>NC_137215.1:14920053-15243855 GCF_949987685.1 Ammodytes marinus | reverse complement strand
CGTATTCTTTTTATTCTCCCTCTTTTCCTCTCCTACTTTCTCTCTCATGTGCACACACACACACAGACACACATACAGATTCATACACACCCACACATATACACCCACACATATATACACACACACACACACACACACACACACACACACACACACACACACACACACACTCATTTGAAATGTCACCCCGTCCGTACATTCACCAACAGCAGCCGGCCACATCATTGGATGAATACTTTATTTTGTTGGCAGAATATAACTGCTTTCTTTCCCTTCATTCCTCCTCCCTCCATCCTTCTCGTTTCACGCCAAGCTCTTTTCAGAAGTAATGAATGCCATAATCTGGAGGGGGAGATGATTTCATCCAGAGCTTTTAGCTGCTGGACCGAGCATGAAAGCCTCGTTCTGTACTTCCAGCATGGCGTTCCCTTAGGGACACTGTTAGCAACACGACTGCCTCTGCTCTGAAAGCAAATGATTAAATTGAGGGCTTTTCTCTTTCCGACCGTCAAAATCGGGTGTCTCAAAGTAAGTTTGAAAGACTACAGCTGGCCGAGGGATTCCACAGATGTATAGTAACTGCTAAAAAATATTTGTTAGCTAAATAATCCGTGCAAAGCTGCTTTGTTTGTAAATTGTAAACGGAAATGTCCAGCGCAGATCACATGTAGGTAAATACACACAGTTCCCCTGCTAATAGTAATCGTGGGTCATTGCCAATGAGTTTGGTCATTTAGTATGAAGGGGCTGTGAAAACTGACTTAAACTGGATTTACATTTATTATGATAGTTTATAGCAGTGTATACAAGTCGAGCCATTGCTATTTATTTTTTTATTTTTGATGTGGTCTGGATAAATGTCGTTGCATCTACGGCTGAAGACTACCTGTTTTAACATGGATAAAGGAAAATGTTGTATAAAGTAAAAACAATAAAAATAATATGTGGATATGAGAAAACAATATACCTGGTTCTGCTCCATCAAGTTATATCTTTTTCACTGTTTGTTGTGCGATCGACAGTGATACGGAAGTGCAATGCTAAAGTAGCAAAATACTCCTTTAATCCTCAATGAAGAAAATTAACATGTGTTATTTTTTCATATTTCCTACAAAATATCATATTATTATAAGTATACAGCTTGATGTCTGGAGCCTTGTTGTAAATGTCTGAATACAAGTGTAGACGATACAATTCTACCCGTAAGCCCTGAGTACTTCTTCCACTTCAGCCTCTTCCTCTTCCTATATTTTTCACATTCCTTTAGGATCTGTGGATACATCCTTGAATTGTATCTTTAACCCGCATTGATTCGAGTGTCACAGTGTTGAAACAGGAAATCGCACCCCATGTTATTTGACTAAAATGTCAAAGCTTTATAGAGGTCAAGGCATTGTGAGTGGAGAGAGACAGACACGGACGAGGTGTGAATACAAATTCTAGTATAGGACTAAGAAATGGCTGCAGACACTGAATCTGTAAAAACATAGAACAGCATGAAACAGCCCTGAGGCTTTTAAAGACTCTTTCACAGCTCCATCAGTTTGCAGGAACGTGCACTTCAACCATGAGTGACAGTGTGGTGAAAATGCAGGTTGTCTGTCATAGAAACAGCAGTATCACCAACAGGAGCTAAGGCTTGGTATATTTCACTATTTTTGTGAGACGTGCCAAAGAAATACCTGAGTTTTGTTAACATTACCAACACTCTATGTGTTTCCAAAAAAAAACTTGCTTCTAACACTCAGGGGCCGGTTTCTCAAAGCCTTCTTAGAGCCTTCTTAACGCTACGTCATTCGTAACCCCTACGTAGAGTTCCTACTTAACATTTAGCCTGTTTCCCGAAACGTTCTTTGCTACGAATCTCTTTCGTACATCATACGTTGGTAAGGTTGGTCTGGAGCGCCCTCAGAGCCTTCTTAGCTCTACCGTAGGGATGTTTCAGCTCTCACTTGTGTCATTTAACTAATAAATCTGACTGTATTTCATATCAAACGGACACAGCGATGACTGTATTTAATAACAAACTGTTCAAAACTATCCAACTGTATACTGTAGGCTATATCACGTATATTTAAAGTAGGCTTAGGCTATTATATATTTTAGCAGAATACCATTAACTCTGATTCACAAAGTGTTCAAACTATATGAACAAGTAGCCTACTTTTTAGTCATCTAACTGACTTGACAATCAGCATTAACTGAATGGATGCGATGTCCCTCAATATGAAAATACTTTATACGTGATACACGCCTACAGTCGGATCGTTTTTTATCAGTTTTTTATTAAATACAGTCATCGCTGTGTCCCTGTGATATGAAATACAGTCAGATGTATAAGTTTAATGACACAAGTGAAAGTCCCTGCGATCGCTGTGGCATCGCCAGAGATACAAACCCCCACATTTCCTTCCGTAAAGCACAATGCAGTAACCTTGTGCTATGGGACATTTTGAACAAATCTGACATTTTATTTAACTTTATTACCCTATCTAAAAAAGTAAGCTTTAAATTGACATTTATCTGTGTCAATCATGGGATGAACATAACTACTTGTAGCCTCTTAAGTGCTGAAGAAAAGCGGCCCTGCAGCTATCAGTATTAATTTAGAACAATTATGAGGCCACTATGTCAGAGCAATACGAGTTAAATGAAAATAATGCACACCCTGCGGCCAATCAGAATCAAATATCCTGTGAGGATCTAATTAGTTGTGAAATGGACATTGCTGCACAGCTGAATTGCATTTTGTTTTGGCATCGATTTTTCTTTTCAATCTTTTCATGAGGAATAATGATTCTTAAGAGCTGTCTGCTGAGTGTCACGGCCCCTGCCAGCGGAGACAGAAAACACTCACGGCCAGACCGCTCACACTCTTTATCTCCATATCTCTGTTACTGTGTTTGTACGAGTGCACAGTATGAATCCATCTGCACAAGTGACATTTATCAACAGCGCAGACATGTCACCAAGAAGTATTCAAAGAGAAGAGGGACACGTGTCGAGATGCTGCTCGAAATAGCTGGAACGTGTCAGTGAGGCTTTTGTATGATAAGGTCGATGTGTGGGGCTGGTATGAATATGGCACCGGCCGTCACTGGCTGCTTCTTCATACTATTGATTTTCTATCCGTTGGTCGGTCACAGTTGACCTGCCTGCTCCTTCATCTCAAACCAAACACACACACACACACACACACACACACAAACGTGCATACTCCGATTGAGACTTTTGACCCACCAAGACACACAGAGAAGGAAATATGATCATATACACAGAAAACATATAGAGAGAATCAGTCAAAAGGGAGGTGGGGGAAATTACAACAGAAAACTGCAAATAGTCAGTTCCATTGTAGTTTAGAAGCTGGATAGGCAAATACGATAATGTACTTTTTACCATTTACTTGACTTCAATCCATTGTATGTCTCACAGATCACTTTTATTCTACTTTTGAGGCCATATGAACACAATCATGCACACAATGACAGAAAAGTCTTAATTGTATAATCATGTATGATTTTGATTTTGACAGCTACCGGAAATGTTTGTACAGGCATTGAGGTTCTTGCACTTTGAATTGCCTTGTGTCTGAGTTGTGCTATATAAATAAACTTGCCTGGCCTTGCCTTCTAGCAAGGATGGATTGACATTGATGGATCCCCAGATATTCCATCTAGCGCCATCATTGGGGCAAACTGTCTAGATGTAAAAAAAACGTTTTAAGGAAAAACCTCATGAAACTAATAACATATTCAGCAGCTTTAACTTTTTCTGTTTCTCACTCTCTTGTCCTCGCCCTCTTTCACTTAATGTGGTATGAAGATGTCTGCCAATTTATTTAAACATCAATTTGTACAAATGACATGCAAACACATTTCTTCCATATTTGCTCTGGTGTATAGTCCCACAGCAATTAAATTTACAACAACAAAAAAAAACTCAAAGCAGACAATTAAACGCATCCCCACTAACCTTGCATTCAAATACTGAGGATTATACACAACCTAATGAAAAAAAACTCTCCTTCTCGCTGCTGCTGTTCATTATGTTAATGGATTTCATCTGTTAACTGCTTTATCTCCTTTTATTTTAATATTCAGAGAAAGAAAGAGACTGGAGGAAAAACAGCAGAGGCATGCGCAAAATTATTGAACAGTGCATCCTTGATTATTGAAAATCAAGTGCATCTATTTTGCCTGAGAAATAGTGAGAAACATGTAGGAATCTTTTTTGTTGTTGTTGTCGCCACCAATGTGTTAAGTGCAATCCAAGCCACCATAATGTATGTATACACCGGAGGTGATGTGTGTTTGTGTGTGTATATGTGTGTTCCTGGTGGGGGGTTAAGAACAGAAACAGGTGGATAGACCTTTACCTTTGTGAATAATTCATGGTTTTGAAATCTACGAGTGGTTTCTGCTAAATAGTCAGTGACAAATTCCAAACACACACACACACACACACACACACACACACAAACAAACACGTACACACACCACCTCCCATGTATGATTACATCACAGTGGCTTGGATTGCACTTCACACATTCGCGGCAACAAAAAAAAGAGATTCACACATTGTTCTCACTATTTCTCAGGCAAAATGGATGCACTTTATTTTCAATGATCAGGTGTCCTGAAATGAGTTTTTTTGTTTTTTTACACACATACAGTATAAGTATAACCACTATAGAATAAAAAAAAATAGAGAAACATCCACACATACAATTACCTGGAATGAAGAGCTTCAGATGCACAGTGCTGAATATGAATTAAAAGTTATGAACAAAACAAACTATGCACAAGAGGATTTCCCACATGAAGTCATTTCTATGCGAACATGATGTGAGAATGTTCACACCTCTACACAATAGGACAAGGCAATAAGACTATATCATACTAAGAGCTGTAACTAAACGTTATCAGAACCAGAATCACCAATAAGATACCATGCTGTTGGTAAGGCTCACTACTCTTTTGCAAAGGGACCTCTCCAATGAGATGTAACAGTTTAATGTTTGGGAATGAAAGTCAGGCTTGTGCACAATTTAAAATATTTACATTTCTAAAATAAAACAGTTAATCCTGGATGAAGGCTACAGTTCCTTGGTGTGAGGGGGTTCCTGAAGAGATAATAAATATAACAAACACATTAAAAAAACCTTGGATTTACACAGTTAAAACCAGGCAGATCCACAGGAACACACAGACAGAGCCACAAGCACACACTCAAGGGTTCCGGTGAGTCCCCTGACCACTAAATGCTTTACTCCTCACTCACCGACATATGCACACACTAACACACTCCACAACACACACACACACACACACACACACACACACACTCTGAGTGGCCCCGGCTGCTAAATACTTTACCCACCTGGCAACCCGTAGCACTGTTAGTTAAAAGCTTTCCGATTGGATGTACGCGTATCCCATTTCACTTTAAAGAGCCTGCGGGAAGCAGAGCTGCTCGCCATCGGCGGGAAAACATCACGCTTGTATTCCGGGAAAGTCGGAGAGAATGAGGCGATGACTGGCAGCACAGATGGATAGATATAGACGGAGGAAGCGAGAGTGCAGGAAAAGGAGGTTCTCCGTTGCAATTAGTTTATCTAATAACATACATCACCATATCTCTGACATACTCCTTATTCACTTCTTTATTCCTCCCTCCTTCTCTTTAAGTGGTTCTCCTCCCTTCCCCTCCATTTATTTAAAAAAAAACAGTTTTACTCTTTTTATTTTCTTACGCATTTAATTTAAATGTTCAACTAATCATCTCTTTTCCTGCTCGTCAGACATCACCTTCCCTCTTGCTTCATCTCCTCTGTAACACTCCTCACTTTCTTCTCAGCTTTTCTTCCATTCCTGTTCATCCCTGTACCCTTTCTGTACCTCCACCATTTAATTCCCCCTCTGTCGCTCTCTAATGGTCATCCGTCTCTTTTTCCTGTCCCTTATTCTGCCTCCTTCTCTTCAATCCATTCATCCCTCCATCCGTCCATTCATCCATCCAGCATAATGTGTCTCTAAGTGAGTTACCCGGGGAAACAAAGTGGATCCCATCACTGTAGAGATTACATCACCTAGTTGATATTACCTCCCGGATTGTTTATACTCTGGATGTGAGAGAGAGAGAGAGAGAGGGGGGGGCTCATGCAAGAGGGTTCGGTTGTTTACGGAGCTGTTTACTTAACAGGTAATACATTTTTGGTGCGTGCTCCATATCAGTAATAATGACATTTGCACATGAATATATCAATGTTGCTACCCACAACAGAAGTTCAGCTATGATTCTCTCCTAATCACCTTTTAAAGTTTGTGCTGGGGGCAGGTCTTGCATGAAAATCCCCATCAGGCTAAATTCAAAGCAGCAGTGTTGTGGCTACATGGTCTGTGACTCAGACTATTGGGCTGCTGTGGCCTTTTCTTAAATATCGGGGTTGATCATATCATAATGTTAAACAATGAGACAATGATGATTAGTGTGTGTGTGTGTGTGTGTGTGTGTGTGTGTGTGTGTGTGTGTGTGTGTGTGTGTGTGTGTGTGTGTGCATATTAAATTAATGCAAGTGACAATGTTATTCTCTGAATAACATATCCTATCGTTTTAATACTTCTTTCAAAGGTTTTTTTATTAAATCACAAAGTACTATCATGCAGCTGCAATACAATGGATTATTAATTTTTTTTCCCCCTTTTTTCCCTCCCGCACATACCCCACCCATATCCCACCCAATCACAAACAGTCCTGCATCAGAAACACAAACACACACAACAAGAAACAAAAACAAACAACCAATATGAAAAAAAAAAAAAAAAAAAAAAAATTATATAGGGGAAGGTGGGGTGATTTGTGCATTTTGGAAGTTGCAAAACCCATTGTTTCTAGAAAACCGTGGAAGAAATTGGAAATGTGACCACATATTTAAGAAGAGCCATCCATTTGACTCATCCTGTAAAGAAGGGAGACACAAGGAATAAGATATAAGCACATTTAAGCTCAAAAAACTGTGTTTTGCCTTTCAAAGTAAAATTTCCATGATCAAGGTTTTTTGATTATTGTGTCTGAACAATTATAGACACGTTTGAAAACATTTGACACATGTTTTAGTGCTTTGGTATGCTACACTTTGAGTCTATATAATTAGCACAATGTCAACCCTAAATTGCTGCATCATGCCTATTATCCAAAATTCTGGGGATGGGGTGATTTGTGCGCAAGGGCCTGGGTGAGTTATAAGTAAGTAAGTAAGTAAAATGTATTTATAAAAGCACATTTATGACAGTTTGCACTGTCCAAAGTGCTGTACATAGTGCATTCAGTAGGTAAACAATGAAGGTAAAATAACAATAACCAAAATAAAAGACGTAAAGCCCATACATCCACATAAACACAGATAGTAGTGCAGAGGTAAGTAAGTAGTGCAGAGGTTAATGGGGAGGAAACACCAGGGTGTACATATGGGTTTTGAGCCTTGATTTAAAGGCAGAAATGTAGGGGGAATCACATTTGTCAGGTGGCAGTTGGTTCCACAAGCACGGAGCAACTAGTGCAAAGTACATTTCTGAGAGTTGTGCCAGTGGCATGGCTGTATACGCTGGTCACCAAAAGAAAGTGATTGTCTACAGTAGCTCAGAAGAGAGTGACATCTCAATTCCACTTAACGACACCACTGATGAGAGTTCAGATGGCCAGAAAGATGATGATGGTGACTTTGTCATTGTGACACAATGACGCACAAATCACCCCACTACGTGGGGTGATTTGTGCGACAAGACAACTTTTTTTCCGAAAGCTATATTTCTTAAACAGTTTATTCCAGATCCAAAGTTTTTATTGCCAGGGATGCACAACATCCTAAAATATATGTACATATTTGAGTTGGAGACATAACTGTCAAGGCCTCACTTTAAAATCACTTTGAGTAAAAAGTTGCACAAATCACCCCACCTTCCCCTATATATATTATTAAAGAAAAAAAAAAAAAAAAAAAAAAAAAAACTCTCTGAATAACATATCCTATCGTTTTAATACTTAAAGGTTCAGTAAGCGGAATGGTCAGTTTAGCTAACTTCCTGTTAGTCAGTGCGTTTCCATGGCACAACTAGATTGGATTATCACATATATCGAACAAGACACTCGAACGGACCGTGTCACTTGTCTGAGTATACATGGCCTTTCAGAAATCGGATAAATGTCCGATGCATGGCTGTCTCCACTATGCTAGGTGGCGCTGTAGCCCTTTCAACCATGCTTTCAACAAGTGGTTTTAGAGCCACGTCCGGTTCTCTTCCGTCAATAACCCACGCGCAGGCACACAAGCACAGAACGAGAAGTCCGATATGCGATATCCGATCCCTGTATACATGCAGAGAGAAAGCCGACAATGAACGAATTATCTAGGTGTTCTTATCCGACTTCTCTTGTCCGTTATTGTGCCGATTTGTGTCCGAAGTAGATCGGATAAAGGTGTTTACATGCAGTTTAAAAGTCCTGTTGAGGTCTTATTCGTTTAGTTATCCGATTATGAGTCTGCATGTAAACGCACTGACTGACTGCAGTTAGCAGTCCCCTCCCTCGTCCCCACGTCACCACATTAATGCTTCAAACAGCGAATTATCTAGCATCTTCTCAGATAAGTAAGTGTGATAAAACATGATAAAAACCATCAAAACAGACATTGGGAAAGATGTTTACCTGCTCCGCCATTGTAGGCACATAAACATTCACTCATCTGTGCTCTGCGCGTGCACCAGCAGTGAGACGGGTGCGGGTTTGTAGCGTTCTCTCTTGTGAATGGATATCAGTTTCGGGATCCACAAAAAGATTATTTGCCGATTACATGGAGAGCGGGTGACTGAGAGATCGGCTTTATGAAACGCGCACACTATGTAAGTGATCACTATATAAATAAAGATCGATTTAACACTTATATTAACATACATGAATTGCTTACTTTACCTTTAAGAGCACATCCCAACCTCTGAATTAATGTCTGAAATAGAGATTCAATTTTTTTGTTTGACCTTGAAAGGTCACCAAATAACAGTTTTGTATAACTGTTCGAAAGCCATACTCCTGTTTCATTTAAATCCTGCTGCTTTTGTATTTTAAAGAAGAGCTAAACAGATTGTGGGGTATGTCGCATGCTAAAACATTGGCTGAATTTGAAGATGAATAGCTGCTTTCCTTGTCATTATAGTGTCATTAGTATTATGTATGAACCATAAGAAGACTTATATTGACTTTTCAGTGTCTTAAAGTTACCTTGTAAAGTTATTCATAGAGCAGGATTGTTATGAGTGGTTTCAAGTTGTCTTGTGCATGCCCATGAGGCTAGTACTGTATGTTCATGCAAGTGATGCGATACACAGTCGTGCCACCGGTGTCACAGTATGTTAATGGCTGACCCAATATTGCAGCAATGACACGACAAAAGGCAGATAAGAAGAAGAATACAAATGTAAACAACAAAATGCATGAAATCTGAATTTTGAATATATTCACCAATTACTCAAGACGCTGTACACTTCACTGCTGAATGGATGGCAAAATAATGTTCAACTTCCGTGAATTCTTGTCAACATAGCCCAACATTTTTGTAATGGATAATTATCCAACTGCTGTTAAATATTCTGAACCTGCGTCAGAACAAGAGGTTATTTGCACAACAGTAAATGAAAGCCCATTTTAACACTGGAAACTGCAGACTGACATATCAGTTCAAAGGCAAAGTTGCCTTAAGGTTATTACACTTCCATGGATGACAGGACTGTGGATCAATAGCAGTAAACATTACTTCAAGAGGCATAGAAATATTAGATGCTTCAAAATCACCTTATTGCCTGTTGTGTGTTGAACACAAGTCTACCTCTAATGTTTTAGGAGTTTTGCTGCTTTGCTAGTCTTTTAGTGAAACTATCTTGTGTCATTTGAATATAAAAACCCAAAAGAGTTCTAACTCACCAACTTATGGTGGTGTGTGTCCGAAGCAGAAAAGCCCCTCCAAAGCACCTTCTTGTGCTAAGTCCCCAGGGAGTCAAGGAGACAAAACACAGATGCTTTACTCAAGTCTTGAGTCCTTATTTTTGTGATGTACGTACAAAAAGCCTGACTCACATCAAAGTCTCAAATGTACAGCTCTGTTCCCACCTGTTAAAACTATTACACTTACCAACCAAATTAATGAATCAAAATTGATTTCATCAAAATCAAACATACAATATACAAAGCATTAAGCAGTAAGTCAACAATGTTTCAGTTTCAAGAAAAATGTATAATTTATTTGAAAACACTGTCTGTTTGTGAAAATGCATGCATTGTACAGTGAACTTGAGGGGAGGGGAGGAAAGCAAGTCTATCAATATATGTAAGAAACTGAGATGACCCCAGCATAATCGCACAAGTAGTGGACAAACATGCATGCACTGCAGCCCACTGCAACCGCGCAGCTCCATTTTTGAAAAGAGGGTAACCTCTTGCAGCCGTATCACAATATCACTCCATCTTTTTTCCTCTGACACTTTTACACACTTACACACACACTTACACACACACACACACACACACACACACACACACACACACACACACACACACACACACACACACACACACACACACACACACACACACACACACACACACACACACACACACACACACACACACACACACACACACACACACACACTCGTAAAGCAGTGTTACAACCTTAATCTCATTAAGTTATTTCATCAGCGGGTGACAGGAAGAGAAACAGTTGCGTCACATTACCGCCCTATTCTTCCAGGAAGCTCTATTAAAAAAGATGTTCACTTTATTCACTCCCGCTGCCTCTATTTACCCATAAGTCTTTGTAATCTGTTTAGCGGGCTTATGGGTGCTCAGAAAGTGCTCTTTCCTCTCGGTGCGGCTCATTTATCAAGAAGGATTAAGAAAAATCCGTAAAGTGTTTTCAATATGTGCTATCAGACCCCTCTCCGTCGCAAATGAAATTGTATCGATGTGTTATGTGTTTTGAATGCACATCTGAGATGCTTTTGATAACAATTAAACTAATTGAATAATTTGCATTGACCTGTGTTAGTGTAAGCCATGCATAGTGATGCATCACCTGTAGATGCTTTGTATTTAAAACAAAGTAACTAACAGCAACTTTTAATGTTTTGTTTGAATTTTTGTAATACTGATGTTTGTCTCCTTTCTAAGATTAATGGAAGTCCTAATCTAAAGTGCAAGTGTTTTTGTTTTTTGTAGACACAAAAAGAACACATCGACGATTGTTAGGGAATACAGCATATAACCAGAGAGTGCACTGTACTGTGTTTCATACTGTATCATACTGAATAGCCCTTAACCCTCCATGTAATAACTAATTCATGTAAATGTGCCAACTGCACACCTGCTTACAGGCTGTAAAACGCAGATGGTGGCATATAACATTATCTCTATACAGTTTATACTTCAAACACAAAGTGAGTACACACATTAACATAATGTGATTGTAGCTTTTAAATGCTGGCTGTCCACATCCCATAAATCTGTTTTAATGTATTGTTATTTAATTTGTGTACACTCTACATGGTACAATGATTCTTTAGACACCACAAATAAAAAAATTCACTACTGTATATAACGGACCATATAGTGGATAAAGGAAGGATTTTGAACTTAAAAATAAACTCAAAAAAGGCATGTACATGGTACAGCATGGACATGTAGCGCAAGAATCAGAAGAAATATGGAAGCCATCTAAAGCCACAACAAAGGTTAATGTCCTTGAGGTGTCTACACTGTGCAGACATTAATGGACACCCTTCAACAGCTTATTTTGTATCCCTCTAGGGCAGGGCTATTCAATTAGTTTTGAATGGGGGCCGGTTGGTGGAAATGATCCAAAATGAGGGGCCAGAAAAAAATGCCTAAAATTGATGAGCATCACATCAATAGCTACATATACTGTAAAACACTACAACGACATAGGAGTGAATATATTGTCTTTATTTTATCAAATAGAGTTCACCAGCTTTATCAAAAAAAATCCCTTTTGATTAACATAGGCTGCCTGTTGTTTAAGTGTTTAACAATCTTATCAGTTCAGGAAAACACAATAGGTTAACTCTTCAACAGCTTATCAAAATACATAGAAATAAATGTACTCTAAGTGCAACAGCTTATCAAAATACAGGTAGGCCTAGGTTTACTAAGAGTGCAACAGCTTATCAAAAAACATAGAAATAAATGTAGGCTACTCTAAGTGCAACACCTTACAGTGTTTCCCCCCCCAAAATATGTTTGTCAAGGGGTCACTGTCCAGGGTCATGGGAGGTGCGGTGCGGCGAACATTTTGGCTGTATTTTGCTCAAAGATGCCAATGCACAGTACAGAAATAAACAACTGCTTATTTGAATACAAAACAAATACAGACACTGACTTTACAGTTGTGCAATTTTGTTTGCTATGTGAAGGTACAAATTTTGTGCAAACATGCAAAGTTCTACTGGTGCAATATTATGCAGACACACTAAATACAAATAATGGACCATACACTTACACTACGGTACAATCGCGCCCGCAATGTGCACATTTATTTACTGCAGATCGCGGCCTTTCACGCAGTTATGACCATGCAAAAGCACACATCGCACGTGCTAGTACATTAATTGTGCACCACTAAAAAGTCGGTAGTCAAGGCGGGGGCCAGTAAACATTCCTTCACGGGCCGGACCCGGCCCGCGGGCCGCCTATTGGATAGCCCTGCTCTAGGGACTCTTATTTATTTATTATTATTCTTCCGGACAATTACACATAATACATAATTTTCTCATTGCATATTCATACATATTACTTTGTGTTATCGTCCGAAGGGAAGCAGGAGAAGCCAAAGGCTTATCGGGTCCTGCCCCCACAAACTCTAACTCCTGAATAATGAAAAGGCTGTTTTTGTTATTGTGATACAGCAGGAATTATTGGCTGTGTGCATGCTCTTATGTATGCATTATTAGAACCAAGTGTCAATATTAGGTTATTGAACAACAAGGAAACCCTCCACAGTTAGGCCATGTTACTGGGCTTCACATCTGGAAGAAGGGTTGGGGTTAGGGGATAGCAAATGGATGTAGTGTACATGTGTGCGTAGGTGTGTTTGATGGGGAGGTTCAAACCCAGTGCAGTGTCGGATTTACTGTATACTATAAATTGTGTATGGAATATATTCGATGCACTCTTCACCCATACCTAACCTCACACACACCCACATGTTTGGAAAATCTCTTACTCTGCTGATGTTGAGTGTTTTTCCCGTTGCCGGTTCTTCTTTTTGTTTTGTACTCATTTGTTTATTTGAAAAGTTTTTACAGTGATTTCTCTCAACCGACCTTGGAGTCAATCTTGCGGTTGTTCACAGATTCAATTCTCTGGGGTTTCTACAAATGAGCATTTGGCTCGTGTTCTCTGACACATCCAATATTTGTCTTTGGATTGTTTTTCTCATATTTGACAGCAGATCATCGCTCGCACTCATTGTGTTGTACTGTACTGGAATTGAATGTGAACATTTGTATGTATCAATAGGTGTGTCCATCATAATTGATTGTAAATTGATTTAGAAAAAAAAACACTTGTCGATAGTCTACATCAAACTCCTTTCAATGTTTTAATAATGTGACACAACATTTTAAAGATTAACTGCTGCTGAATAATGTAATACTTTTTATCTACTATGAGTTGAAATGTTTTTAAACCAATTCTCATCAATGTTACGTTTGGGATTGATGAGTTGTGATGGACTGATAAATAACACACAACTTTGACCACAACATCATTTATTTATTTTTTAATTTATATATTTACATGTTTGCTGTGAACTTTTTTTTTATGTTTTGTAAGAGTTGGTCAGGAAAGAAGATGATTGAGATGGTTTTAAAATAATTCCTTCAAAAACTGTCCCTGTAAATGTTGTATGAGAAGGGTGTGTTTTCTTATTGGACCTCTACAATAAACACACTGCATGTTGGTGAGGATCAATGAGTGTAAACTGATCCAAGGGGTACCTTAACATCCTTTATTTAAGCCAATTTGTACACAATCATATTTATCATTTAATATAATTGTTTAAAAGGTAGTGTTCTACAGGAGATAATGTTATAACGCGTTGGGTTCATTCAGTTCAAATGTTTGACTTGCACTCCCAAATAACAAAAGTGTATGTGTACATATATGTTTGTCTTTTTTAAAGGTGCTCTGAGGAACTTTCAGTTTTTGTTCATTCCTGCAACCCCTTTGGACAATAGCGGCAGTGTGTTTACTATGCCAGCTGTTGTTCCTGGGTGAGTGTACCCATGACAAAGGCATTAAGAAAAACTATACACAAATAGCATTATTTCCACTGATGTTCTTGTTTGCTGTAATATGTAAAATATGATCATCAGAGGAAAAATTAGACTGTTTCAGAAATATTTAAAAGTTCCTCATAGCACCTTTTGTGTGTGTTAATAGTGTAGGTTGGGATACATGTTTACTCAGATTATACAGAACTGCCAATCAGAACTGTGTACCCAGAGTAATTTCAACAAAACAAATTACACATTTAAAAATATTTGTCTTTTATATGTAGGGTCAGAAAAATAAAAATATTGCTGCAGTTATTGAAATGTAACAAATTTGGAAGGCAAAGACAAACAACAGTACTACTGGGGGTTTCTGATAAGAACACACTTAGGAATATCATTCTGGAGGGCAATAAGAACGATTCATATTGTCTTCGCTGTTCAAAAAATGTGATGTAAGTGTACTATCAAGATCCAGATAAACATTGGAACCATTTTTTCAACTAATCTCAAGGCTTTACGTAATAGTAAAGGCCTACACTTGACCAGACCTTTGTAATAGAGATTGCATATCAGAAACTGTTTATATGGTCATTCGAACGGTGCTACCGTTCATGTTGATTCTTTTGCTCTTTAGGTATTGTACGATGATGATAGGAAGTTAAACTATGTGATAAGTTTAGACTCAGGAAGGGTAGAGGCTGTACTTGAATACTTAAGTAACCACCCTCTGTATGTTTTCTTTTCTCACCTGCTGACGTAAGTTTAGTGCCCATGTTAATGCATGTGTACTGCTGTAAGTGTGTACATGTGTGCGTTTGGGCATGAGCGTGCGTGTTTGTCACCTTTGCTGACACTGTTCCCCACACTTAACCATCTGACAGCTTGTGATTGATTGGCTGCTAAATGCTCCTTTTACATAGACACACACACGTACACACCCACACGCATGCATGCACACACACGCACACACACACACACACACACACACACACACACACACACACACACACACACACACACACACACACACACACACACACACACACAGAAAGGAAAGTCCATTATACATCTATCAGTGGGTCAGTCTTAATCGGAGACAGATGTAATGTGTTGGGTAGTACCACACAGACACACACACACACACACACACACACACACACACACAATCGGTTTTACACACATACAAAATAACCCAAACATAGTCTCTGTTTCCTTCCTCTGTTGATTTCACATACACACTTCTCTCCATCTGAAATTACACAGACACACACACACACACACACACACCCTCGGACAGTGCAGTATCCATTTAACGTGCTTAGCTGTAGCTGACAACAGTGATCAGAAGTCTCCTTGAGAAGAGTTGGTAAGAAGGTGAGCTGTCCCCTTCACTAAAACCACTCATTACTCAACTCAATGCCTGGATGAATGGCCACGGTGTGCATGTTCCTAGTGTGTGTGTGTGTGTGTGTGTGTGTGTGTGTGTGTGTGTGTGTGTGTGTGTGTGTGTGTGTGTGTGTGCATACATTGTTGTACCTATCCAACAGGGGACTTCTTGAGCTGTTACACATTTACTCACAATGGACCGCCAAGCCAAGTTGGGACATTTTGGAGGTTCACTGTAGTTGGTCAGCAGCATTGATTAAATTCCTTTATTATTGGATTTGTCAACTTTTATATTGATTTGCATTGCTTCTTAAGATATTACTGTTGAACAACAGTGAACCACCACAAGTGCAGGTTGTAAAGGACATGTTGTAATTGGTCTTTATGTGTTTGTTTTAAATTATGTGTTGAATTATTACATATTTTAAACAGGACTCAATTAGTTTAAACATCATTTGCTGGTGGATATAATGTATGTAGGTCCACACTTGGTCCCTTCAAAATCTGGGTCCACTGTTGGCAATGTAAACATGTATATGTGTGTGGGTATAGAGAAAAGTAAGAGCAACCGTTGCATGCCCCCTCACCATAACACTATCAATTCCTTTAAAAAAAATGAATGAGCAAAATTGGATTGGGAATGAAATGAACCTGAAGCAAGTACCTGAAAGTGTTTCTGCATGGCGACCATATTGATTCCATTTCATATTACAGCAAATACAGATAGCTGTGATAAGTTTAAACCCTGCAGGGGTTTCTGTCTATAGCTTTTAGAGAGGTGGAAAAAAAAAAAAACTACATGCAGGGAACCATGGTTCGATGTGATGCAAAATTGTATTTGTTCCTATACTTACCTAATATAGACATATGCTGCAAGGACATAGGGAACACATTTTCTAATGCATTACACTGGCAATAGAGGAAATCCTGTTTTCGTAAATGGTGTAATGTTAATAAGTTAATGCTTTGCCAAAACATGTTGACTCAATGTGTTTCTACTGTTTGTATTAAGGACATGGAAATAGAAAGTGTTCATTTTCATTGTTCTATAGTTATGGGTGGATTTAGTATCACATGTCCAAATGAAGCAAATTAAAATGTAGAAGAGTGTGATTGCATCACAGGGTAAGTATACACCATTTTAGTATAGGTATTAATAGAATTGTGTGCACATGAACAACCTACTCATGTGGATCAACTCATACAGACATGGGGGAGAGATGAATGGCCACTTAAGGCTAATATTTGTGTGAATTCTTATAACAGTAATACAATTGCTAGGTGTTTCAGACATGCTCATTTTGGCTAGCACCTAATGAAACTGTTACCAACATCTGCACATTATCTATCTTAATAAAGCCTCATGGGGTAATCCCTTAACACACCCGAGATGTGGGACAACAGCAGCTTTTAGTTTCTGTCTATAAATCCATCTATTTTCTTCAATCTCAGGTGCGAAAATAATACTTCCCTCTTCAATAAGGACAAAGAGCTAGGCTCTCGTAACGATCTGTCCCTGCATTAACGATCTGTCTGCGTACTAATGACTCAACCTTCATAATGACTAGCTGATTATGTGGGAGGAACTGAGAGGAAAATGTTGGCCTACCAAAGTACTCACTATCTGTACGATTAGAGAGGAGAACATCCACCCAAAAAAAAACAAGCCCAGGTCTTTGCTTCATAAAGATCAATTGATGATGTGGGAGGAACAAAAAAGAGAAGTTTGACGGTGAACTCAGTCAATAATTCATGACACTGGGAGATTGACACTCACACCCATTCTCAGGCACTCAAAATACAATTATGTAAATGCAATACCTGTTAGTGCCCATAAGATAGACACAAAATGTCATCATTGTAAGTCCACTTATATAACTGTTTCAACTAGCCGTATTGCTAGTAGCTTTAAGTCCATGACTCCAATAAACATAATCTTGTATCAATTATTTAGTCATTTTTATATCTTTCTAATTCCAGGAATCAGACTGCACAATATCAGCCGATCATGGCCTGATTCAGCAGATATAGGGTGGCTGGGTTGTGTCAGGAACGACAGAGTGCAACGATTGAATATTCTATTCTATATCAATATTGTGGACGAAAACAGATGCCTCATCTCGGATGCCTAATGACGTCCTGAGAGAAAAACTAGCATGTTAAAAAAAATGTTTTGCCTTCAACAATGTATTCTATCAATAGGAACAACGAGCGCATTAATGAAACATGACTTATGATGAAAACATTCCTCTCTGTGCGAATGAGTGTTCAACATTCGCTCACATTCTGAGTTTAATAGACAGCAAGCTCTTTATGTCAATCAAGTCAAAGGAAGGGGATAGGTAGGAGGTGTGAAAACAATTTTTGAATGGCATTGAAATTATTACTGTGAATGACACGCAATCTACCAGCATTGCCAATGAGGTTTGGGGCACTGGCTGACCATTGTCTGGCTTTCACATCATCTCTTTCATTATTTGAGAACGGAAAGTTACTGTCTACTGTTGAAATGTATACATCCATTATGGCCTCAATAATATGCCCAATAACCTCAATAACAAATGATGAAGGAGGAATTTATCTTAATCAATACCTTTAGTTATGAAGAGAGCTACTCTTTTGAATTAAGTAAGAGTTTATTAGAAAGATAAGATTTGATTGAATTCCTAGTGATTGTGGATAAGAGTCTGATCCTCATGTATTGTCATCAACCTCAGCTGTTGATTGTTAGACACTCAGGGGGCTTGTATTGTCCTACAGGAATCTTCTACCTTGTGGAGTCATGAAAGATTCATCGATTTTTGGGGCCAGTGCTTGCATAATAGGCAGATGATGATGTGGGCAGAACAGAGGAGAAGGACCCTAACTGGCAACTGGGTCAATATGATGAATAGGGATCACAACTTATTCTGACGCAAACTCCAATACTTTATTTGAAAGAGTTTATTTCCCTTTCTTTAACCCTCATTTGACCATCCAGGTTGACTGCGATTATGTTACTAATCATATTAAACAGCATAGGGGAGTAACTTCAGGAGCATTACAAGCAGTAGCCTACAGTGCTGTGTGAAAGTTTGTGAACCCCTTGAGCCTTTTCGAATTTTATTAATTTTAACCATTATTAATACATTTTTATCAATAACAGTATTTTTATATGAAATAACAGATGTTTGTTTATCAATTCAACATTTTTATTTTCCAGAAATCAATTGTTAAAAGAGATAAAACAAATTATTTGCCAACTGTTGTATCTGCAAACGTTTGTGAACCCTGAGCTGCATTGCTTAAATCGAGCTGGTAAAAACAATCAGGTGGGCCAAACTGATTGATGAAATAGACCAATGTAATGAGATCTTTAGGGAAGAAATTTGGGTGGCACTAGATAAAACAGAGATCAAACCAGGTCAGTCTAGGCTCACCAAAGTGAACCCATACTGGTCAGAGATGCTAAAAGGGGGAAAAAATTGCAGAAGATCTCAGGGATAGAGGTTTGATGTTGCACATTTGTCTGGGGACAGCTATAAATTCATATAAAAAAGTTTGAGCTCCATCTGTCCACCGTGAGGCAAATCATCTACAAATAGAGAGCTATAAGAATGACTTAACATCTGCCTAGAAGTGGACTTCCTTCAAAAATATCCTCAAGCGCTGCAAGAAAAGTGATTTTTCTGTTAAAAGCCAACCCAAACATTACATCTGGAGATTTGAAGACCATTTGCCACCGCCGTTCTTCACTTGGGAGAAGGTTCTCTTGGTGGTAGGCAGAGTTGTGTTTTTGCCCAAACATGGTGGTTTTGGTGAGGACCAAACAGTTAAATGTTGGACTAATCTGTCCACAGAATAATTCTTCAGGTATCTCCAGGTGCTCTCTGGCAAAGTTATGACAAGCAGTTTTGTTCTTTTTTTGAGAGCAGAGGCTTCTTCAGCAACCCTCCCATGAAAGCCATGTTGACTGTGTGTTCTCCTTATTGTAGAACCATGCACATCTGTCCCAGATGCTGCAAGAGAGGTCTGCAAATCACTAGATGTAATGTTTGGGTTGGCTTTTAACTGAAAAATCACTTTTTTTGTGGTGCTTGTGGATATTTTTGATGGAAGTCCACTTCTAGGCAGAAGTTCAGTCACTCTTAAAGCTTTCCATTTGTAGATGATCTGCCTCACGGTGGACCGATGGAGCTCAAACTTTTTTTAAATTAATTTGTAGCTGTCCCCAGACAAATGTGCAGCATCACAACTCTATTCCTGAGATCCTCTGATATTGTTTACCCTTTTGGCATGTCTGACCTGTATGGGTTCACTTTGGTGAGCCTAAACTGACCTGGTTTGATCTCTGTTTTATCTAGTGCCACCCAATGTCTTCCCTAATGATCTCTCATTACATTGGTCTATTTCATCAATCAGTTTGGCCCACCTGATTGTTTTTACCTGCTCGATTTAAGCAATGCAGCTTAGGGTTCACAAACTTTTGCAGATATAACAGTTGGCAAATAATTTGTTTTATCTGTTTTAACAATTGATTTCTGGAAAAGAAAAATATTGAATTGATAAACAAACATCTGTTATTTCATATAAAAAATACAGGTATTGATAAACATTAATTAATAATGGTTAAAACAAATACAATTCCAAAAGGCTCAAGGGGTTTACAAATTTTCACACAGCACTGTATATGTGTGTGTCATTGACTTGAAAAACAAATAAAGTGTTTCTTTTATACTACATTCTTGATAATTTTTTAAAGAAAGATGAAGATGTGGGAGGACAAGAGAATAACATATCTCAAGCATGTTCTTACATTAATAAGTGAAGGAGCTCAAAGCAGATGGAATAATGAATGAATGCATATTACTGTATCCATGAGCTGATTATAAGCCTATGTTTGCTCTTTGAACAGCCTGTTGCTTTTATGCAAATCAATCTTTATTGTCAGTTAATAAGACAATGCTGCTGACATCATGTGTCATGGAGGTTGCACACGTCTGTCTTAAGCCTCCCCGGCCATCATTGGATTTATGTTACAAGGACTATGGTTAAGGGGGGAACTGCACATTATGCTCAGTCAGCAGTGCAATTCTGAAGTTAAGATATTACCCTGTGCCTTGACACAGAGGATTGCGTGTGTGTGTGTGTGTGTGTGTGTGTGTGTGTGTGTGTGTGTGTGTGTGTGTGTGTGTGTGTGTGTGTGTGTGTGTGTGTGTGTGTGTGTGTGTGTGTGTGTGTGAGCGAGATTACAAGATTTCAAATGCTAATCATCCTGCTACTTTAATGCCTAATTTCCACTGACTGGTGCAGCTCAGTTCGATGTGGCTCGGTTTGGGTCTGCTCGGCCATGCTAGATCTGGCTTGCGTTTCCACCCCTGACACCCTTGAACGGTGCTGGCAGCTACATAACTAGCATTACATCGTAGCATTAGGACACAGTGTAGCTCACTGATTCAATGAAGAGGAAAAACGGCACACATTTAACAAAGAGCTGCACTCTGACATTTTCTCTAGGCACAAGACTCTTCAGTGTTCACTCTTGCCGAGGTGACTACACAAGTTGATCTGTCGACCAATCAAGGAACAACAGTGTGTAGCTCCACCCTTTTGGGACCGTTTGAGACGGCTTGGTACCCCATCGGAAGAGTCCAAAAAATAGTGTGAAACAGGCTTTAGTATGTATATGTGATGCCAGCAGCATGCATATATTTCAATATCAGATTTGATAATATAATTCAAATTAACATGAAACAGGCCGAAAGCCAGGTCTGTTTTTATTCATTGTTCTCAGCATGAATGCCTTTATTGTGTTATGCATAGTACTGTATGTCATTATGCACCGTGTCCCTGAGTTCTGTACATTGCAAATACATTCTATCCAATTATGCTTGCTCATCTGCAAGAAGTCAAATGAGACATGTTAATGCTTAAATGAGCAAGGCATCAAAATGTCTCGGGGTCATCGTATGATGAATATGAAGTATAAGGACACCGTTAGATCTGCCTTTGAAGCTACCTATTTGGAATTAACTATTAACGAGCTATAGCTACAACCATGGAAGGCAAAACTAGTTATCATTAATTAAGTATGATTGATGGGGAATGAATTAGCCAATGCAAAGCTAGCTGTAAGATCAATACAGATTCTTCTCAAGCCAAGACCCTGAATCGTACAATGGCAGGTCATGCAATATAAACCAGACCTTCCTTATATTATTCCTTAGTTTTTCTCCCCCAGCTGCTCTACTCTCTTATTTTTCCCATGTTTCCTTCCTGACTTCTTCTTTTCCTTGGCAGGTATTCTTTAAATTGAGATTCTTAAGTTATTTAATATCAGGTCTTCATGATTCAAGGTTATAAAACACTTTAAAGGGTAATTCTTTTTAAATTTGCATAATGTTAACTAATTTCACAGTATCACAAACACATGTGACTGCTATACATGTTGAGATATTTACCAATTTAGATTGGTATCATTTAATTGCTGATTCAGATGTCTTAAAATAGTGTATACTTCACTGTGTCAGGGTAAACAAACAATTGTTTATATATAAATAAAATATTTGTCATGGTGTTATTCATATTCATACATATTTAAAAAACACTGAGTAGGAGTAGACTGTTCTTCAGTCCCAACATGAGTATTATTAGTAGTGGTATAAGTAGTCGTATCATTATAAGTATATTCAATATTATACAAAATAAAGTGCAAAGTATTGACCATTGAGTGATCAATGAGTCTGAAGTGTTAAATGGGAGAAATAACATGATCAAAAACCAGATCAAACCATATCTAGTGAGAGGTAGTACGATCTAAGAAGGTCAAGGGGGATGGTATGAAAGGAGAGTTTAAGAGGGGAGAAGAAGCTTCACTCAATGTTACCAATGTTTATCTTTATTTTCAAAGCTTTTGATCATGCTGTACATCAGTGCTTCTGAAATGGGGGGGGGGGGGGGCGCCGTGAGTTGTCAGGGGGGGCGCGGGCTGCCTTGATTTCCAACTGACCAAAAAAAAAATAATATGATTTTATTTTTATTTTTTTATTTTTTTGTGCTAGCAAGCGAGATGTGTGCTTGTGTATGGTCATATCCACGCGAAAGGCTGTGATTTGCAGTAAATGATTGTCCACATGTGTCTCCAAGTGTCTCTTCAGGCTATTTAAAAAGAAATCAAGCAAGTAGACTAATAATAACATTAATTAATTATTGGTTATGGCATCACAGAAGGCCTATTGGCCTATAATAATAAAAAAACACCACCTTAACTATGTTTACAGTTTACATTTTTTTTTAATGAAATGAAAACCTCAGTGAATCATTTGCTCTTGTTTCTCTGTCCTGAGATTCACACAGACTGAGCAGTCTTGTTTAAATGTTACAAATTGAGCTAATAAACTGAACTTTGAATTTGTTTGCTGCAGAAGTTATCACAGCTAATTTTTGTTATCTAATTTGATAATACGGTGATTGTATGCAGAATGCATGTGCCAGAAACTCATACAGTGTTTTTTTTACAGATAAATAAATAAGTAAATATTAGCAGGTTCTCAATAGTATTTCAATTAAGGGGGAGGGGAAAACAATTCTGTCCCCTAGGGGGGGCATGACAGAAAATAATTGAGAACCACTGCTGTACATTGACCCGTCAATCAAGATGAAAGAGTGTTATACTTCAAGTAGTCTTGTGCCTTATGTGGCGTAATTATCAGAGAGTAAAACAATCCCTAAACACAACTAGAGGGCACTAAGACTATGTGTACAGGACACATACATTCACATGCACACAACAAATGTGAGTAGAAGTGTTTATGCAAGGGCAATCTATTTATGTGTGTGTAGCTGCATCCATACATGCCTATCCGTCAGTCAAATAACCAAAAATAAAATCCAGACATAGTGTGCATGCTTGTGTGTGAGCTATGTGTGGATACATGTGTGTATGAAGGCGTAGTGTTCGAATTCCGTCTTTCTCTGGCTCTCTCGCAACATCCTAAAGCACATTAAGAACAGCCTCTAATTAAAGCAGCGTGATGACTTCTTGTGATGGGGAAACACACATGCACACGCGCACACACACACACACACACACACACACCCTGTGGTCCAGAGTATAATGAGTTCTTATTGTGAGTGTGAGGAAGCTAAATACCTCCTGCAATGAGCTCTTAAGGCTAAAAACAGATCAGCGCTTAATTTTGGTTTCAATGCTAAAGCCACTGAGGTTCAGAACTGTGTAATCATGGTGTGTGCGTGTTTGTGTGTGTGTGTGTGTGTGTGTGTGTGTGTGTGTGTTATACATACTGTATGTGTATTGTTTTATGTTGTGTTCAAGGCATGTTTATCCATCTGTGAGCCTAGATATGTGTGGCTAAAATAAGTCATCAGGAGAAATGAAACCTGCTATTTTCAATTGGACTTGATCATTGTACTCTCCCAACTGTGTGTGTGTGTGTCAGTGTATGTGTGTGTGTGTGTGTGTGTGTGTGTGCGTGTGTGTGTGTGTGCGTGCGTGCAGGCGTGTGTGTTTATGTCCCTGCCGGATACCAGATATCAGTTTCTAAAAGAGGGGTAGAAATTGTTCCCCATCCCCTGTAATAATAATGCTGCAAATCCACAATAATGTGCAGACTTTTACAGAGGCAAGTGAGATGCCATTTGCAGAAGAATGAGGTAATACAAATGCTAATGACGTCTCCACTCATCTCCCCCCTCCCTGCTTCTGCACTTTCCTGACTCTTCTGTCCTCTTCGTCCCCAGATTAGATTAGATTAAACCTCAGTCAATCATGAAAAAAGAAGACAAAATCAAACACTTTATTTTAGCACTAAGTCCACTATAGTGCCAGTCTCCCAATCTCCTATTTATTTCTGTTCGTGTCATCCGTCACTTTTAAAAACATTTCTGTCACAAATGTATCCCAGTGTCATCGATAGCTGCGACAGATGTCATTCTTCATCCTGTAATTTAACCCATATGTTTTATTCTTGCCCTCTACTATATTGCTTCTGGCAGAACTACTTTGATACAATGTCAAAAATACTTTTGAGGACAATAATTGTATCTCCCCATATTGCTATATTTGGGATACCTGTTGATTACAAGCGTTACACTTCCAAGCACTTAGACATTTTAGCCTTCACCTCTTTACTGGCGAGACGGCAGCTTCTCCTTAACTGGAAGTCAACTAAAGCTCCCTCCAGCTCTCGATGGCTCCGTGATGTCATGTCTTTCCTCAAATTACAGAAGATTAAATATTCACTGCGAGGTAACACAGACAAGTTCTACAACAAGTGGCAATCCTTCTTAACGTTTTCAACTTGCTTTATTCTATGTCTCCTGACTGATAGCCCCCCCCCCCTTTATTTTATTTATTATTTAATTTGTGTGTGCTAATTGTTTTATTTGTATTATTTGTACATGTTATTGTATTTTAAATATTATTACTATTCTTATTATTTTCATTTTTATTATGATGATTATTACAGCTTGATTATCCCTTCCTGTAATGTTTGTAAAAAAAAAGTAAAGTCAGAAATATGGCATTTGTTTTGACTCGCTGTCAAGTTGACATTTCTATGTATGCACTGTGCCATAATTCCAATAGAAATATTGAAAAAAAAAACTTTTAAAAACATTTATAATCTCTTTTCACATAACTTTCACTTTCCATTTTATATTTATGTTCATCTCATCTCTACCCCCTGTTTTGTGTCCCCATCCTTTATTCCCTCCCTCTCTTGTTAACCCACATGTTTGCCTATCTTCGACTGACATAACAGACATACAACATAGCCTGAATTTGCCTCTGTGTCTTACACCATTGTGAGGGAGACCTACTTCCCTGAAAGTTAATTGTAGCCATAGTTATAGTGTGTCTTGGCCTAAAAGCTACTTGAAAAAAAATGCATTAGTATTGGTTTTAGTGTGAGTCTTATGCTGCCACACGTCATTTCAAAGACATTCATTCCAATTGGTTCCAATTAAGAGTTGTAGTATTGCTCATGAAAATTGGAGTGTGTATGAACATAAAGTTATTGGATGCTTGGTTGAGATGTAGATTACAGTTTTTTTCGATCGCTAAACCACAGTGGGCACAACTGTAGCTCAATGTGCACAACTCTAACTACAGTCTGCACTACCAACAGTCATTGGAGCTGAACAGTTCACTTCACCTGCAAAACAGGTTCAGTGCAGCAAACACTATGAACCAGCCTCATTGAGATAACACACTGTCACTCAGAACCTGCTCAGAGTACAAACACTAGCATCAAACCCCAACACACAAATTACAAACTTTTAATCTTTACAATTTGAATAATTTGAGTTATTTCACACAAATTGCATAATATTTTCTTTGATGAAAGGGTGAAATTATTTCACATGAAATTGTTTATTTTATAACATACCAGTTTTTTTAGGAAAACAAAAAGAAATGAAAATCAGAAGTTTGCTTCAATAGATACACATTTTGTATATTTCATTGAAAACATTTTTAAATGTAGTATTTATCTGTGTAAATGTTATATAATTGTAATACAGAAATCAATTCCTGTAATGTTGTCATTTACTGTAAGGATGCAACTCTAAGCTGTTTGTTTGCTGGAAAATTTGTATTACAGATGCAACTTTAGATTTTTGCAGATTGGGTTGCACTCTCAACCCTGCCTCTCTCAATGCGAGACCATGATTCACAACAGGGTATATCAATGTTGCCCTTACTGTATTTCATCAGACATTACAGCTATATGTCTTCTAGTTCTTCCTCCACACATCCACACTCTCACTGCCACTCTTCTCCCTCCAACAACCTGTCTTCATTGGTCCATTTCCAAAAAAATATATATTTTTGAGCTTTCCTTTTATACTGTATATATGTTCACTAACAAGACTAAAACAAGACATCTTAGTGTTTCAGTTGAAATTGCAATCCACAGTGTTTGAAAGGGATTAATTCTGTTTTGAATGTGTGGTTTATAGTTGTGGCAGCAGGGTGTTAGCATTTGAAAAAAGTGCTGGAAATCCACAGTGTTGTGCAGACTGTGGTTAAGCCATGAGATAGATGTGTAGAGTTTTGAAGGTTGTGTATAAGCAATGAAAAACGAGCTAAAACGAGCTACAGTTTGGTCCGAATGAACCGCTGCTCTGCATACTGTTGTTAGAGTTTTGCACTTGTCGTTCCAGTTGTGCCCACTGTGGTTTAGCATTCGTAAAAAACTGTAAATTATTATTTTTTTCACAGGGAAGAAGACAATTGTATGTGAAGTTAATTTAAGTTTGACATTATTTTTAAGTATCAAACAGTCTGGTGGCATATTGTGTGCTTCAAGATGATTACATGACGTCTTCAGAATACATTTTGTTAGCCACACTAGTAATGTCGCAAGTGGCAATCTTGAACTCTCTCTTAGTCAAAGAGACATTGTAAAACAGTAAAGAATGGGGCTGATTGGTTTCACGGTTGGACAATGCATGTTGAAATTTGGTGGGGGACAGTAAGTGAACTATGGTCTTTGGCACAACATATAAATCTTAGCTCATGTTAGACCAGCTCCCCCAAAGGTCACATCCAGAAGGAATATAGTACACATAGTATAATTATTTTGCAGAGATAATGTCCAATACAATATATCTTCAAATATGTTCTCGTTCCGGATTTGAATGCCCCACAATCAACTCTGTCCTTTATAGCAATGTTTTTTTTTGACTGAGAGAAAAGTCCTCATTCACACAAAATCAATAGATAACTTACAGGATAAGATTCAAATGAGAAGTCTCCAGCAGTAGAACAAACAATCAACACTGTCATTGTTCTGGTGAGGACAGTCTCATGAGCACCGTTAATTGAAAAGAGATTAGCTCAAGTGTCTGTACCTAGCCAGGCTGTCTAACTGTGTGTGTGTGACGTGTGTGTGACGTGTGTGTGACGTGTGTGTGCGTGTGCGTGTGTGTGTGTGTGTGTGTGTGTGTGTTTTGTGTCTGTGTTTGTGTGTGTGTGTGTGTGTGTGTGTGTGTGTGTGTGTGTGTGTGTGTGTGTGTGTGTGTGTGTGTGTGTGTGTGTGCAGGCCTGGTGGGAAATCATCAGTGGTCTTCTGAGACACAGATGCTTAGACCGATTATTGTCCTTATGTGCCACCCATTTGTGCACCAAAACGCATATGCACAAAACAAAAGAGCCTCCTATACGGTGCAGCACTATCAGCCAAAGATCACTTCTAATTCTTAGTATCATGTACAACAACAACAAAAAAGCAATCAATTTCCACGCACACACATATACACCACAAATGCATTATGCTGTAGCTCTTGCTGAGAAAACAAAGATGGATAAGACATAGAAAAGGGCGGACAGTCGAAGAGAAGGTGATTAATGAAGCAGAACACGGAAGGAGAGGAATATTATGCGAGAAAAAGGGGATAAGAACACTTACAAGGCAGAATAGAGATGGAATACATTAAAATAGTAGGAAGGAACGGGAAAAAAGGGGGAGAAATAAGAAATATGTTGAGGAAAATGGGGTTGAGGACAGCAGGGGGGAAGCAAATTCTATATCAGCGTCTGACCTCGTTCTAGCTCGACTAAATGAGATATTAGATTAAAGACACAGACAGAGTGCAGCGTTTGGGATGGCTAGCATGAGGAAAAGTTCAGGAAAGAAAGAGAATTTTTTTTTGTATTTGTGTGTGCGAGAGAGAGGGAGAAATTGGGCAGAAAAATATGTTTTGAGCCTAATCTGAATAGCACTTCCAATTTATTCTTGTAACCAATGAATTAGGAAGATATTCTGGCTTCATAATGAATGCTTAATGAAATGTCAGGAGAGACATGTTTATGTACACACACATACACAAATGCAGACACACACGTCCATGTGCACGACCAGACATGCAAGCATGCACACACACACGCACACACACACACACACACTGAGGGGAAGGGAGAGACTTGTTTACATACGCATTTAAATTTCCCGTTAAGGCACAGATAATTGGCTAACTTTGCACTAACTTTCAGAATGTTAGTGCGTAGTGATACAGCCGCCTGGCTATGTATGTCCTAAATCAGCAATCAATTTGGTAAAGATGAATCTGGAGAGGTTTAACATATTGAGAATACTTGACATATTAAAAACTTTTTTTCACTATCATCGTTTTGCCTTTGTAGACAAGGATGCCTGATATACCCTATAATTAATATCAGACAACAATAACAACTATTTGGAAGTAAATTCATCAAGATTTGTCTGACACCATTTCTAAAATATTTTACTTTGTTGACAGTATAGTCAGACACATACATTATTAAGATACAGGAAATGTGAGACACGCATTCATGGCCTTAATAGGAAAATGCAACTGACTTTTGCCACCCTCATCAGATTGCATCATATCCGCCATTAGTTTTGGTTTCACCTCTTTCAAATTTTGTCCAGTTGTTTTTCTGCCTTGTGTCTTGAGTGTTTTTCACAATGCAATTAGTCCACTGGTCTGGTTTACTTCACTGCTGAGTCTGGTCCTGTAGCTTGTTTCCACCAAATGATGTGTGAATTCTTTAAGGCTCTGCTCTGGTCTGAAGTCATAAAACCTCTGCCTTGAGAGCAGATCCTGGCAATGAAACACACGTGTGTTGACTTTTAAAGCATGCACCGCTCAACACTGTGTTGACAATTTCTCCCATTTTACAATTTGAGCCACTGAAATTTAGACCAGGTAGTGTCTTTCTGTAAGGAAATGTGAACGGAAATCTCAACCGACGCTGTGTGGGTGGTTTAATCTGCTGTTATAAAAGCCATATTGCTATAACATGAATGCTTTTATGCTTTTGAAGACAATATTTGCACAACATAGGGCCTGTTTGGACTACATGTGTCAAAATATGTGATTATACTTACTCCAGCATGTACATCTGGCGGCAAAATTACATGACTTTGGGTTAAAAAAAAACTTGCCACCAGCTACATGGTAAACATTGGATGTAAAAAGTGTATGTACAGACAAGAACAGAACAACAACCTTGTTCAAAGAAGTTGGTACAAGAAAACCGAGTTTTGTGACACAATTCCACTGTTAACATAGCATATGTCAACTGAAGCAAATTTGCTCATTGCACTTTCAATTGTAAGTTATCAAATTATTACTGTTTTGACACATCAACATTAAAATGACAATAGCATCTTACAGGTGTGACATAAGTATGACATTAATATTTATACGCTGAGAATCAATTAATATATAGTTTTAATCGATTTAGATCTATTTGTTATGACAATGATAATGCATAGTTGATATGGGATAGCTCTGTGATAGTGTGTAAGAGAATGTGTCTTTCCATGTTTGTGTTTTCATGTTCTTGTAAAATATATACATACCTGCACTTCTCTGCATGAGTTAGAGAGCCTAGCTACGTGTGTGTGTGTGTGCGTGTGTGTGTGTGTGTGTGTGTGCGTGCGTGTGTGCGCAAGAACACGTACTGCAGGAGGCTAGGGTAAAACAGATGACTTGTCACGTCTGTCTCCCAGGAAGTGCATCTTCATTAGTAACCAATCAAAATCCAATTACAGCCAGTATCTTGGCATATTAGGTCCCTGGCATTAAAATGATATGCTGCCCGGATATATTTCCAATCACTGCAGTCTTTAATTACCAAAGTGCGCCACACAGGCCACTCTTAAAGGACAGAGGGGGAGGCAGAAAATAAGTGAGAAAAAAAGACAAATGAAAGACTGTTAGCGAGCGTTGGTGTGGGTGGCTGTGCATATTGTTCTCGTGGTGTGTGTCATTCAAGGGGATTATTCCATACTTGTTTCATTTCAATAATACATTAGGGGGAATTGCATTCGGATTGTGGATTGTTTGTTAAAGTATTTGCCTCAGGCCTGTTTCCTGTAAAGCTCCCATATTATACACTTTTCGGTTCTATAATACACCATATTATATGGTCTTAGTGGTCCCTAATACGTTTTTCTTCAATTGTTTGCTGAAAAAAACTTTCAGATAATTTATTGTACTATGCTGATGTTCAGCTAATCTCACAATGGCCTATTTTTTAAAAAGAGCTGCAGCTCCCCTCGTAAATATGCAATCTTTGAGCTCCCCCTGCCCCCTGTCCGGAAGCGAAGCCAGATACGCCTCGCCATCTGTCTGTTTGTAAACAATGATGACGTATAGCCTGTTAGCACAGTTAGGTTTAGCCTACCCATGAGAAGAACCAAGTCTAGTATAGTAACACACTTTGAACAGTTTGACATGACCTATCCTTGTCTACATGAAAGACTATGTTCATACAGATGCACTGACAGCCACACGCTAATGGAAACGGCATGTTCACAATAAAAATGCTGCAAAAGATGGTGGCTACTGCGAAGCTAGCTCGGGTGGAGAGGTGGAGGGTCTCAGAAAAGGGGAGAGTGAGAAAAGGAGAGAGCTTTCTTTTTTTATATACTCTGGCAGTCTGTAGGCACACCGTAGACCCATAATTATGTTCAAAAACATCGGAAAAGTGCATTTGCACAATATGGGAGCTTTAAAGGCTGGTTAAACATGGCACCCCACAGGGCGCTGTAAACACGCAAATAAGCCACTTATCTCGACTGACAGTTGTGCAGACAGATCATTTGTGGGTGACAAGTGTGCAGGGTTATCCCTCGGTTAGTCCAATGAGTTGATATGTCAGAAAGCTAAATCAGTTAGAAGTCAGTCAGTGAGGTTACCACTTGGCAACATAGACAAGACGTATCTTGAGTAAAAAGTTAAAACAAAACTAAAACATAGGGGGAAATTGAAATATCCCAAATTAAAACAACAGCGCATTTCCTTATGACAATGGAGATCATTTGATAATAACATAAGCTTGAGAAGAGCTGCTAAATGGACCTTTATAGGTGAAACAAAAATGGTGTAGTCTGCTATTTCCAAGGTCAAGAATGAACTTTGAAACTGAAACAAAACAAAAATGTAATATGGTCTTCTTCCCTTATATTATCATATGTGCCCAAAAAACAGTTAATGCTAGTAGGATTAATAGTGTTACTGCTGAATTACCTAAAAGAAAACATAAAAATGACTCTGAAAAATTCTCAATCAAACTGGTTTGGAGTCAACATTGGGAGAATAAGCTGAGAGATGGAGGAATGCTAGTTAGCAACAGAGGAAGGATTATTGCTCTGGCAGGTGGTTGATTTCTTTTTGTCTTTGTCTGACGTTGCGGTTAAAAGAAAAGCTGGGCTCACATAGCAGCATTAACAAAAACCAGTGTGTTGGCGGACAGAGGACAACATTGAGCGTGCAGTGCAGGGGTGTCGTGGCAGATGTAGAGGTGGCTTCACAATGATGCCGCCGTCCTTTAAAAAAAAACATAATCACATCAAAGAGAGGAATAGCCAGAATGAGGAAAAGACAAGGGAGTGTATTTACATAAAATAAATAAAAATGGTTACCTATCTTTCAGGATACACAAGCATTTTGTTTGAATTACGGCCTGCGACTACCTCATCGACACTCAGGCTTGATAGGGATATAATGCATTCTACTGGAAGTATCCCTGATCTGGGAAACTTTCACTTCCACTGAAACATCAATAAGTTGTTTTATATCTACAGTATATTTAGTATGCTGATTGCTACATTTTGATGATTGCAATTTAAGGATGCTTTCAACTCTGCTTCCTAAAAAGGACGGCGGCATGTGGATTTGTAATCGGAAGTGTAACCCACTGTTTCATTCTCTAAATATGTTGTTTCAGAACAGCACGGTCTCTATGTAAACATTCACTCTGCAGCAGAGTAAACTCTTTATATTATGGGTATGCTTTGCTATTAACTGTGGATGTGTTAAACAGCCTATTCGGATGGTAAAATAATTAATGTGTGATACAGTGCTATGAATACCCTTCTGAGAGCACAGTTGGTCATTATGAGAAGAAGTATGTGATATAAGTCACTGATTAGCTGACTGCCTTCAACAAACATTGGCAAAACTATTGACAGGGCCCCTTGGAAGACATTTATAGCAGATCACAAGTTTGGCTTTGACTGCTTCTTGTTTGATTTTGGAGTGTCAGCAGATGAAACAATGTATAATGATTGGTTCAGCAAGAGCAGCTTTTAAAATTTTGGGCATTGCATTATAGCAGCAGCTATTCTTTAATCCCTCCCAACATTTGACTAAACGTATATGCACCGAATATTACATTCATAGTTTTTTGTTTCTTGCTTTACTGAATGAGAGTGTTTTCTGGTTTTATCTGAAACACGAAATGTATTCAAATCCCATATCCAAAATGTAAAATTTACCAAATGTAACTAAATGTTAAGAGAACTGTTGGTCTCTTTCTGGGATTTACTGACAATCAGGATATATACAATGATTTCAGGCTTATTTTTTTCTATTCACTCAATCAACACTTTCTTTGACAATTTAACTGCTGCTTGAATGTCAATCAAAACTCACCTGATGTTCACTCTTCAATTAAATTATTAGCTACTTTTACCGTTAGAATTGGACTGAGACTTGACCTGCTTTCATCTCTCACTCTTCACACCGACAATTCACTTGCTTTCATTGCTTTAAGCTTTTGATAGAACACATCAGCTTACAGAATTCACATGCCTCAATCAAAACGTACACTTAAACTTCTCTCAGTGCCTCCATTTCGACTGCTATTGTAGCTTATTTTTGCATTTCTATTTCAACTTCCAACATTACCTCTTCAAAGTGGCCTATTGAACCTATTTAAAGCAGAAGTAAGCACTTTTCATTTATTTATTTTTTAACAATATGTGTTAGTGTATTCTGCACACAAATTGCTCCTGTTTTTTTTAACATATTTGACATATACTTTTGTAGATGTCTTTTCGAACACCCCATATGAGATCTCCCTTTACAACCCATGTTGCAATTGTCTGGCCCTTAGTTCTTTATTTCACATTATTCAGCTTTCTAATTTGATGACAAAAGTCCAATCAAATGTCTCCTAAATTAACTGAATGCTTCTGAAATTAACTGATTGTTTTTTGTTGAAGTGATGATGAAAAGTAAAGGATCTTGATGAGATTATTTAAAAATGTATGGTGAGATCTGATTAACCGTTTAATAATAATTGCTGCTGACCACTTCATTTAGTGAAGAACTTGAGAACCGGCGAAGCTATGAGAGAGACAGAATCCTTGAAATATTAAGAGAGAGAAAGACGGACAGAGGAAGATAATGATAAATGTATCCCTGGTCCACACACTCTGGAGCCGTATTACCTTCTTATTCTACACGGGTCATTGGTATAATGACCCAAGGATGAAGGGAAAGGTCGGGAAAAAGGAATAGTATGTATTACTTTTCAATATTATTCTGTGCACACCAAGGTCTCACGTGTCATGTACAGCCACTTTAAGTTGTCACACTCAGGAGGCATTGAGTGGCATTGCAAAAAAGGCAGTTTGAAATATCTTTGGGTGAATTGCGGTATTTATTGTGATGTCAATAAACCTCTTAGCCTTCAGACGAACATTTCTTGTTTTCGGCGTAGGTGGAGGATGGTGAGGTAGTGTTTAGTCTTTTATAAGGCAGCAAGTTATTTTGCTAAATTTTAAAAACCCAGTTTGCCTGTTCTCTATAAGATTATGTACGCATTCTACCTATAGTTCCAGTTCAAGCTGTGAAAAAAAAATGTTCACAGCCTCTAAACGTTGGGGAGGAGGGAGAAAAAATATCAGGAATAATTGTGCACAGTGAACATTAGTTGTTATCAATAAAGTGAGTAGCTAGTACCAACTCTGTTTAGCAGGTAATGATGATGACTTCACTCCGATATGAGTAGGATAGGTAAAAGATGATTTGAAGTTTAAATAATCGTTTCAAATGATCAACATTGCAAACAAACTGAAGCATAAACACCAATTATGTGAGCTTTTGAATGTGACCTCTTTTTGTTCCATCTGTGTATACAATAATACAGAGAAAAAGAGCAAATTACATCAATATTTTCTTAATATTTGCAGTTTCAAGACTCTCCTCCAGCATCTTGTACCTGTTCAACATCCTGGTCTTACATTGATCATAAAACTCCTCTCCACAACCATTAATGGTATCATTTAAAGGGGTTCACCTGGCGTATTCCTAACACCTACATACATACCCTAACACATATTCAGTTGAGCCATAATAGTGCTGTGTTGTAGAACAAAGTCAATGATGGAGAAAAAAGGATAGAAGGCAGATAAAAATAGTTCTGGGATAAATGGTTGTAATCTCTTTTTTTTAATTAGGCCTTTTAAGAATAAGTATGCAGATTTATCCTTTTCTTTCTTTTCAAGTCGAGATAACTTCACAAAGACAATGTGGTAGACCACTCAAGGGCAAGGATGAGTGCTGACACATGCATGCACAAACACACACACACACACACACACACACACACACACACACACACACACACACACACACACACACACACACACACACACACACACACACACACACTCACGCACACAGTAGATAAAGATAGCATTATTATGCTGCCCATCATGACCTTGCAAATGCGTGTGTGTGTGTGTGTGTGTGTGTGTGTGTGTGTGTGTGTGTGTGAGAGAGAGAGTCATTGCAGCATCAAATAAGTCTTATTACCATAGTCAGTTATAATGAGCATATCAAATCCCTGTGCTTGTGTGTATATGTGGGCCAACATTCCTCCATTAAACACAATATTTTGTCACTCAAAATAAAAAGGATGCCATCAAAGATCAAACAAAGTCTCTATTTGACATCATTTGTAGATTCAATCTAATCTTAACATGGTTGACCCTCCTAAGAGTCACTGTTAGGCGAACTACAGGGAATATGGCCATCATCAGTTATAGAAAAAAACCTTCCCATGCTATTTACTGCAGAGTTCTTGGTTTTGACATGTTAAATGAAAGGAAAACAAAACAGTGTGACACACAGTTGTCTGGAGTACTGGAGACGTGGTATATTGAGCAACCTTTTCTTGATGTCCAACAAGTTGATCAAAGAGAAAATCACCCAATATATCTTAAAAGCTTGTTTTACTTTATTTTTTTTTTCACGCAAACAAGAAAAATGTACAATAGTCGATGAGTGAGTAATTAGGGACTTGAACCTGCAACGTCCCACAGCAAAATGAAACGTCTAGGTATGAGAATATGCTTTGAGCATACACAAGTAGGTTCCTTATCTGTTTGAGCTAGGAGAGATTATTACTACTAAGTCATTATCTCTCCTTTAGGCTTATACCACCGCGGCTGCTATTACTGCCACAATGGCCTTCAGCTAGACGCTGAGAATAGACTCATTTACTTCAGTTTTATTACATTTCAGATAGCAGCAACTTTATCTCTGCGTCTGTCCGTCTGTCTTTATGAGTGTGTGCGTTGGACCAGCCGACAGATTACTTTATTATCTTAGAGTTTCATTTTCGATAGCCACAACTTTATTATCGGCCCATCTCCCTCCTTTGCCTTAACAATTCCCAATTTCTTACCCAGTAACTTTGTGTATTTTCTTTCCATGGCTCTTTCTCTCTCCATCTCCCTTCTAAAATGATGTGAAATTAGAGGGGCTTTAATTGTGGACTGCCAGCAGCAGAGATTAATAGATAAAAACAACTTTAGGGGGATTGTCTGTGAGATGAGAAAAACTTAAGAATGATAGGAAGGATTGCAAGACAGACAGGAGAGGTTCCTGAAATTTAATCAGGACCAGAATCATCAGGACCAAAATGGGTTATGAATGACTAATACAACTGTGCACACGCTCAGATGACCTAATCTAAATCAACTAAGCACTGCTGCTACCTACACAATCGATCTTATTGTATGTATGTATGTATGTATGTATGTATGTATGTATGTATGTATGTATGTATGTATGTATGTATGTATGTATGTATGTATGTATGTATGTATGTATGTATGTATGTATGTATGTATGTATGCATGTATGCATGTATGTATGTATGTGGCAATGTCACCTACACTTATATGTATAAGTTTTACCATTTATCAAATAAAACTTATTTAAAAATATGAAATAATGTCTGCCCATTTTTTCTTTACAGGAAATAGGGACTTTCATGATAGTCGGAGCCAGAAGAGCAAAAGCAAACCTTCCAGCTGGGACATAAAGTTATAGAAGAAAGGCAGAGTTATAGTTATATTGTACTCTATACCTAAATAACTAAACTCAGAGAAAATTAAAAAAAATACTCTTATGGAATTTTGGCCAACTCAATTCTTCATACCTTCACATATCTGATGATGTAACCAAAACAGAGAAGGGCCTTGGAGAGAATTTTTTTTTCTTCCTAAAAACACAGTTTAGAACAGTGAGATTTCAAAATACAGACACAAGACTGCAGACTGAACTGTATGTTACTGATGAACACACTTACACAGTGGGTATGCCTATATACCACACATGTCTCATTTTATAGTGTTAAATACAATACACTAATTTCGTATTGTTAAATATTCTCAATAGGTGTCCATTCCCCATCATGGAAAGCGAAACATACACACACACATACAGTCATATGAAAAAGTTTGGGAACCCCTCTCAGCCGGCATTATAATTGACTCTGCTTTCACAAAAAAAAAGATAAAAGTGGTATGTCTTTAATTTACCAGGAACAGCTAAGTACTGGGATGTTTTCCAAACAAAGATTTTTTGAAAAGCAGTATTTGGTTGTATGAAATAAAATAAAATGTGAAAAACTGGCTGTGCAAAAATATGGGTCCCCATGTGGTTTTGTTGATTTTAATGCCTGTAACAGCATGTACAACTGATGACTTTAAACACACAGTTGGTTGGATTATCTTGTTAAGCCTTGAACCTCATATAATTGTCTGTTTAATCATGGGAAAATGTATTTTAGGTGCCTAAATGCAAGTTGCACTTCTCTTTGACTCTCTGCTGAAGTGAAACAGAATGGGATCATCAAAACAGCTCCCAAAATATCTGAAAAATAAAGATTGTTCATTGTCATGGTTTAGGGGAAGGCTACAAGAAGCTTTCCCAAAGGTTTCAATTGTCAATTTTGACTGTAGGGAACGTTGTCAGGAAATCGAAGGACACAGGCATAGTGGCAGTTAAACCCAGGCATGGCAGACCAAGAAAAAAACAGGAGCGGCATAGGTGGAGGATTGGTTGCACACAACCCACAGATCACCTCCAAAGGCCTGCAAGAACATCTGGCTGCAGATTGTGTATCTGTACATCGTTCAACAATTCAGCGCAATTTGCACCAAAACATCTGCTTTTTATAAAGACCAAATAACTTAATTTTTGTCTCATCAGTCCAAAGCATTTTCTTCCAATATGAAGCTGGCTTGTCTTAATGAGCTTTTGCATACTCCATGCAACTGTATCTGTGGCGTGGGCGCAGCAGTGTTAATTTCGTAGACTAAGACTATGACGAAAATACGACGAACCTTTTTCACGCACGAAAACTAAATAAAAACTAAATAAAAAGGCAGATGTGATGACGAAGACTGAGACTAATTTAACTGACACTATAGTCTACGAATAGGAACTAGACAAAACTGTTAGGGCGGGACGAATGGAGAAGAGATCCAATCAGAACTACTCTTTTTGTGGGACAAGTTGGGAAGAAATCCAATCAGTGCAAAGCAGCGAATTCAACCCTGTGTCGGTGAAAATCGACGGGAGACCTCGGCAGTGTGAGCGGGTGGAGTGAGCCGACGTGCAGAAAAACTCTGCAGTTTGATGGACAAAATGATAGACAGGGATATCCTGCCCGTTAACGTTGTCTAGGGGAACGGCTAAGTTCCGCGATCTGTTTGTAGTAGGCTATGTCTCGAGCTTGAATACAGAGCCATGTCCCCAAACTGACTGCGAAACTATATAGGAAATAAACTGTGAAACTGCCGCCTCCCTCCGTTAGTTTCTGTTTTCACCCGAGTAAGTTACAATGAACTCCGACGCATGGACAGAGTTCAATTAAAACCTCTAATTGTATTATCTAAAAGGCTTTGATGCAAAAGAAGTCCGAACACACACAGCGGCTGCAGTGTTGCTTAAAGGAAAGCGCAGTTGCTCACTTTTATCAGCACGTAACTGCATGCTGCTGCTGCCCAGGGGCGGCCTTAACGACCTCGGGGCCCGTTTCAAGACCTAGTGTGGGGCCCCCCACTTTTTTTAATTTTCTTTATTTTCTATTTTTTATAAATAATGCTTGTGCATGCTCCCCGCAAAAAGAAAAAAAGGTTGTGGAATCCAGTTGGTTCATAGACGGATCATGAGATAATGGGCCCCGGACAAAGGCTCTTAAAGCCCCCCTCCCCCTATCCAGTCAGGTACACTGATTGTATGTGAGATTATTAAGAATGAAATAGAATACATCTTTTGTATTACAACCATTAAATCTGTGTCTGTATTGCATATTCAAACTTTAATACCATTCAATGAAGAAAAAAACACTTAGTCGACGAAGTCCGCTGCAGATTTAGTCAAACTAAAATCTTCTTATATTTAGTAGACTAGACTAGACTAAGACTAAAAGATTTCAGATGACTAGAATAGGACTAAGACTAAATGGTGTGATATTCAAAAGACTAAGACTAAGACTAAATCAGAATTTGCTGCCAAAATTAACACTGGGGCGCAGAAAGGGCTTCCTTCTCATCACCCGGCCATACAGATGTTTTGGTGCAAATTGCACTGAATTGTAGAACCATGTACAGATACACAATCTGCAGCCAGATGTTCTTGCAGGTCTTTGGAGGTGTTCTTTGGGTTGTGTGCAACCATTCTCACAATCCGCCGCATATGCCGCTCTTGTACTTTTCTTGGTCTGCTAGACCTGGGTTTAACTGCAACTGTGCCTGTGTCCTTCCATTCCCTGACAACGTTCCCTACAGTAGAAATTGACAATTGAAACCTTTGGGAAAGCTTCTTGTAGCCTTCCCCTAAACCATGACAATGAATAATCTTTGTTTTTCAGATCTTTTGGGAGCTGTTTTGATGATCCCATTCTGTCTCACTTAAGCAGAGAGTCAAATAGAAGTGCAACTTGCATTTAGGCACCTAAAATAAATTTTCTCATGATTAAACAGACAATTCTATGAGGTTCAAGGCTTAACAACATAATCCAACCAACTTTGCGTTTAAAGTCATCAGTTTTACATGCTGTTACAGGCATTAAAATCAACAAAACCACAAGGGTACCCATATTTTTGCACAGCCAGTTTTTCACATTTTATTTTATTTCATACAACCAAATACTGCTTTTCAAAAAATCTTTGTTTGGAAAACATCCCAGTACTTAGCTGTTCCTGGTAAATTAAAGACATACCACTTTTATCTTTTTTTTGTGAAAGCAGAGTCAATTATAATGCCAGCTGAGAGGGGTTCCCAAACTTTTTCATATGATTGTATACTTTACTGCAGTGTTCAGCAATTGTTCTTGACAAAAAAACTTTTTACATCCACAACAATGTTCTGCTTCCAATGCTCAACATTTGGCTGTAGCCTTAACCAATAGTAAGTGTTCTGTGACCAGAAATGTATATTTACCAATGATGTTAAATAATGGAAAACAAGATGTTGTGTTTAACAAAGCCTAGTAGCATATGCAAATTTGGTCAAATCTCTTGCATTTGGCCATTTCTCAAGCTGCATTAACTTACAGTATATCTGAATATGTCCGTGCTGTTGACTAGCCACCAGTCCCTAATAAACTCTCATAACCCGTTTCAACCAACGCAAACCAGTTTCTAGTTCTGTGCTGGTGCTTGTGCTGGTTCACAGTAGTAGATTCAACTTGTGGGCCTTCTAAGAATCGGTTTGCTTTTCAATGGGCAAGAGAGGCATGTCATTATGCCACTTGTTACATCTGTTAACGTCTCCGCTCTTTAATGCTCATGCCAACTTCAAGCACAACAACAATGGAAGACTCATTGCATTTTAAAAGTGTTGCAACTGGTTTTGCTTTTTAGCCTAGGCATCCAAACACGACTAGTATTTTGGGCTGCTTGTTTGATAAGGGCGCTGATTATTTCTCATTTTGCTGTTCTATTTAAATGACAGAAACCGATTTTGATTGGTCTTATTGATCATGATTATCCCGCTCACAGCCCTTAACGTAATTGATTCCTTGGTTCTGTAACAGCAAAGAGTTGGTGCCACACCTGGTTTTCCTCGTCAAGAGCCGGTTGTTTAGCTGTCGAAATGCAAATAACTTGTCATCAGCTATTTTTAACTTGAAATAGCAAACCCTACTTGAAAGTTTGGATACACATCTCCCTCAATTTGTTTCACAGTGGTTTTTCAGGGCAAATTAAAATATGTTAAAAAAAAGGTTGCAACTAGCATTATACCACTGTGCCTGACAAAATGATGAACATAAAGCAGCTCCAGTGCTGGAGCATTAATCTTAATAATGCATGCAGGCCGTGTTCGGAGAATTGCTTAGAAATTCAAGAAAAACAATATTTATCAGCATAGAATCTCTGTTTGCAAGAGACTGTAATCACGAGTGAAGGTCTCCTGGTTTCAAGGTAGATGCTTCAATGATCCTGGTTTAGAAAGGCTTAATTGTATGTGTGGTGCAAAAACCTCTAGTCACAAATGTGTCCTAATTCCAACAGCTTGTGAACTCTTTTTTTGTGGACCGATTTAATAAAAAAAATAACTTTAACTTATTTATAAATAAATAATAAGATGTTGTAAATAAAAGACACACTGAAATGTACTCAAATGAGAAAAAAAAGCTGAATAAAAAGATAAATCGGTAGGCAGGGAAGCAAGCATGAACAAGCTAGGGTTGCAGCTAATGGTTGTTTTAGTATCCATTCATCTCTTTTTAATTGAATGATTAATTGTTTAGCCCATACAATGGCAACATGTATTAAGATTTCTCATCACAATTTCCCAAAGATGAAGGTGACATCTCCTAAATGCCTTTGTTGACGAACCAACCATCCCAAATTGATACATAAATACTTTACTATAATTATTATTATTTTGATCAAACTCATCAAATAAGAAATTGTGGGGGCGCTCGTGGTCTAGTGATTAGACTGCAGTGCTACCCTATGCTGTTCTTCATTCTTTAAAATATGTCTTTAACTTTTAATTTTAATTCTAGGTTAGCCCTTTTAGCATTAATTTCTAATCACATGTCCTAAGGAAATATTCTAGTGCTGAAAATACAATCTATCTTACTATGGTCTGTCAGGCATTTAAAAATAGTTTACAGTACTACCGCGGTTGGTCTGATTTAATAAAAGTCTGGAAGAGACCTGCCTCCATAGCTGCTTTATTAGGCACAAGTAGGGTGAGACACAAAGAGGGATGCAGCTTGACACTGCAGTGATAGCATGTGTCCATGGCATGAGCATGACGAACACCAGGGCACAAGATTGATTGTTCGAAATAATGTGATTGTGCCTCAGGCCAAAGTAGTGCAAGTTCCCCTTTGATAAATTCAATTTAATTATCTTGCAATTAACTAGTCCATTAAAGGTCTATTTGACAAGATGGCAGTGGGCACTTATTGTATTTCCTCCCATATAGGAAATGAGGGAAAGGAGGAGGGGTTAATGGGCCGCTCATCTGTCAGACAGTGTGTGCGTAAGAAATTATGTTCAAAGTCTGCATGGTGGTGGGTTAAGTATGTAGACACAAAGATAGGCCAGAAGGCTTACAGCTGCATGTGTTTTTGTTTGTGTCTGTGATTGTGTGTGTGTGTGTGTGTGTGTGCGTGCATGCGTGTGTGTGTGTGTGTGTGTGTGCGCGCAAGCATGCATGTGTGTTTGTGTGTGTGTGTGTGTGTGTGTGCCTAAGGCTAACAGCTCGGATTGTGTGTCTCTCAAAGTATCGCCTTAGTATGACTCTGTCTTTCTGAATGACATGTGCATGTGTTTAACTACAGTACTTGTGTGTCACCATAGGTCTAACAGCTCTGAGCAGATAATGCAGAGGAGATGAACAGGGACCTTTTCATTATCAAAACCTTAGGTCTTCTTTTCTTTATTCCGACTCATTATGTTATACATTGTGTAACTACTGTATTTCAATGTATCTTTGTTAATGTCATCTTCTCTTGCCTACTTCATTCTCTCCCCATGTAACTCATTACAAGTTTCTACAACAGCAATTCACCAAACTTAAAAGTCATTATGCTGTATTCTTATCCAAACTATGTAGGCAGTGGCAGGTATGTACGGATGTATGACACAACATTTAAAGGACACTTCTGAATTATTCTTAGTGTCTTGAATATATTGGACAGTTCTATGATACTGTTTGTTTAGGTCCGCAGGCCAGTTACATTACGCCCTGCTTGTTTACCACCTGACATGAACTTTACCTTGGAACAGTTTTCTGGTACTTCTCAGCCAATAACTGCCCTCTCTTTCTTTGCTGTTGTTGTTGTTGACATGCAACCAAGGGTGTCTGGCCGAAATTGGAATGGGGGCGTTGCTTGCATGGTGCGGGGCTGTAACAGCAACATACACCAAACCGCTTTGTGTGGAATAATTTTACATTGACAGCTGTAGCACACACCAGACATGACACAGCGAGACAATAAATAGTGAATGGTCAGGATGTGCAGACTTCGAGCCAATTGTGAACATGTTTCTGCTGTTCCAGAAAAGCCTTGGCAGATGTGTGTTGCCCTTTAGGAAAACAAGGCAAATGGGACGTTTTTTGACAGCATCAGCTGAAGACCTACTTTATCGATCAAAAGCTTTCGTAAGTGGCTTTTGTAAGACTGCTTGGTAACAATTATTTCAAATTCAACGCATATTGTGCAGGGAACAGTGTAACAACAGAGATGGCCAAAATGCAACTGTCAATTTAGTTAAGATGAAGACAAGAAAAGGCAAAAAAAATAAAGAAATAACCAAATTTGGCTTTCTGATTTAGAGTTTTTTTTTCAATCGCCAACCCACAGTGGGCACAACTGTAGCTCAATGTGCAAAACTCTAACTACAGTCTGCACTACCAACAGTCACTGGAGCTGAACAGTTCACTTCACTTGCTAAATAGGCTCAGTGCAGCAAACACTATGAACCAGCCTCATTTAGGCCTTTCACACCAAAAAGAACCATGAGCCAGTTCCAGGCTGGTGCTGGGGTCAGTTCAAAACTGGTTACAGCCTTATCCCAGTTATGAACCGGTTGGTTTCACATCGACCGGAGACAGCCATGGAGCTGACAAGAGAGCAACGTCTCGTAGTAGCGGTGTTTTTAAATATGGCGGGCATGAGGTTTGTGTTGGTCTGGTTGGTCAGGATAATCCCTCCCCCAGCCGCTGGCGCAAGCAGTTCTTATCTCAAACCCTGCTCAATCCTGGTGTTTGAGTTGAACCGGTTTTTACAGCCTGGAGCAGGCTCTCTGGCGGTGTGAAACCAAAACACTGTCTCTAGCTCCGAACTAGCCCAGAACTAGCGCCGATTTTGCGGCGGTGTGAAAGGCCTAATTGAGATAACACACACTGTCACTCAGAACATGCTCAGAGTGAAAACACTAGCATCAAACCCCAATACACAAATGACATACTGTACTTATAATCTTTACAGTTTTGAATTATTTGAGTTACTTCACACGAATAACGTAATATTTTCTTTGAGGAAAGAGTGAAATTAGTTCACATGAAATTGTTTATTTTATAACATACCAGTTATGTTTAGGTAAACAAAAATAAATGAAAATCAGAAGTTTGCTTCAATAGATACATCTTTTAAATGTATAGTTTATTGATAACATTTCCAAATGTAGTATTCATCTGTGTAAATATTCTATAATTGTAATACAGAAATCAATTCCTGTAATGTTGTCATTTACTGTAAGGATGCAACTCTTACGTTTTTGTTTGCTGGTAAATTCGTATTACAGATGCAATTTAAGATCTTTGCAGATTACATTCCCCCTCAACCCTTCCTCTCTCAATGAGAGACCATGATTTAATCAGAAATTACAGCTCAATGTCTTCTAGGTCTTCCTCCACACATCCACACTCTCACTGCCACTCTCTCCCTCCAACAACCTGTCTTCCTTGGTCGATTTAAAAGCTTTCCCTATACTGTATACGTGTATGTTCACTAACAAGTCTAAAACAAGACAACTTCTTAGTGTTTCAGTGGAAACTGCAATCTGCAGTGTTTGAAATGCACCAGGCTGAAATCCATTCTGTTTTGGATGTGTGGTTTACAGTTGTGACAGCAGTGTGTTAGCATTTGAAAGCAAAGTGCTAAAAATCTACTGTGTTGTGCAGGCTGTGGTTAAGCCATGAGATAAATGTGTAGAATTTTGAAAATTGTGTTGAATGAAAAATAAGCTAGAGTTTGGTCCACATGGTCCGCTGCTGTGCATAGTGTTGTTAGAGTTTTGCACTTGTCGCTCCAGTTGTGCCCACTGTGGTTTAGCGATAAAAAAAAATGTAATGAACGGTAACTCAAGGCATAGTCAAGCGTTGATAGAGAAGGAACAAGTTACCAGGAAAGAAATTCAGCCGACCTCCTTCTACTTCTGTAATAAAAAAGAGCAAGCGTTTGAAAACGGGCCAGCCAGTCTCCCCTTTACAGGGATTTGACACATGGCCAAGGTTTGCCTGATAAAGGAGGGATAAACTATTAGGATTGAAACCTGGCCGAACTCTCCACTCCTCTCTTTGAGAAGCTTTGGCAGTTTTGTCGCAGTGGAAACTTGGCCAACCTGTCGGCATTTCTCAGAGGGAGGGACCAAACTGGTAGGAATTAAATTCAGCCGACCTCTCTCTTCCCCTCTCAGCTGGAGCCAATGGATCAATCTCACTTTAACAGCTCTGCTCGCTCATGCATGTGCACAGACATACAATGTTTGCACCCGCACACACACACACACACACACACACACACACACACACACACACACACACACATACACACACACACACACACACACACACACACACACACACACACACACACACACACACACACACACACACACACACACACACAGAGACCAAAGGTGAGGTTAATTTAATTCTAACATCGCTGTGTCTCTGTCCACAACACTCCCCCGAGAAGGAAAGGCGAAAAAGACTGCAATCAAAAAAGGAATATTTGATGGGTGGAGGGCAAAAGAAAAGAAACGACACGTCTATGTGTGTTTGTGGGTGCGCGGGGGGGGGGGGGGGGGGGGGAATACAGAAAAGTTATACATAGAGGTGAATGCTGTTGGTATTAGTGTAAAACTACAAAAACTAAAAAAGTATCAAACTCAAATTCCCGATACTGTTTTCAACCATTTTATTTAAAAATTATCCTCAAAGTCTGTAGGAGTCTTTGCAAGCTCTGCCAGTTTTACATGCAGGAATCACATGCATGCTCCGTAATGCTTGTGACATATTTCACACCTTCCTTATTGTATGCCTATTCGGAACACTCACCACCACCTAATGTACAATATGTCACACCGCATGCCTGGATGCAATTGGTTTGAGGCCTTTATATAACATGCAATTTGTCCAATCACAGCATTTGCTTATGTTTCTATCTGGCTCTTAAGTGGTTTATCACACAGTGACACTAGAGGTAATACAGTTGTATATATACAGGCTGAATATGTATAAAACATACAACGATGGATGGACATAATGCTTGCTTACTATGTGATGTATTTGAAGATATAGATAAATGGTTACATTGACATTTAAACAGGCCTGTGTGTCATAATGGGATCACACAACACCTCCTCCCCTTCTGAGTAGGAAGGTGCTAAGAGCTCAGATATGTTCTCACTTCTTCTGACTTGTTATGAATGACAAATAGTTGTCTGTGGTTGGTTGCCAAAGCACACCAATAAGAGTGTATTTATTGTATTTTATGTAATATATGGGTGCAATAAAAATTATGTTTTAGTTGAATATACAGTTGAATATTCCAGGGGAATGTGGGTGATAAACGTTGTCCATACTCCTCAGTAACTGGACTCATCATTCTAGGTATTTTAACCAGTGCTTGATTACAGTAATAGACAACACCCTCCCCAGCACAATACACAAGCAGCTTGATGAAGGCAGACTATAGCTGAGAAACATTACCGCTAGTGCTGTCAACCGATTAAAATATTTAATCGCGATTAATCGCATTAATGTCATAGTTAACTCGCGATTAATCAAATTTGTATCTATTCTAGCCTAAATGTCCCTTGATTTATTTTTGTCACATTATTTTTTTTCTAATTTGAATGCTCTTATCACACCCATTCTCTACACCCTTGTAATTCAGTGTATTTATTCTAAAATATCATAATTTGCAATTCAGTGCAAATAGCCCACAATGTAGATCCCCCCCTTCCCCCACCCCTAACAGCATACACACACATAATTGGAACTTCTTTTTTTATTTAAAAACCAAACCATAAAACAACATATGCTATATAAAGCAAATTAGTATTTAGGCTAAATTAAACTGGTTGTTGTAGGCCTAAATGTTTTGGGAGTCTTTCATCCACGGCTTATTTCAGACTGTGTGGAGTGGACATAGTAGTTTGTGTATGTGGGGTGGTTTCTATGGTGCTGCTGCAGCCGAGGCAGTCGCCCTTCGTAGCGAAAATTAAAGTGGAAATGAATGACTGGCGGCTGCCACTAACATTCATGGAGGTTTTGGTGTGCGCGCAGGGTTATAAGTAAGACTTCTGCAAATGACAAGCTTTCTTTTCTGTTCTTTTTCCGCGAAGTCCCAGACTCACACCACACGGAAGAAGCTACTACTAAAGGTCGCGCAGCTGAGCTAGGAAGTGCTAGGTTCCGGTTTCTGCTTCAAAATAAAAGTCAGAATTGACTGGACGTTTAGCCGTTTTGCCAGTTAAATGATTTTAATGTGAAATTATGCTGTAGGACATGTTCCGTTTGAATGAACAGTAACTTAACTGCGAGCCATATGTATAGTTTGTGGTGTTGGGAATTCATAAGGGGTAGATTTGGTCAAAGTCAAGAATATTATTAATTTCAAGAAAATTATAATATTGAGAAAAATTGTTAATTAATGATCAATTTAATTAGTCCAGCTAATCAAATTACTTATTAATACCTACGGAGCACCACCCTTTGAAAAAGGGAACTTTGAATCAAATCAGAAAAACAGTCTCATAATGTTAAGGGGATTTATCTTGAAAATGTCAAAGTTGGTTACAATGTACATTTAAGATAATGAAGGAGTGAATATTCGAGCATAAACCTTATTTACCAGCCATTAGTGAAATACACGACACAAATATCACAGACACTGCTTCTTAAAATCAAAATGTAAGGGTTTATTTACTTAGGCAAGTTGATTAAAACGATACACATAAGTCAATAACCATGAACTAATCTAATTTAAGAAAGCAGACATAGCACAAGCAATAATAAGAACAGTTTAGATTATAAAGCCATGTATTTCTATCTATGTGTGGGTGAGTGCACACGTGTAGTGTGTGTGTGTGTGTATGTGTGTGTGTGTGTGTGTGTGTGTGACAGAGGAACGTCACTCTAGGAATTAGATGAATTCAGATGGCAGACGCGAGACCTTGACGTTACGCGAGAGTTTGAAGTGGCTTTTAAGCCACGGGTAGATCAATTGCTAATAGCAATGTGTACAACTTCTAAAAGTTGAATATTCTACCTTTAATCAGTAGGGGAAGTAGCATGCAAAGCATGTATGTAACCTACTGCTTCAATCAAACACATAAGAATTATAAAGGATGATGCTGGGAGACTTTGGGTTTGTCTTCACGCAATCTTAACTTTAAAATTACAGAAACTCAACACTCATGTATTCATGAAGAATACTTGAGGGGGAAATCACGAGTGTCAGTGTGTGTGTGTGATGTACGTAGTTAGAAATGAGAAGGAGAGGAAACAAAAGACAGTAGCCGCAGCTCTAGCGCGAAGTGAACTGTTTCCTCCAATCACACAGTGGCTGCAAATGCGCATTTGCGTATACTGAGTTGAATTGATAAAGAGGAAAGAATTCACTGGCTTTAAGAGTGACAGCAACAAAAACACATCAATGCATTCCCGGTTAACGGGAGAAAAACACTGTGAGCGAAAAACACTTGTGTAAAACGTGAGTGAGTCAGAATTACTTTAAATCAGGAAATAGTGAAATAGTGAGCTCGTCAGCTCTTACGTTTACTTCAAGTTAATGAACAACATAAAATAACTATCTTAGCCCAGACAATAGCCTCACGTGAATCGCTTGGTCCAGCGATGATTGGTTGAAGGCAGCTGGAGGAGATAGGAGGAGAAAAAGGCCGCTTGCCGGGCCTTGTGCGCTGATGGAGCGCGTCTTGTGGAAGACAGTGGTGTGGAACCAGCTCAGCTGACAAGGGCAGCGTGCCACACCATGCCAAGGGATGGAAAGCAGGGGATCAGCAGCTCTTCTTGGCAATGGCGGGCTGTCTGCGGTCCGATGGGCAGCGTAGGAACGTAGGCAAGGAGGAGAGAGGAAGCGGAGAACTCCCTCTGCGTCGGGCCTTGCTCTCTGCTGGCGCTGCGTCTGGGGCAGCGTAGGAACGGCCCAGATGATAAGTGATAGGCGGCTTCACTTCTCGGCGGGTCCGCTGGCTGGCTCCGGTCCGTGGAACGGGCAGTGCAGGAGTCTTGATGAAGGGATCCTGCGTCTTTGCTCACGCTTTGCGCGTGTGGGGTCGTTCTGTTTTGAGGAGAGGCTGAGGTGGCTGCTTCAGCTCTCTCGAATCCGGGAAAACAGAGGAGATGTTTCAAGCAGTCCATGAACTCGTCCAGCGAGAATAAAGACTGGGACTTGGAGTTGCTTAATCCTAGGCCTCAGGTTTAAGCATGTCGTACCTTCTATCACGGCTGGAAGCCGGAGGCGAATGGCAAAGATGAGAGTATTGCATCCTGTATTAAAACAGTCCAAATGCATCCTCATCCAATCAGAAGTTAGTTGTCTTATCAGCAAGCAGTGTTTACATTCAAACCAGCCAATAAGATGCTTTTCCTTCCTTAGGAAAAGATAGCTTTGAAGCTTGTGTCTCACAGTTGAGATAAGGTAGACACAGCAGGGTGCCTGGTTTCAACTTACAGTGGCTTCAAAGAGAGTTTCATCCTGCCCCAAAGGTCTGGTTGGATTAACCAACCTCTTAGAATGGACTATCCCATCTTAAATTAGTTTATGACCTCCACAGGGGTCTGGGATGGTGTACTCTACAGAGAAACTTATGTAAACATGCGTTAGACTTTAGTCTCTTGGAATGCACTTTGGCATCAGTCTTAACCCATTACAACATTTCAAATGAGACACTCTGTGTAGGCACAACAGTGGTGTTTCAGTTGTTCTAACATTACTAGTTGATACAACAGCATGTGAAAAACCACAACGTTTCCTAGGCCGTAAAGAGCGTTAATTGCGCGATAAAAAAAATATCGCCGTTAAAATGGGTTTGCGTTAACGCCGTTAATGACGCGTTAAACTGACAGCACTAATTACAGCACATTTTATTTTAGTAAATGGCTCTATAAGAACTTATTTTTTTAGGGCCCGTGTCCACCGCCTTTTTCCCACCGCAAGCGCCTTTTTTCAATTGATTCCCAATGAGAAGCGGCCGCCTCGGGAAAAGGCGGCTGCTCGGAGAAAAGACGCAGCGCCCAGCGGTTTTTTCCCAAGCGTTTTTGCATTTTTGTGCGGCCGCTTCGAGATTTGCAAGTTGAAAAAAGTGTAACTTTTCAGAAAGGCGACGGGGACGTCACCGCCGCTTTTTTTTCATAGGGCCAATCAGATAGTAGATCGTCGGGACTCGTTGCCTTGGCAACAAAGAAGACGGAAGAGAAACTGCTTTTTCCGTCTTTGTTTACCCGAAACTGTACGCAGATTAGGCAAACACTTGATTCGCTGTATTTTTTATCTCCAACGGATCGTTTCATGCGCACACGTCAGCCTACAACTTGCTACGTGTGTGTTCGCAGGAGCCGCGATAACTCCTCATCCAAACAGAGGATGGTGGAAAGTATTCTCTGTTTCATAAGACTACTCATATTAAAATGTAACGATTTAAATAGAAAACAGCAAGCCTAAACAGTTAAACCAGTGTTAATAGGTCTGACTGACAGGTGACGATCAGCATTTTTTCTCCCCCGATCACAGCGCTCTCTCTCTCCCAGCTCATAAAACGCTTGTAAAAAGCGGTCGAAAAAAACGCTCAGTAGACACACTCCCGAGCGCACAGCCAGCGTTTAACGCTGGAAAAAGGCGTTAGGTGGACACAGGCCCTTAGGCCTTATTAGCAGACTATTGATTTAAATTGTTAAAAGTATATTTTTTTAACAGTTTCAAATAATTCCATGGAAAGTTCTGACTGCTGAACATGAGTTTATGAGTTTCAGGGAGCAAAGTGTTTTGTTTCAATATACCGACAAACAAGCCTACATCTTACCGCAACATGTAAACAATTATTGGAGGACCACTCCACTTGAGAGAGTGTGAAATTGCATAACAGTAGGTATTTGAGGCTGTAATTCTAAATGTCATGCATGTGCTGTCCTGACCAGAGAGACAGGACGGAATGCTATACCAGAGGGAGAAGACACTACATTTTACTGACAGAGAAAGAGGGAGAGGAAGGTGCTACTTTGACCACAGAGTGAAATGTCTTCTGTTAGGGCACCTAAGCCTGAAGGCACAAACCTCACTGTGGTGTGTGTGTGTGTGTGTGTGTGTGTGTGTGTGTGTGTGTGTGTGTGTGTGTGTGTGTGTGTGTGTGTATGTATGTGTGTGTGTTTGTACATGGGCACTGTTATGCTAAGCCTCTTTTAAATTTAAAATCTCATGCAAATTCCTCTTTATTTCAGTGGTTTCAAAGGAAGCCACATACCATGTGTGTGGGATGATGTGTGCACCACATCACCAGTGTTTCTTAAGGGAGTATAGCTGAGATTAAATACATCAGAGTAACACTGACATCTCTCTCACACAAACTAACACACACACTCTCTCTCTCTCTCTCTCTCTCTCACACACACACACACACACACACACACACTTACTGATTCTGCACCTGGAGTACCTCAATCTAATCTTCGCAAGGTCAGACAGACGTACGTGCACAAAGCAATGAGAAGCAGGGGACTTGCTACTTGTTGTAGATGTGGCATATTAGCCAATGCAACATGATATATGGTAGGGCCTATACACGGACATATACACCCATTTTATAAAACCAATAGTGTCTCTGGGCTATGCTGGGAAGATAATCTATTAGAGCTTCGGCGGTGATGGCGACTTCATAACGGGCCAGATTTAAGAATCTGTACTGAAGCAGAAGATATCTGTGTTCCATAAACTGTTGAGCATGATGAGAAGTTGTAATTAAACAGGTTGGAGCTTTCTAGAGCCGAGAAGGCAGCACTCTTTAACATAGATGTTATCCATTCACCACAACCTGTTGTGAGTTATTGTTAGATAACACCTGAGGGATAATTATTTACTGTGAGTATGGGTATGACAGTGATTTAGAGACTTACACATACTGTCTGCAATGACAAAGTATACCCAACAGTACATGAAGAACAGGCCCTCTTGTGTATCATGGCTTTTATGCAAGAGTTACAAGCACATGTGCTCAGAGAAAGAAGCATATGTGTACATGGTAATAAAAAGGCAGGATAAAGCAAGGAAGACCATAAACCTGTTTGCCAAAAACATCTAATAAAACGCAGCTCGCTGTACTATATGAGACTCATCACTGTGGTTTGAATGCCTCTTTGACCTATCAAATGTCCTGGCCAAATGTGCAGGTTGTGTAATTCTGTATGCGTTATAACCACTCCTGAGCAGAGATAACCTACATGACAGTGGTTCCCAAAGTCCGGTGAAGAGCCAACATTAGCTTGCGTTAAGTGGATCCAAGCAAAAAGATGAATAGGTTACAGCTGCAGCAGGTTTAAAAAAGATATACTGTATACATATGAATCACAGCAACCTACAACGTGTTACAAGAGAAAAGGTGTTTCCTGAACAAAATTATGGAACAGTTTAGGGTATATTTTGATGGAAGATTTCTCCAGACACTCATTGGAAAAGTAATTCGGGATGATCCTGAGCTGGTGAAAAAGAGGATTCTCTATATAATATGTTTTTATGGCGGATGAAATTGGAGTCACAAGAATCTTGTATCTTACCATGTATAAAGTCCAAGAAAAATTGTCTTACTACATTTTCACAGAGGACAATAACCTTTTAAAATGTTGAGACACTTTTTAGCTTCACTGGTAATCATACTAATGTACAGTTTATGATTTGAATAGGGAGAGAGACCACTGGGCAAATAATTGCTTGGCATCAGATAAAAGGTCTTTAATACTCTCCTTCTTGTCCTTATACTGACCAAAACCAAACCTGTACCTTAACGTAACTATATAAAAATGGATACAAAAAAAATCTATTAAAAAATATCACCTTGAAAGAACCATATTTTGCCTGAAAGCCTGAAGATACCTAGCCTGGAAATCAAGACCTGCAAATTTAATTTGCTGCACCTGGATATTCTCCATTGAAGCTCATTAAATATGTCCAAAAATCTGGAGCTACCAATCAAATCGTTCTTTCTGATATGGGTGAGCCTGACCCCTATGTATGGGGCTCTGGGGCGGATGTAACCGCATGACGACAGTGCTGTGCATGAATGTCGAAGCCGTGATAGTAAACAACAGTGATGGATGCGGATATGTTGTCTGAGTTTGAGACGACTTCGGCCTCGACACTTAACAATTTGGAAGACGGCACTCAAATCTTTCATTAGCAAGAAAGAGGAATGTTCTGTTTTGCCGACCGACCACGGCAAAAGTTTAACAGTAACCCGCTGTACGCTAAACAGTCGGGGCTTAATATGTCACCTAGTTCATTGCTCTGATTGGTTGTAGTGCTATCCAATTGTGTGCAGTGGTATTTGAAATGCCGCCCTTGAGTTGGGAGGGTATATTTATCGTTGCCAGACCCTCTATCGTTCTAGATATGGGTCTGGATTTCCAGGCTAGAAGATACCCATTAATCATTTGAAATCCAATACTGGAACACAGTTGTCTCATCTAAAAACTAAAAGGAAACATAATTTGGCTTGACCTTAAATCACTGACATACCCATCATACCAAAGGGCCCAAAGGACATGTTGCCTTCTTAAACAAATATGACCTTTAGCTCTTATCCCAAACTGAGAATCACATTACTTTCTTTTTCTTCTTTTTTTAGGACTTGTGACCCAACAACCGAACGGCTACAGCCTGTGTATACAACACCAGTGTTGTAGAGTACATTGAATTCCATGGATGCTAATGAATAGCCATAGATCTCTAGAATAGTTCACTAGAATGCACTGGTTGTTTAATTCAACCAGCTATCAGTCATACAAGGAAGCTTGAGCTTCTTCTGTGGAACTACTGTTGAAAGTCTGATCTGATGCTGCATTTGAGTTAGGCCTAACTTTACGATTTAAAACCTCTCTGATAAGTACCACTGAAGTATTTTAATTTGTGTCAACATGTGTGTGTTTTAGTGTTATTGTTTCTCAGCATGGCAAGCTTATAGTCAGTTATGTATGAAATACAACAGAAATATAGCTTCACTTGCCCAGAACGATTTCAGGTTGTGTTTTAAAGATGTGGTATAACGTATCAGCAATGAAACAGTGGTGTCATGGCAATACTAAAGAAAATCAAATTGTCTATACCATACACTATCAATAATGAACTTTTTGTACTAAGGGGTTCCAAGCTAAAGTCAATGACATCTTGGAATGCTTCTGGAGTCATAGACACTGAAATATTAAATATGCCTCTCCTATATTGTTGTACTGTATATACTATTCTTTTTTGTAATTCTGGCTCTGTACTGAACAGACAGTCTTTCTAAGTAACATATACATGTGTTTGTGTTCTTGCCAATGCATCTCTGTACCATTAATCTGTTGGTCCATCTGTTACACGCGCATCTTCCCGTCTGAGTGTGGTCCCATAAAGATCTTGATGTGTGATTGAGGAGGATTTTTCACCTGATATTTCTCAACTTTCAGTGTTCACACCTTACCCTGCTAGTCACCCACTCCCGCTCTTTCTATATCAATTTCTGAATTTTGTGTGTTTTGTCTTTTCCTCTTTCAAAATCTCTATTTGTGCATGTATGCCTCAATGTCCTCGCCAACATTTTAGATTTGCTTTATATTCCTTGTCCTTTGTTCTCCATCTTTTTCCATCTGTTTGTCTCTCTTCATGCCTCATGCCAGCTGCCACTCATAATCATACAAGTGGGTTGCTATGACAACATGCCTATGTGATAACATTTTAAAGACCTCACTGCCTTTCCTGTTCACATATTTGTAGGCCCTAGTGTTGTTCATTTAAATAATGGTAGGGGAAAGGGGCTTTTTAATCTTTTATTTTCATTCTGTATATATTTCTGCAAGATTCCGAAAGATGATACTCAAATTATTTTAAACAAATTCTCAACATATATTTAAGGTTCCTGCATTTTTATTCATTTTTTTTGTCCAGGTTTAGCAATGGTCCAGCAATATGAAATTAAGTCAGGTAAAGCCTTTGTGAACCTAAATAAAATGTGTTGTTTATGGCAGAAATCATCAAGGCAGTAGATTCAAACAGCGGGCACGTTATATGTTGTGCCATCAGCAAGTTATAAAAAAGAAAGGTTAGACAGGTCTCTTCACCGTGTCTGATGCCAAATAACCTGAGATGTTTGGATGACTGCAGTTTTGGTTTGCAGTCAGCACATCAGCCAAATTATTTTTTTAAACACACATGTATTTGTATCAGTGTCTCATTTGAAATGCAATGAATTGTACCCATATCTCACTGTCAAGGAATGCTGCTGTAGGACAAATGAGACCATTGTCAGGTAGACTGTAAATAAAGCAGTCAACTTTAAAATTAGTTTTACTTGAGCTTGCTTTCTTGCTGATTGGATGTGATGGCTCACACAGCATTAGAGTGGCATATGTATTTGTTACAATGTACGTAAAATGTAGCAAAATAGTAAATTGATTGTGTTTGCTCCATTGACTGTTGTTAGGTTGTTTTGCAATACCATAATTTTAGCATTTGTAGTTTTCACTAACTTCAACTAAGGTATTAAACCCTTATCTGCTCAACTAGGCAGCAGATGAGGGCCAATGTTGTACTGGATATTTGTGGCAAATGTGTGCATGTGCAATTTAATGAATGTGCAGGAACACGTTCCTAAGGGGCACTTTACACAACAACACGAAACGGTGTATACGCGAAAATATTCTCGCGGATGCACTATATAATTTACATGAAAACAGCAAACGCAGGCATGAAACCGCAGGTTTTTGAGATCACCTCCCAGGGAGGATTTTTTGGAAAACACAACGGTTTTGGTTTCTTGTAAACACCGAAACCATTTTCCCTGTTAACGCTGACGTCAACCGCTTTATGAACGTTAGTGGCATTCATTTTCGTTACAGTAAGGTTGTATGCATCAAATTGTACCGGAAGAGCTATCTACTAGGCTAAGTGTCACCGCTGACTATTGGCTTGGCATGCTTACAACAGCGATTTCGGCCTGTTTCCTCTGAAAAGATAGTGTACGAGTGAATATTTCAAATAAATTGGGTCTGAACAGGGTTTTTTTTTTAAAACCAAAAAAGGGAAAACTGTCCCCTGCCCCTAAATCTGCATGCTCATGTGACCTTTGTAACAATTATTCTGCTGCTGTTTGAATGAACCTCAGGACAGGTTGGATCAAGCACTGGACTGGTTTTATTTCTGCAACATGGGATAGCAAACACAACCAGTGCGCAAATAATTCAAAAGCCTTGCAGTCTCTTCTCGCTCGCACTACAAATAAAAAGAGGAGCTTGGCATGAGCATATACAGGTCACGTACACCTCGTGCTGAAAGTAACTAGCTAAAACATCCTCACACATGATGGCTGCTAGCCCAAAGAGTCTTCAAACACTACGGCAACAATTCGTCACAAAACAACGAAACTACTGGTTTTACAGATGCCTCATTAGTCAAGCATGTTATACAACAAATGCTGATAGTTTACACATCATATGAACCGTAGTTTTCACTTATTACTGACTTAATGTCCGAGCGAACAGAGCAGCAACTTACCAACAGCGTTAAGAGCATTTTACTTCTGAACGCAAAGCAAAATGCCCAGCATTAAGTGTGAAACCAACTTCCGCTGTAGACTTTCAAAATAAAATACACAAAAAAACCTTTTGTTGCAGTCCCAAGTTTGACAGGAATTTAACATTTAAGCCAAGTAATTATTTACACTGTTACACTCAGCAAACCTTGCTGGGATGCATATAACTTTAATAAGTAATGCTTTGTTCCTCTCATCTGGTATTTTACCATAGTAATTAGCATGGGAGGAAGGCGTAGTGCATCTTCTTTAAATGTTAATCAGGCCTAGCAGTGGGTGTATTTAAAACACTCAAAATATGTGGCTGTGCTCTGCACACCTTCATACATATGGCTACAGCTTTACCACACTCCTGCCTCTCTGAGTCAGCTCCCATGTACTCCAGCTACTACAACATGAGGGGTTTTCAGGGGGTTTGAACTGGACCATCTCAACAGTGTTACACTTTGTACTGTAGTTTGAATGCATACATGTGTCTAGTTTGCTTCCAAACAGCTACTGTTGTGTAGCCATCACACTGCCACTCAAATGTTGCAGTACATTGTGTGATGCAAGAAAATACATTTCTTAATTCAACCATACATTGAATAGTATGATGAAAAACCTCCTTCAAATAACGTTTATATTCTGTAACTGTCTATCTATTTGGTTTAGTTCAAGTGATGTTTAAATATTTTAAAGTGATGGATAACCTATCAAAACATAAATACCTGGTAGGTATGAAGCGATCCAGTGATTATAGCTGAATTTATGAGCTGTCAAGAATTGCTCTAGGGCTCCATTATACAGTTGGTTGGCAAGCAAAGCCACAAAAGATTCCCCAGTTGTGTCCTTCAAATTCAGGTAGAAGAAGACAACCGTTCCTGAAAGCATTTTGAGGACCATGAGCTTGGTCACAGGTGTTACATCAGCAGGACTACTAACAGTTTCCATTGGTTTCCTTTCATGTAAGCTCTAAAATCTGCATTACAAACCCCCTCACTGCTTTTCTCTCTCTGCCAATTCTCTGGCTTTCCAGCGACCCTCTCTTGTATTTCTTTATTTATCAGAGTCTTGCCGTCCCTGAGCCCAGTACTGGAAAGGCAGCAGTAACAGCTTCCTCTGGGATGTCTATTGTGGCTTGGAGGGTTGGCAAATCCTCAATGATTTGGTGAGAATGTTGCTTTTTTTTGGATAGCTATGAGAAGGCAAATTTTTTTTTTGTTTTATCTTACATACATTTGCAGAGGTCTTCTAACATCCACCCATTTGTGCTCTTTCCCTTGCACACATGCACAAACACACTCCCTATCACACATAAAAGGGTGAGATGTTGGATCAAACAGACTCATTTGGCCTTGGTAAGAAAGAGTCCTCTTATCTTAAAACAGCTATTTAGTGTTAATTAATCCCTTTGACTGAAACCTCCCCAAACAACATATTCTCTTTGGCTGTTCGGCTTTCATGCTTAAAGTGCCCACACTACCTCAGATAGGCAAGTTAATGCAAAATCCCCAAATCTGATTAGGCCCGCACTGCTTTTTCTCTGTAGTGATGTGGCACACATGCAATGGCCGATAGATACAAATGACATTTTGCTCTCATGCTAGCAAAAATTTAGGGGATTTCTACTAGCTGTCCATTTTCCTCTTTTAACTTGTAGTAATGATCATTACACAAAACAGCTGTAAGGCTTGGAAATTATCCAAATCTCAGCGGTATGAAGTTTAGTTTCCCTCTTATTTTGTTGTTCCGACTTACAGTTAACAGCCTTTGTTCTCTTGTTTATTCAATAAAAACATCTCTAATAAACCAAAAATGGACAAACACTGTGCTATTTGGTCTGCAGATACGTTTGAAGTATTGCACGGAGAAATAGTATAATCAGAAACAACCAAAGTGAGTGCTGTAAAAGCTGTAGTAGTTTGTGCCTATAATACCATGTCACCTTTACTTGCAGTAGACTGCCTCCCGTACTATGGAAAAACAAACATGACCATGTTACCTGACTGTTGTTGCCTTCTCTCTGAAAGTGCTAAACAGGCTTTATTTGATTGCTAAATATGATTTCATGCTACATTTGTTGTACATTTGTTCACCAAAACACCCTGTTTGAACAAAGAAGACGTTCCTTTGTAATTGTAATTGCCATTCCAGCCTTCAACAAAGACGGGCACTTTGAGTTGCTTAGCTTTCATGTTGTGATGGCCAACTGCAGAGGACTGTTGCACTCATGATAAAGCTCAAAAATAATTGATCTTAGTATTTGGCTTTCGGTGTCACACAGCTTGCAATCATCAAGCATCAATAGCATTACTTTGTATTTCATGCCACAGTGGCTAACACTTTGACAATGTTCTCTCCTGTGGTTCACGTGCTAAAAGGCTCTGAGGGTATAAGCTAAATATGTTAAGAGAGATACTGCTGTATGAGTTGCTGCCCTGCAGTGGTATGAAACCTCTCTCTTTCAAACCTAGTGTTTGCTACACAGATAAGCAGTGACATCATACAATAAAATAAGAAAGAAGGGGGGAGAAAGATAGGGAAGAAGAAAAGGAGCAGAAAATCACAAAAGTCTGTGTGATGAAAGCTCAAAAATCCCCCCTCACCCACCCACTTCATTCTTTCTGTCTCACACACAAACAAAACATCTCAAATTGTTTCAGTCACAAGGTAATGCAAAGTGACAATTTAATGATTTCTGAGTTTACCCACTCTTCAAGCGTTTTTGTACAAGTTCATCCAAAGACTCGCCGGCTACAGCTCTGTCAGGCAGACAGAACAAAACACACAGTGCCTTTTGGTTCTTTGGAAAGGAGGGGGTTTTCCGATGCAATTCTAACTAATATATATCATATAATAAGTTCACAAAAGTAGAGTAAAAAAAACTATCCCAACAACAATCACCCCTCCCATGATCCTCATAATAAAAATATCTAGGACAACGAGTAAGATATGATGTATGATGAACTGATGTAAGAATGCAACGTAAAGCGGCGCTTGAACCAGAAATCACTGCATTTGGGTCAAAAAAATATTTATTCAAAATTCTTAACCCTGGCCAAAACATGGATGAGGTGTGCAGCAGGGGGAATCAGAGCATGGATGTATTGCTCTGCCTGTCTGAGGTGGCAGGAAATAGTAGTTGTTTCACCTCTTGGATTCAAAAGAAGGGCATGACTTGCTTGTGAGTTTTTTTTATGTTGAATATGTATGTATGTTGCATCTGGGTCCTAGGTTGTGGGTATTGGGTCAGATTAAGTTTGCAGTGAAGATACACCCTCTGTATATACTATGTGCTTTGCATGGATCGTTAAAGTGTTGTCCTCTACAATGTGTAGTTATGTTTGATAAAAGAAAAAAAACTCAAAATGATTCAAAATTGGTTAACAGAGCGCATCTGCTTTACTACTGTACATTAGTAGAATGCTAATAGCAAAGGCTGAACTTTACATCTTCCTCTGAACTCTCTTCACAACACTGGACTGCATTTCATCAAGCAAGTCTTTTAGATTGAAGTTTACTGAATGGGTGGTCAAATAAATGTGTATTTCTAATGTAACATATGTCCAATGGCTGATGAAGCCCATGAATACAAATTTTCCTTTAGCTTTTAGGGAAGGAACATTAATATCAGTTTGAAAGTTGAGAACATAACAATTTGTATTAGAAGAGTCAAACTTCTGATACCACCCATGAGGAATTCTGAGTCATTAAGACAACACTGTTGTTACATCTACATTAGGTATGATCGCACATGGATTTCATACCTTCCCCAGTACTTCCAGGTGTTTTCTTAGCAGCAGAATCAACAACAAAAACATGTATTGGGTGCTTCTTCTGATTCTTCTGAGCTCCTGTGAGCTGATGTCTTGACTTTAAATGACATTAATTTTATATGAAAGTGTTACACACTCTAGCTTTTAAACATACCTGCAAACTCGCCGCTTTTCGGCGAAAATCGCCGTTTAGAATCAAAATATATGACCCACGTGAATCGTATAGATCCGAAGAGTTTTTGTTTTTGGGAGGGGGGGGGGTAGCGGCAGCTGCCAGAGAAGTCAGCCAGCGCTTCCCAGACTGGACTGTGTGGGCGAGTTACCGTAGTGTGAGACAAGGGAATATCGTTATCTTGGCAATAAAACATCTTTGGTAGACGTCATGAGTATTGTCCAATCAGCGTTAAGATCGGGCACTGTGAAGCATCACTGCTGCCGCTGTGTGTTCAGACTTTAGAATTGGCTAAAAGTCTCAATCAAAGCCCTTTTGATAATGAAAAATTAGAGGCTTTGATTAAACACTGTCAATGCTTCAGAGGTTAATGTAACAGCCTACTGAAACAGAAACTATACGGAGGGACGCAGCTCACTGTACACTACAGTCCCTTTATTTAGTCGCGCTGTCAGTTTGCCGACATGGCTCTCTGTTAGACTCGAGACATAGAAAAAGATCGCGGAAGCCGTTCCCGTAGACAAAGTTAACGGGCAGGATATCCCCGACTGATTTCATCCATCAAACCACAGAGTTTTTTCTGAGCGGCGTCTCACTCGCTCACTGGGTCTCCCGGGTCCCGGTGATTTTCACCGTCACAACGATCGACTCGCTGCTTTGCTGGGGCGGAGACTTTGTGTGAAGGTGATTTAACATCACGGTCGTAGACGAATGTTATAACTTTATGCTGCATAGTTTGCACTGCACTGTTGACCCACACAGGACTCTTAAGTGAAGCTGACAGTTTAATGAGCGCACATTGCAGAAATTAGTGTCTGCAGTGCGCTCACAATCAGAGCCGACCGACAGGCCCCCCCCCCCCCCCCCAATTTATTTTTATTTTTATTTTTTAGTTTGTGTGTTTGATATTAACATCATATTATTATATCATACAAAAAAATGGATACAATGTTTTGATCTAGATAGCCTAGTTAATAGCCCAATAATTTAATCAGTTCATCTGGGAGGTAATCCAAGTTTAACTGATCACGTCACGTTCACGTCCAGTGTGTATTGAGTTTATTTAAAAACATTTGGAAATGGGGCTCAGATGCCCATGCACTGTATAACCTATTTCAGCCTCGTCTGTGGAAAAAAAGATAGCTGGACAACAGAGTTCTTCTGCTTCATTCCTCTCACTGCATTTAAATGTATTCATTATATTACAGAGAAATATGTCCCATAAAAGAAAAAGAGCACCAAGCCCAACCCAGAGGACTCTGCATAATATTTTATTTTAAATGAACATTTTAATGGAAAATCCAAGAAGCTTCTAATTCATCCGACCCAGTGTCTCCAAATTATTTGTTCACACAAAATTCCTCAGATTTAGCCTCTTAATTTCCCTCTCAAAGTGCACCAGATTCATGCATTTCACTTTAAAAAGTTTAAAAAAAATCTCCCGGGGGGGCATACCCCCGGACCCCCCTAGGAGGGTCAGGATCTCAGCTGGCTATTATTTTCACCCAGCTGGACATTGGAGGCAATAGTGGAGAACTTTGGTTGTGTGAATGATATTTAACAATAGCCAATCGTTTGGACAGCGAAAAACACCCGACCCCCCTAGAAGGGACGGGTGTTTGTCACCTTTTTCACCTCCTATGAGTTTGCAGGTCTGTTTAAAACAAACACCACATTCATGTGAAGCTCACTCTCAGGCTGATGTGGGTTCTGCGACCATTGATGTTGGTTGATACTTTCTCACGAGTGACAGAGTGAATGTCGTATGATTTGTGAAGGCTCACGTACCAGGTTGATGCTTTGCAGACGTTTCTAGAGTAACTGGAGCCTGTGTTGGATCTGACTTAGTGGTGTTGACATGTTTGATATTCCATGGGGACTAATTTGCTTTACACATAATGACAGAAACGCAGAATATATTGCACTCTTGCTCTCCACCTCTCCCCTTCCTCTGCTGGTTTCTGCTTCCATGCCTCCCCAAGGGCAGTCAAAGGTCATGCTAACTAGTGGTGTCATTGGGTGAGTTTTGAGTACATTCAGTACAACTAGCCTCTCACTAATGGAACCCATTTAAATGACCCATGAAAGGTCCATGGCCCGTTTCAGGGTCCTGATCTGTAGTTTCAGAATGCTGACATGCAGGGTGTGTATGTAAAACATTTTAAATATAGTCAGCCACTGTGGGAGCCAGTCTAAAGAAAACATTACATGGCCAGGTTGTGACCCAAGATAAATAGACCCGCATTTTATTTAGGAGCTGAACCTGAAAAATTTTTTAGCAGTGTTTTGCCAAAGTCTGGTTTGAGACCAAAAGTGGGTCATGGGAAGATTACAAACTAGCCTTTCTAAATTACTCTCAAGAAGGTGATGTCAAAACTCATTGGCTGTGCAATACTGCAAAACCCCTGGGTAAGTGATCTGAATGCAAGCAAGGACTTTCCATACGAGCCTTCACCGTGAGTCAGCATACCACAGTAAACACGGGGCTAGAAGTCAGTTCATTTCAATTCCACTTCATTGTCCTCAAGGGGAAATTCTTAAAGCCATAGAAAACATCGATACATTCATGAAGGCACATATGGAATATGTAGACTGGAGTCCTCACTTACCCCGTGTGCTATTTGCATCATGACCTTTTAGAACACTGGATATACCATTCCTCACTTGTTTCGACCATTGATTTTTAAATGCCTTGTTGTCTCTTACAGCTATATGAGCATTGCTTTTAGACCTTTACCCTTAACCATAACGCTGCTAATCATTAGTTGACTATTTAAGGTGGTTTGATTCTCAAAAATGGCTGCATTTTTAATGAAGCAAAATGGTAAAATATTCCGGCAAAGAACACACACAATCTGGAAAGACAGTACTGGAAGAAGAGAAAGTTGAACTTGTGCCGTATCGGAACCTCAGCTGAAAAAAACTGGGTGACAAGTGTTTTGTCCTTCAGATGAAAATAATTAAAGAAAATTGCAAAAATGGTTGTACTAATGAGGTCTTTGTGCATATGATATCTCTGTTCAAATTGTTGAATTAATATCTTGGAAACGATTTCCTGGTGGATCTCTCATCGTGCAGCATTTGATTTAATAAATTCATATCTCTTTGTTGTTTTATTGTTTGTATTCTGTGAATAACGTGCTTATTGGAATATTCCTAAATTGTAAAAAGAGAAAAAAAACTGTAATTCAAAATAACTGAAGAAAAAGCATTTGTTTGAGCTGTCAAAATTATAAAGTCTGAAAATTCAACTCAAAACAGAAAGAGGGCATGTATGGTTTTCAGGGGTTTAAGTATTTTGAAACACACTATAATAATAATAACATTTCAAGTATAACAAGAAACAAAGTTATAGCAAATGTGTGGATCCAATTAATCCCATGCAGCTTTTAAACGTATGTGTGTGTGTGTCTCTATGTGTCTCTGTGGAATGCTGTCGAGAAATCACACAAAGAGGTGGAAGGGACAGACACAGGGGTCTGACTGGCACACATATGGAGCCTATTACCTCTCTTTCTTTCCACAGCTTGGTGTCCGCTGTCAGCCCATCCGTCTCTGTCTCTCTCTCTTCGTAAGTTCACTTCACTTGGTGTTAATTAGGAGCGAATGTGATGTGAGAATGTTATGCAAATGTGTCCCCTGGATACATGGCATCAGACTGTTTGTGTAACTATTAAAGCAGACAAATAAAAACATGAGTCAAAGTATCTAGTCTGATATAACTACTAGGCCAAATTTAATGAGAGCAATTTCATTTAATGACCTTGTTGACGTCTGAACAGTTGTTTGAGAGTTGAATTAGCGTCAATGACTAAATAAGCTCCCTGTGCCCTGAAGACTTTATGGTTCTGTTTTTCTCTTGTTTGATTTGTTATTTGATTACGCTTTCCTATTCATTCATGTATCTCCTCTTCTGTCTCAGGAGAAGAAGTTAGGTTTATTTTAGATGAATAATTTCCCTCAAATCTCTCTACTATTATTTGTCCTTTTTTTCAACTCCATCTTCCCAATTTATCTCTCTGTCGCTCCTCCTCCTCCCGCTCAGACCAACAGTAAGTATCATTCCCTTTCAAGCCACAACTGTTCTCTTTGTCCCTCTTCTAGGACCCTCCCCTGACTTCTCTTTGAGGGCTTTTACCTCAGAACTTCAATCTTTCCTTTACTCCTTTCCTCCCCACCTCCTTCTCTTTTTCTCATCCTCTCATTCCGCCCTCCCTTCCTCCCCCCGAGACCTTGGACAGTGATGCCGGGTGTATTTAGGAAGGAAGCCGAGGATTTTCCGCAAAGCTTCAATCTCGGTCTTTTTACAGAGCGGCACCACATGAACACACACCAGGCTGCCAAACCAGGCTTTATAATGGCTTAAAATGTCTAGAGGAGGCGGGAGTGGAGGGGGCTGAGAGAGAAAGTAAAATAGGTATAAGCATTGGGGGATACAAATTAGAAATACATTAGTTTTCCTTTTGTTAAATTTAAACTAGTTGTCATTTATTTTGAAATTATTGACCCACTTATTATTGTAGTCGATGTATTTTCATGTTATTTTGGGTGTTCACTTTATTTTCGTTTTGCTTAAGCTTTTGCATCAGTATTCCATGTGTCATTGCATTGAGAGAAATGGGGGGGAAAATAAGAAACAAGATGGAGAGCAAAAAGGACAAGAAAGACCAAGTCAAAGGTTTAAAAAAGTTGAACGATGGAAAAAATAAAAAAAGAGAGAGAGAGAGAGAGGTTCATGAGAAAGAAAGTCTCCCATTTCCTTTACCTCAGGCCAGTCCAGCTGAGCCTAAAACCACACAGCCACGTGGATACCACATCTTTCCTCTGTGTAAGTGCAGTGTTCATGTGTGTGTGACTGTGTATGTGGATGTTAATGAGGTGTGTGTGGGGCATGTCTACATTAACAATGTGTTGAAGAAGTGCACTGGTTTTGTGTGTTTGTGTGCATTTTTTGTGTCTCTATAGCCATGTGCCTGCAGCTTTTACAAGTTTGTGCAGTAATTAATGTAGGTCATTTTGCGTAAAACTCATTGCAAACACAAATTATATTATGCATATATTCAGGCATACATATATAGTATATTTCTTGGATGATATAGATGATTCTAGACGGAAATTAACTGCAGATGAGCTAAGAGATGATGTCAGAGATTCCACAGTCAAACAGCAAGTCTTTTTTTTCTTCTTCTACGTGCAGAAATCCAGCATCCAATTAGTGGAACCACTGTCGTATAGTGTTCATCATCTGCTTTCCTATTTATCCTCCTCTCCTCTCATTATGGAAATATGGCATCTAATCTTCCATGAACAATGAATTAATGCAACATTTTCCCCCCACCATTGCTCTGTCACTATATCAATCATATCGATGCAGAAACACCTCTTTCCTCCAGCACAGACTCTCAAGTGTTTTTATTATTTTCTCTACTTTTTGTTTCATCAAAAAAGCATACGTTATAGAAAAGGGATGAGGTCCTAATGTAACAAGGCAGTTTTCGACGTTTGAAATGAACAATGGATTTCACCTTATACTATCCTGTTCCAATACCCATACTTTGTGCTATAGTATGGTAGAAAAAAGATTAAGGATGTCCGTAATTCTTGTGGTAGGATTTAGTATGCTTAAAAATTCCAGGATGTCTACCAAATCCGTCCGAGATTTTCAGTGTTGAACAGCATGCTATTTGGGCGATTTTGACCCACAATCCAGTGTGCACCAGAAGTGACTTCACATCGATGGAGCCTCCGTATGAAAACAACCAGGGATGCGACGGATATAAAAGCAAGAGGCAAGATCAAGGCGCAATGTTAGAATGAAATAATAAATTAGTAAAAGTATGTCCCAATTGTATGCCTACTGTATGCTAGCTAGATTATTATTTTTATGGTCAGATGTAGTATGTAGAATAGAAAAAAGAAAGAGCGATTTGTAACGCAGGGACTGTCACAGTTTTTGAACGTGCTCAGTATTTTGCAGCTCTGAACGCAGCTCTGTTCACTCACTCTCCATTCAATCAAGTGCACCTGCTCTGCAATCAGGACAACTGGCTTCACCTGGTTCCCCTCACCTTTTAAGCCCCACATTCCCTGCAGTCTATGGCCAGATTGGCCTTGGCCTTTTGATGCAAAACTTGCCAGTACTCACGCTCGGACTGATTCCCTGTTGTCGACTTAGCCTTCTGTCAATGACCACGACATTTGCTTCAGCAATAGTGGCCATTTTTTTCCTGTTAATCAGAGTCAGTTGTTTCCCTATCCACTTGAGTCTTTGCCTTTTTGTTTCCTTATGAAGGACATAAAGTATATCAAGTGGCTGTGTGCTGAAATTGGGTCCTACATGTTAGCCTACATTATAACCACTCCATACTAGTTACAATAAACACTGATTTTCCCTTCTACAGTAAATGGTTTAGAGGCACAAGTATACATTTTCTTTCACAATAAATAAGCACTGATTAAAGAAAATATCTGAAAAAACGTTTTGTGACCCTTTAGGACAGTCCAGACACCCAATCTGGGATATTTGCAAGAAAGCATGCAATGTGGCCAAGTTGAGATGACAGAAGAACGATATTTGTAAACGGTTTGAAAAATACCATGTCTCTTTAAAATGTAATATTCTAGTGTCCAAATGTGAAAATGGGTGACCGTTGCTTTTTGGTTGACTTTGTCACCTCACATCAGTGGTGTCCTGTGTTGATGTCCCGGTCCAGATCCTTTCTATGTGGAGTTTGAATTTTCTCCCTCAACTGCCCAAAGCTACTGCGTGAATGCATTTGTCTATTGTAGAGGGGGTGAACTCTCTGCAGCCGTTTTCTGCTTGTTGGCCAGTGAATGCTGGTTTTGGACTTCTACCATAAAATAAACCTGAACAATGATTCACAGGTGCAGGAATTGATGGATGCATGGAGACCATTTTCCAGATCGAAAGAGGGTTTGTGTTTACGACACAAATGGGTTTTGCTGCTACATTACCAATAATTGTTGCTACATAAAACACTTTGTTAGAGTATGTCTGTGTCTGTTGCTACATCTCCAACGAGGTATAGACTTAGATTCTACACCTTATTTGAATAATTCCTCTCTCCAGAACTAGTTCTCCCTTCCTCTCACTCTTAATGTCGGGCTAAATGTAATATCTCTTTACATCTGTAAGTGCACCATGGCTCCCTGTCTAATAGTTTGAGGAAACTGTCTTCAGCGGACCATCAACAGCTGAGTGTGGAGTCCAAAGAAACAGCCACAGACTGATTATCAAAGAGAGGTGAATCACACATTCTGTACAGGCCTATCAGAAAACGTCATGCATCAAAGGTTTTCAGCAAAACTAGACATTTACTAGAAATAGGGGTTGGCGTTATGGGACAGGACTGACTTAAAATACACTATTTTGGAGCAAAATAAATTGGAGTGCAGTTAAACTGTCACATTAAGCACAGTGAGGGTAGGTTATATACAGTATATTGCAGAAAATGCAAGTTTCACAAAACCACTAATGACAAAACTGTACAGTACATATTCAGCTTTATTTAAAGAACTAGCATAGATTATATAGGTATAGACATGGTTTTGGGGAGTCTACAGGACAAAATAAACTCTACTATACTATTGCAGTACCTTATGTAATAACTCAAAAAAGTGGACTTATTGTTGAGTTACTAAAGGTAACTCAATAATAAGTCCACTAAGTCCAAGGCGTCATCATGAACTGAATGATTAAGACACATACCAGCCATTAACAAATCATATGTTCCATCGTAATGAAGGTTAAACTTACATTGTGGATCCAGTGGCGTTTCTAGGTGTAAAAAACAGGTGGGGCTCACAAAAAAAATGTGAGCTTCAAAGACACTGTTTCTCGCATTGTGGCAATTTTATAAACACAAAATGAGTTGTTCACATCATTGTGCACTTTCACATTTTAGCCAAAGAAGGAAAGGATTGCACCCTTCATCTTTACTAACAGATAAGTAAAAAATAGACAGGAGAAAATTCAATGTGCCGCTACAGTCTTTGGCCTCCGACAGCCAGATACAGAAATTTCAAGGTGGAGTTTTCCTTCATGTTGAGGTGATAGCTGACTATTATCGTTTCTCTTGAGTGACATAACCTACACAGTACACTTGAATGAGGACTGGATCTTGAACGATCAAAAAATGTATATCAATTTCAAATAGATTATGCAAACTGCAAATATTACATTTTTCTCAAGTGGAGCAAAAACTCCCGGTGGCTCCAGCAGCAGCTGTGTGCAGCGTGAACCTCAAACTGCATCTTAACTAACTGAGTCAAGTGACAACACAGCATCGGACACACTTAGTAAAGCCTCATTCACGCAGACTTTGTGAAGTTATGGTCACCGAGTGGACTCAATGTGGCTACACATCACAGACAATCTGCTGAAGTACTTCTTCATTTTCTGACGACAAAGCAGCTCAATAATTCCTAATAAAAATAAGAGGCTTTATTAAACGCTTTCCATGCGCAGGTGGTGGTTATATTAGCATTGTAGGCTGTAGACTGAAACTAACTAGGGAGGCGGCTGTTTCACTGTACACAGACTATCGCGCAGTCAGTTCGGGGACATGTCTCTGTGTATCCAAGGTTAGGGACAAGCAATCGGATCGCGATTTTAAGAGAGAAGCTTTCGTTTCAGCACTGCTATATGATTAACTATGAGCATACAGTAAATGCTGCCTCTCAAATGCCTTGGACAGCAGCGAGGATGAGCCACTCGTGATCACTCACTTTCTGACTAAACAGCTTCATGGAAATAATATTCTAAAATTATTCACGTTATATTCTAACACAATTCATTAAAGCAAGTCATTTGGTGCTTTTAATGCCGTGATTTTAAACAGACAGATTCCGTTCAGTAGGTAGGCTGCGCGCTGCAGGCTGCTGCGGTGTCAGATAAAGGCAGGCTTATACAATCACAGATAACTCTTTAGGGTAACGCTTTATATTAAGGTTCTTGTTATAAGCCTTAGTAAATAGGTAATAAGGACCTTATTAGATGATTATTAACATTAATTTGTGTTAATAAGACTATATATAAGTGTTAATAATAACATAATAAACATGTTGACAGTGTGATTATAAGACTTTTATAAGCACTTATAAGACACTTCTTAACTATTAATTGATCGCTTAATATCATTAATAAAAGTCTAATGAGTTTCTGATAGCTGTTAATAAAAGCGTTACACACCTATTTATTGAGTCTTACTAACTTGCCTATTATGTCATTGTTAAACCTTTACTAAGCATTGTTTGTTGCTTTATGAAGGTAACCACATCTTTATTAATCAATTAATAACAGTTAACTATGCTCTATGAACAATGCTTATTAAGGTTAATAAGTCCTTTATTAAACACTTAATAACAGTTAATAAGTACTATATCTTGTCAAGCACGATACAATGAGAATTAGAAAAACGACATGTAAATACAATGTTAGAGCGGTGAAGGTATTTGATTAGCTTTAATGTTTTTCTTGTTGAAGTACCTTCAAAAATGAGTTTTCTGAGTTTGGTTTGCAGCGCCATATCTTAGTTGGCTAAAGTCACTGATTTTCATCCCTCTTTCCAAAATGTTGTCTTTTGGCATCTAGCATAATGAGTGCATAATGTATTTGTTTTTGCTCTGAAGTGATTCTTTCACCTCTATGTGTGCGCACACATGTTGAGTGAGTGTTAAAATGAGATGCCCCGAGAACGTAGTATATTTTTCACAATCTATGATGAATATGACTCGTATGATCGGTTTTGTTCCTCAAATCAGATCCTTAAAGGGCTTTTATTTTGAAGGTAGTTGTAAAACCGGAAGTTCCGTGTATGCAAGTCGCTGATGGCTTGACGCCAGCTTGACGGCCATGCTTGACAAAGTGTTTCACGAAAGTAAGGAGAACATGTCGGAGTCGTCAGCACGGTCAGCACCCCAAACCAGGTCTCTGAAAAATAAGAGGGTGAGGTCCGAACTGGAGGATGACTCTTCTGGTAAGTTTAAGAATGTAATGCTATAGTAACGTTAGCTGGTTCTAGCTTGCTAGTTGTTTGCCTAGCTTACATTACTTTCTTTCAGAAGCTTTGGTGAGCTTCTTTTTTGAGCTAACGTTTAGCTTACACTATCATAAAAACGGCAACCAAACGTATCTATTAACAGTTGTGTCATGCTAGCTTGTCAGGAAGGGGCAAAGTAATGCTGAATGGTTATTTCTGTGCTGACCCAGATGCTGCCCAAATTGTCCTAACTGCCAAACTGGGTCTACAGAAATATAAACATTAGCTGGCCAGGTATACATTAGAATGCCAGGATGTAAAAATAAAAGACCTGACAACGGAGAGAGATTTCTTGAAGGGACAACTATCTGAATGAAAGAAAATATTTACTTTTTTCCAACAATTGTCACCATTACAGACTAAATTTACTTTGATACTGCACCCCTTTTTGCAGATTCCATGTCCAAATCGCTTAAATGCTTAGTATAACCTGTCTGCTATCTGTCTAATTGTGATCAATGTTTCTTTGTGTTGTCTTTATACAGTAACAAGAAAGACCAGCCTGACTCAACCTTCCCCTGGGGCTCAAGTCCGTTGTCGTCTGACTCCTCTGACTCCTCCTCAGACGATGGGAAGAGGAAGTATAACAGAAGTCAGCATTATACTGTTGCAGAGGGGGCCAGCAGAAGAAGGCTTTTTTTTTTAAATGATCTATTTTTGAATTGCATTACTTGATTTTATTTCAATACATTTTAAACTTTTAAGACTGACCAATTTTCTTACTATTTTGTTGACACAATCAGGGAACGGTGGGACTTGAAAATATTCCCACCTCCAAAGTGGGGAATGACAAAACAAGTTTGAGAACCACTGGGTTAGCATCTATATAGTTGTATGTGGTTTTCTGCTTGTCCTATCTGCAACAGTATAATGCTGACTTCTGATACAGCAACGTCTCGCCCAAATTCCTCTAGTGAGGATTGCCATCTCCATAAGGTTACAGATTCAATATGCAGAAGCAACTCATACAACCCCACGTCGTTTTATATTGTTTTACCTACAACAGAGTTTTTTTTAAATTATTGTTTGATGGAAGTGTTTTTTGCTCTACTCGTTTAATTGTTTTGTTGTTCTTATTCATTTAATATTTTAAATTAATAGTCTTAATCATTGGACACTTGAATTGATGTCAGGCAGCATTTTTATTTTACAAAGGTATTTATTTTTTTACATTTAGTAAAATGTTGTTCATGAAAGTTCTGGGAAACAAACAAACAAACATGTTTACAATTGCACAGTTGTTAAGTGTTTTTTTTCTTTAAAAGTAAGTTTTTGTGCTTCACCTCTCTAACATTGTATTTACATGTAGTTTTTTTTCATTCACATTGTATCCACCTTGACAAGATATAGTACTTATTAACTGTAAAAAAGTGTATGTTAAAGGATTTATTAACCTTAATAAGCATTGTTCTCGTTTTAGATCCAGTACCTTCAAAATGCATTATTACCTGTTTAATAAAGGACTTATTAACCTTAATAAACATTGTTCTCGCTTTAGATCAGGTACCTTCAAAATGCATTATTACCTGTTTAATAAAGGACTTATTGGCCTTAATAAGCATTGTTCTCGCTTTAGATCAGGTACCTTCAAAATGCATTATTACCTGTTTAATAAAGGACTTATTAACCTTAATAAGCATTGTTCTTAGAGCATAAAAATGCATTATTACCTGTTTAATAAAGGACTTATTAACCTTAATAAGCATCGTTCTTAGAACATAGTTAACTGCTAATAAACAAATAATAAAGGTGTGTTCACCTTCATAAAGCAACAAACAATCCTTAGTAAAGGTTTAACTATGACATAATAGGTAAGTTAGTAAGACTCAATACATGGGTTTGTAATGCTTTTATTAACAGCTATCAGAAACTCATGAGACTTTCATTAATGCTATTAAGCAATCAATAAATAGTTAAGAAGTTTCTCATAAGTGCTTATAAAAGTCTTATAATCACACAGTGAACATGTTTATTGTGTTATTATTAACACTTAAATATAGTCTTATTAACACAAACTGATGTTAATAAGCATCTTATAAGGTCCTTATTACCTATTAACTAAGGCTTATAACAAGAACCTTAATATAAAGCGTTACCCTCTTTAGTTTTCAAAGTAATAATATATGTTACATATATAGGGGAAGGTGGGGTGATTTGTGCATTTTGGAAGTTGCAAAACCCCTTGTTTCTAGAAAACCGTGGAAGAAATTGGAAATGTGACCACATATTTAAGAAGAGCCATCCATTTGACTCATCCTGTAAAGAAGGGAGACACAAGGAATAAGATATAAGCACATTTAAGCTCAAAAAACTGTGTTTTGCCTTTCAAAGTAAAATTTCCATGATCAAGGTTTTTTGATTATTGTGTCTGAACAATTATAGACACGTTTGAAAACATTTGACACATGTTTTAGTGCTTTGGTATGCTACACTTTGAGTCTATATAGTTAGCACAATGTCAACCCTAAATTGCTGCATCATGCCTATTATCCAAAATTCTGGGGATGGGGTGATTTGTGCGCAAGGGCCTGGGTGAGTTATAAGTAAGTAAGTAAGTAAAATGTATTTATAAAAGCACATTTATGACAGTTTGCACTGTCCAAAGTGCTGTACATAGTGCATTCAGTAGGTAAACAATGAAGGTAAAATAACAATAACCAAAATAAAAGACGTAAAGCCCATACATCCACATAAACACAGATAGTAGTGCAGAGGTAAGTAAGTAGTGCAGAGGTTAATGGGGAGGAAACACCAGGGTGTACATATGGGTTTTGAGCCTTGATTTAAAGGCAGAAATGTAGGGGGAATCACATTTGTCAGGTGGCAGTTGGTTCCACAAGCACGGAGCAACTAGTGCAAAGTACATTTCTGAGAGTTGTGCCAGTGGCATGGCTGTATACGCTGGTCACCAAAAGAAAGTGATAGTCTACAGTAGCTCAGGAGAGAGTGACATCTCAATTCCACTTAACGACACCACTGATGAGAGTTCAGATGGCCAGAAAGATGATGATGGTGACTTTGTCATTGTGACACAATGACGCACAAATCACCCCACTACGTGGGGTGATTTGTGCGACAAGACAACTTTTTTTCCGAAAGCTATATTTCTTAAACAGTTTATTCCAGATCCAAAGTTTTTATTGCCAGGGATGCACAACATCCTGAAATATATGTACATATTTGAGTTGGAGACATAACTGTCAAGGCCTCACTTTAAAATCACTTTGAGTAAAAAGTTGCACAAATCACCCCACCTTCCCCTACACTCAACAAAAATATAAACGCAACACTTTTGTTTTTGCTCCCATTTTTCATGAGATGGACTTAAAGATCTAAAATTAATTCCAGATACACAATATTACCATTTCTCTCAAACATCGTTCACAAATCTGTCTAAATGTGTGATAGTGAGCACTTCTGCTTTGCTGAGATAATCCATCCCACCTCACAGGTGTGCCACATCAAGATGCTGATCTGACATCCTGATTAGTGCACAGGTGTGCCTTAGACTGTCCACAATAAAAGGCCACCCTGAAATGTGCAGTTTTGTCTCACAGCAAAATGCCACAGATGCCACAAGCATTGAGGGAGCGTGCAATTGGCATGCTGACAGCAGGAATGTCAACCAGATCTGTTGCTCGTGCATTGAATGTTCATTTCTCCACCATAAGCCGTCTCCAAAGGCGTTTCAGAGAATATGGCAGAACATCCAACCAGCCTCACAACCGCAGACCACGTGTAACCACACCAGCCCAGGACCTCCACATCCAGCAGGTTCACCTCCAAGATCGTCTGAGACCAGCCACTGAGACAGCTGCTGAAACAATTGGTTTGCATAACCAAACAATTTCTGCACAAACTGTCAGAAACCGTCTCAGGGAAGCTCAACTGCATGCTCGTCGTCCTCATCAGGGTCTTGACCTGACTCCAGCTCGTCGCCGTAACAGACTTGAGTGGGCAAATGCTCACATTTGATGGCGTCTGGCACGTTGGAGAGGTGTTCTCTTCACGGATGAATCTCGGTTTACATTGTTCAAGGCAGATGGCAGACAGCGTGTGTGGCGTTGTTTGGGTGAGCGCTTTGCTGATGTCAATGTTGTGGATCGAGTGGCCCATGGTGGTGGTGGGGTTATGGTATGGGCAGGCATCTGTTATGGACGAAGAACACAGGTGCATTTTATTGATGGCATTTTGAATGCACCGTGATGAGATCCTGAGGCCCATTGTTGTGCCATACATCCATGAACATCACCTCACGTTTCAGCAAGATAATGCACGGCCCCATGTTGCAAGGATCTGTACACAATTCTTGGAAGCTGAAAATGTCCCAGTTCTTGCATGGCCAGCATACTCACCGGACATGTCACCCATTGAGCATGTTTGGGATGTGCTTGACTGGCGTATACGACAGCGTGCACCACTTCCCACTAATATCCAGCAACTTCGCACAGCCATTGAAGAGGAGTGGACCAACATTCCACAGGCCTCAATTGACAATCTGATAAACTCTATGCGAAGAAGATGTGTTGCACTGCATGAGGCAAATGGTGGTCACACCAGATACTGACTGGTTCTGAGTCCCCAGACCCCCAATAAAGCAAAAAAATGCACATTTCAGAGTGGCCTTTTATTGTGGACAGTCTAAGGCACACCTGTGCACTAATCATGATGTCAGATCAGCATCTTGATGTGGCACACCTGTGAGGTGGGATGGATTATCTCAGCAAAGCAGAAGTGCTCACTATCACACATTTAGACAGATTTGTGAACAATGTTTGAGAGAAATGGTAATATTGTGTATCTGGAATGAATTTTAGATCTTTAAGTCCATCTCGTGAAAAATGGGAGCAAAAACAAAAGTGTTGCGTTTATATTTTTGTTGAGTGTAAAAAAGCTCTCATTCTTCATAACATACACTCCGATGGCATCGGCAACAACAACAACAACAACTATTGCTGATGATCACCTATAACATAAGCACAACCAGCAGCACACACACCTTCAAATGCAATGCTACTGACACATAAAAACACTGACACTCCCACTCAACGCCATATTCAATATCAATTTAAATCGATAGCAAAACAGAATAGCATTATTTCACTCACCAAAGCACTTATTAGGCTATTTGAAGAGAAAAGCGGCCCCGTCAATACAGCGACGTTCACTCGTCCAGCATAGACAGCATCCAGCTGCTCTCATCTCATCCTCTCAGAAAAGTTTTTAAAATCCTTGTATCCCGTCCTCCACAAAATACCTAATATAGCCACCCTTCTTTTCAATAACTGTCACAAGCCTTCCATTCATGGAGTCTGTCAGTTTCTTGATCTGTTGACGATCAACTTTTTGTGCAGCAGCAACCACAGCCTCCCAGACACTGTTCCGAGAGGTGTACTGATTTCCTTCACTGTAAATATCCCGTTTAAGCAGGGCCCACAGGTTCTCAATAGGGTTTAAGTCAGGTGAGGAAGGGGGTCATGTCATTATTTTTTCATCTTTAAGGCCTAAATAAATCATTTTAGCTCGCTTAGCCCATAAGAACCCAGACCCATTTCTCCTTAAAGGAAAAATATGGCAGATATAACACAGACCAAGTGGACCACAAAGAACACATTTCTGAAGTTTTTTTTCAAATACTACCCCTTAATGTCAAAGATCTGTGATGTGACACATATGTCACATTGGGCGTTTATGGTAAATGTATTCCTTAATTGAGAATGAATCAACATGACAGTTTTTTCTGCTTAGTAACCCACATTTGCATTTTTATTTGCATTTCCACAACATATATCAATATTGTGACTTTAACAGTTCTGTTTAACAACAAATTATTTTGAAGATTTGTTTTATGGTATGGTAAATGGACTTATATAGCGCTTTATCTCCATTTTTCACAGACTCAAAGCGCTTTACATTGTTTTGTACACATTCACCCAGTCACACACACATTCATACACCGATAGCAGCAGCTACCACGCAGGGTAACTACGCTAACTACTACTAAGCTAACTATCGGGAGCATTTCGGGGTTCAATGTCTTGCCCAGGGACACTTCGACATGTGGCGGGGAGACGGGGGATCGAATCTCCGACCCTGCACACCAGAGGCGAACTCCCTACCCACTTCGCCACTGCGCAAACTGAATAGAATCACATAACATTGCCTCATTGGAGCACCTCTCAACAAGCTACTGTTGTCATGGTCTGTCTTTGTCCTGTCTTGTTTTGGTGGTTCCCTGTGTTTCCTGTTTTATTTTGGTATGTCTGTCTTGTTCCTCCCCATGTCCTGTCAAGTTTCCCTCTTGTTTGATTGCTGCTCCCTCCCCTAATGTGTTGCACCTGTCCCTCGTTGTCTGCCCTGTCTTGTGTGTGTATATCCCTGTGTGTCTTTGACCCTGTTTCCACCTGGCATTAATATGTGGTTTTTAGGATCCGATCGCGCTAACTACAGGTGGAAACACGCTCAATGCGCATTGAATGCGCATTGAAATTATCCACATTCGGAGGTGGTTTGAGACCACTTATCCACATACCCATTAACAGTGGAAACGCGTATGCGCATCTCATACACATTAGGCCCCGCCCCCGCCGGTTAAAAACAACAGTATAAGCGGAAATGATGTACGAGCTGATTTCCATACAGCGCGGGGAATTCGAATCCGGATCGCAAACGCGCATAGAAGACGCATTGTTAAGGCCAGGTGTGAACAAGCATATTACATTTACATATAACGATCGGATTCCTCAGAACCACATATTAATGCCAGGTGGAAACAGGGTCTTTGTTCCCTGTCTGAGTATTGTACCTGTTGGTGAGTCTGTCCCTGTGTTCCATGTGCCTAGCCTTTTTGCGCCTCTTGGAGTTTTTGGAAGGAATAAATAGTCTTCTAGTGAAACTGTCTGCATCTGAGTCCTCCTTGCCTGCCTGTCTGCCACTCACCGTAACAGAATACTCAGACCAAGTATGGACCCAGCAGACAGATATTTTGAGGTCGAGCTTGAGGAGGTAACATTTACCATTTCTTGCCTCAAGAAAGCCTGGGAGAAAGGCCCCACACTCGACCACCGAGAGGCAGCCTTGACGCTGGCACACCGAGCTGTGGAGCTACAGCCTTGGCTTGGGGAGTCCCTACCAGAGTGGGCAAAGAGCTTATACCCTCCTGAGTTTTGGTCTCCCAGCTGCCAGCACAAGCCCAAGCCTCTGCCCCCGGTCCCCAGCTTCAAGCCTCTGCCCCCGGTCCCCAGCTTCAAGCCTCTGCCCCCGGTCCCCAGCTACAAGCCTTTGCCCCCGGTCCCCAGCTTCAAGCCTCTGCCTCTGGTGAGTTTGGATTGCCTTCCATTACCACAATGCTCTCCAGCTTCCGAGTCGACCTCGGCCTCCAGCAGCAAGCTCCAGCCGCCGGCTTCCAGCAGCAAGCTCCAGTCCCCGGCCTCCAGCATGCTAGCTACCAGCCCCAGCATGCTAGCTACCAGCTCCTGAAGGCGCTCAAGCAACCACACGAACACTGTCCAGTTCCTGAGCCCACTACATACTTTCTTGAGGGGACCCGCCCTCTAGGCCTGCCAGGAGAGGCCTGCTTTTCTCCAAGAAAATTGTTGTGTTTGGTTGTGGCACTTCATCTATCTGCATCACTTAATTCACTAGAGTCTGAATCGCCAACCCATCCGTCTCCATTTCTTTTTTGTTGGGAGTGTAATCAGGGTCCTCTGGGTCTTCATCCGAGCAATCGTCGTCACAGCCTTCAAATTCACTTTCATCTCCCATGATGATCTCAAGTGCATTCTCAACAGTGTAGTGCTTATTCTCAGTCATACATAAGAAAAAATAAAACAATTAGCCTACTACATTCAAATGGGACCAGCATAGGACAGTGAATTGTGTTGGTTTTATTTACAGATATGCAAAAATTGTTTTGTAATATATTTGATCAATAACATAATAATTTATAATTATTTTTTTATTATATATGTTCAAATGTACTTTGAATTGCACAAAAGAACATATATTAATTCAAAATAATTGAAACAGCGTAACTAATTGAGCGGCTTATTACCATTCTTGTTATTGTGACAAATATGTCACATCAGAATTTCCAAGAATATTTTAAGGCTAAAACCCGATGTGACGTATACGTCACAGCGATATTTTCCTAACTTGTTCTACATTAATTTATTCATGAAATATGGTCAGACTAAGTTAAATGTAATAAATGACACCTTATTAACGCATTATAATTGTTAAATGGGTTTAAACTCACCTTTAGTAACAAAAAAAATAATTTTTAAAATGAGCTGGGTCCTTCACTTGTGTGCACATGTCACAATGCAATTTTTGGGAAGTCACTTCCTGACATAGTCACATGACTGTCACATTACCACCACACCAGGACGTTGAGTATATGTCACTTAGGGACTTAATGAGTAAAAGTCAACAAAAAAGCTGTATATGGAAGATTGTAGGACATTCAAAGTGTGTGTTACGTGGGTGTCACCATGGGTCCTTATGGGTTAGAGGGGAGCAAATGTAAAAAGTGGCTCAGATTACCCCGTTCTCCCCTATATATATATATTTTTTTTTTTCTTCTTGTGAGAGTAGGTGGGGCTTCGTCCCACGTGCCCCTAATGACCAGTCGCCACTGTGTGGATCCATATAATGCTCCATTTCAATCACAGTGGCTTTCTTGGCTTTTTGCATCTATTACTTCAAATGACTAATACCATGGCGTAAACCCCAGTGTCTTTCTCTGCATCTGGATTTGTATTTCACTCTCCATCCCCCTCCATCGATCTTTAAACAAACCATTTCATTTTTGTTTTATGTCTGTGCAGGGTTGGTGAGATTCAGGCACGGCTCGGCTCATTCTGTTTCATGCTGTGATTTCCCACAGATGTCTCACTAGCTCAATGCAATGCTGTTTTTCTAATTCATTTTTTTTTCAAGTACTTTTGTGTCTCCCCCACTCTGCCCGTGTCTTTCTGTTCCATTTAGGATCAGCCGGACAGCCAGTCAGTCACCTTGCCGTCTGGCTGTTTACAGGCGGAAAGGTCAGGGCAAATTGAGCAGAAGTCAGGCCCTTGAGGGATGGGGAGATGGCTGGTGAGCATGGCAAAAAAGGGAGCAAGGGAGAGGAGACAGCTTGTTTGGGAGAAAAGGGGCTGAAAAAAAACCTCCAATAAGAACACCTTTTGAGTTATTGATTCAAAGTTCAGGCTGTTTACACTTTGGATCTTGGTTACTTATATACAAATGTCTCCTCTGCCTACCCCTACATCACCCACCAACCCAAGCCCCATCAACTTTACATTTTTCTTTTGTTTGTTTACTGTTAGGCTCCTATGTAAAGCACCTTGAGTGCGAGAAAGGCGCTATATAAATTAAATACATTATTATTATTATATTATTATTATTATTATTATTATTATTATTATTATTATTATTATTATTATTATTATTATTATTATTATATAGATTCTGACCTTTCTTTAGTGGCTCTCTACATGACAAGAACACTAAGTAGCATATTTGATTAGTTTGGAACCTAAAAGTTAGATGCTAAGTTCCTTAATTATAAGGCTGCTACATGGAACTTTTAGAATGTAATGATACTTAGGGATGGTCAAATGATTGTTCTTTTACTGTAGAAATAGGTCCAATTACAATGGCTGCAGTTGTGATTCCCCTAACGAAACCATAATACCCACAAACTGGCCTCACATTGTAATAGCTTATTTGTTAGTTGGTTGTCCCTGTTTGTGATAACATTACTACAATTTGGCAGCTTGAAACACAGAACAACCAGTGTGTCCAGAAATTAGATACTTTTGTTTTGCATGCACTTTTTTGTGTTATTGTTTTTGATTCCCTGCAACCTCAGGATACAATTAATCAAATACTGTGTAGATACCAAACTGATTCATATAGAAACTAGGTTGCCATGTTCTATAGTTCCCAACATTAGCAGGTTTATGTGTTAATGAGAATGTCACGGGTGAGCAGCAACTCCTGATTTTGAAAGGCTGCATTGTCCAGGTACAGTTTAGGTGATTTGAAAAAAAGGACATTGTTTGTGTGTGTCCACTCTGCTGCAGCACCAGGCAGAGAAAGCTAAAATAAAAATTGTTTTCAATCAGTCAGCCTCAGCAAGCAGCAGTCAAACATATAGGAGGCGTTCAGTGATGCGTTAAAGGACATTTTCACTGCGTGTGTGTGTGTGTGTGTGTATGTGTGTGTGTGTGTGTGTGTGTGTGCGTGTGTGCGTGTGGGTGCGTGCGTGTGTGTGTGTGTGTGTGTGTGTGTGTGTGTGTGTGTGTGTGTGTGTGTGTGTGTGTGTGTGTGTGTGTGATATATAGAGGCAGGTGTGTGAGGGTTTGGAGTAGTGAAAAGGAGAGGTAGAGATGAAGGCAGAGCAATCTGCAGTATATGCACACACAACACACTCTCTCTGACACATGATCAGCATGCAGCTGGGGTGGCATTGAAAATGGCAAGTACATTCACCACCTATGGTAACTGTTACAAAAAGAAAACAAGACTATTGGTGTGCACAAGTGTGGACACATACAGAATCCAAAGAGCTTTTACTGAGTTCAAGTTCCAAAATCACAGAGCATTATCACATGAGCAAGCACGTAAGCTTCAGTGTCTTCTCCCAATGGGCCTTTACCTTTTCAAACAATGTGTTTGGTTAAAGGCCTGTTTTATGTGAAAAAACATAAGCAAGCCATGTCAGAGTAGCTGACTTTCACACCAGTTATATGAAGATGAGCTAACGTAGAATCTGGATGGTAGCTAATGTAGCAGTATGAAAATAAAAATAAATTGGATGTAGATTGGCTGAAATGAAGGCCACTCAGACTGATAACAAAATCACCTGCAGTCTGAATTTTAGGCTTCATAAAACACATTTTACTGGGCATTTAGTTCAGTGGATTATTTCAACTAGAGTGAATGACTGTGAGCTAGTGTAAAAAGTTGAATAAGTTTTCAGTCAAAGTAGTTCAAAATATTTATGAGGGAAGTATGCGGTCCTCCAAACTACCAGGCAAGCTGTATTGCATCCAAACTCACTTCAAATGGGTCATGCACTTAGCAGCCAAATAAGCTCAACTCTACTAACATAGTATCTTTTATCTGGTCCAATCTCTCTCTTCTAATTTTCTATTTACTGTTAGAATATATATTTTGTCTCTCTCTCTCTCTCTCTCTCTCTCTCTCTCTCTCTCTCTCTCTCTCTCTCTCTCTCTCTCTCTCTCTCTCTCTCTCTCTCTCTCTCTCTCTCTCTCTCTCTCTCTCTCTCTCTCTCTCTCTCTCTCTCTCTCTCTCTCTCTCTCTCTCTCTCTCTCTCTCTCCTTCAAGGCAAAACTATCATTTGACAGGGCGGGTTAGGAGAAACAATTTAATCTGTTTTGACTCAACCAACAAAACGCTGGACGATCCATGTGTTTTTTTTTAATTATGTCTCTTTATCAAGTCTTTATGGTGTCTTATTCTACCTTCCTTGGTTGTTTTGTCTTTTTACTACCTCATTGCATGGAATATGCAAATCAATAGTAAAGCCATCAACTGAAAACAGAAAGAGAAAACAGATCCATCCTCAGATTCCCATACAAGCCACTTATGTTGAGATACACTGAACAAATATAAGCATCTAATTTGCATTTTTGTCACATGTATATTGTTATCCATTTACAGTTGAGACATACTTGAACCCTTTGGTTAAATTAAGCTTTTCAATAGTTGTTTTGTGTAAAAGCTAAATATAGTGGTACCTGTTGGGGAACCTTGATCAACTGCCTCACATCTAACAGCTAACCACACAGGCAACAATACATATATAATACATATACAATCTGAGAAAATAAATACATAACTGTATTTTGTTTAAAAGGAGTTAGAGCAAATTATTCCAAAATGGAATACTGTATCTACAGACAAAGACAGTGCCTTTCCATATGTATATCGCTTTGCCCTTCCAGCTCTACCTTACACTTTTGCATCCACAGAGATGGATCATTATGTTGTCTGTCTGATAATGGCTCATTTGTTGCTGTCAGTCGGATGTCTGTTTAATTTTCGTATTTCATTAGGGTTTATTTAGTCTGGATGTGCATTTGGCAAACTGCCTGTGAAGTGGTCTTGCCATCTGGATGGGACTTTGACACATTGTTTGGTTATTTTGCAGGCATTATATTGTCTGTGATCCCAGCATGTTGAAATTAGCTACAAGTGCAAATTTTGTCATTTTCAATAACCATTTCAAATCGTATATTTTAATTACCTTCTCGTTTTCCAAAGGCTGCATCCCTGATGTTGAAGCACATCTCAATAGTGTCTGTGATCGTATAGGGACTAGCTCATGTACTGAGACGAAACTGCATGTGTTTGTGTCAAACAGTGCAGCTGTGTTTTTCGGTGCTGTACTGTGGTGCCATATTCATTCCATACAAGCTGAATATCCCACATAGATTACGGTCAGTAATCGGTTGGTTGTATCCAGACTTAGGCCTACTTAAAATATTAATGCAATAGAAACCAATGGAACATTTATTTTTCTTGAACAAAAGCCCCTTTGGAATTTGAAAGATTTGACCATATTTTAGTGACAAATATAACGTGTAATCCATTTTGTCTTGTTTGGTCTTGGCTGTTCCCGTAGTGGAAACATGGCGGTATTACTATGTTTACAGTATTACCCTTGCTGTTTGTCGCCAGTCTGAGGCTTAGGAATAACTAACAGAGATGTATGAAAGTGATTTTGAGAGCAGCCTGACAGGAATGCCACAGCTTAAGCAGCAGGGCATGAAATTACCTGCTTTATCATATCTTGGTGGATAATTGTTTTTGCTACGGGTTTCTCTACATTTGCAGACAGGTCACAGTGTTGGTGTGAGTCTGTGTCGAGTGTAGCAGGTGCAGCGATTCCTGTATACAATCATTTTATTTTTAGGGTCAGTGTTTTTCTGGCACGCTATCTAAATCCGGGGGTCTTAGCAGTGCTTAGTTTGTAATTTCTTGATAGGTATGTGTGTGTGTGTGTGTGTGTGTGGGGGGGGGGGGGGGGGGGGGTTTCTATTAAATGTGTGAGCAGCTGCAAAAAGAGGTGAGACAGTGCCTTCACGTGCTGAGCATGTTGATGTGTGTATGGAGTTGTGCGGCAGACACCAATGGCAGAAGTAATTTCTTATTTACACAGCACCAGAAGTAGCTACGACACATTAGGCTTTTCACTGCATACACTGGAGGGTAATGACATGCAGATGTGGACTCAATTATCATATAGACAGAAGTTTAGCCTCCTTAGCATGTGTGTCTGTTCATTTGGTTATTTCCACCGAAACAACGCAGAAAGACAGTGTAAATAAATGACGTATCGTTTGGTAAAATATGTTGTCACATGAGCACGACACAAACATAAACTATATTTGACATGTACTTTAAAGGAGTTTACATAGAGCCAGAGGGATGGATGCTGCTTGAAATACACAAGTCACAAACGTGTTCACTTGTGTTAACTGCATAATCTCATAGCTATATTCCGGCCTGCCTATGTAAATCTGTCTTGACATTTCTAAAAATAAAACAAGCCCTAGTGTAAATGCAGCTTTAGAATATTGCATTTATTTCCTTATAAATCATCTGTAGTGCTTCTAATCAATGTAAAATGTTTTTATTTTATTTTATTGTGTTTAAATGTGCTTTACATCCCTAACCAGAGACAATCCAGATAATTATTTGGGTTTTGTTTGGTGTTTACACCATTGTATGAAACAAAACTTCTGGTGAGATGTATAGTTAAATCTGTAGATTACACAAATTCCTGCGTTCCTGAATTTTGAGTTTGAAAGTTATAAAAAAGGAAGGCACTCACACATTCTTTAGCTACATGGGAGCTTTTAAGGCCAGGTGCAAATGTGATCATAAATGGTTTTATCATCTAGACACGTCTTTGTGGACCTTTTATCTATATTTGAAATTTTACAGCCTAGTTAGCTGTAAATTGGTCTCTGCGGACTGTAATGTCTGTTCTGAGAACCAGGTGCACCTGCAGTGGCTTCTGTAATTCAAGCCATAAAAGATTACGGGACACACTGTTATTTTTTAAGATACATTTTTACTAATCCCTCACCTAAAACAATGTATCTGTATCCTCTATCTACAGCTGGATTTTCTTACCCACTAGAATTGGTGCGTCTCCAACCTGCAGCTGCAAATGCGAGATAAGAGCCCTTTATTTGTCCCTTGTTACCACGACAGCTATTTCCATGATAACATGACTCCAAGACATGGGAGTCGAAGGTCATTTGAAGCAGTAACCTAAGCCACCTTGTTAAAATGCAGCAATTAAGTTAAATCGAGGCAGCCAGCATTTCTTTGTCAATCAATAGAGGGATCAATAGTGTGATTGATTGGAACTATGAATTGTTTAGGTTCGGATTAGAAAGCCCTCAAAGCTGACTACAACCGGCTTTCAGTGATAGACAACAGCATGCCTGCAGGATGCTTTCACTTGATTATTATTGTCAATGGAGCTGGTCACCACAATGCATGCTGGGCTTCTTCTCCAGGAGCTGGTCATCATCATAGAGGGGCCAAGTCTTATCAACAATATCCACATTACTTATTGTTCCAAAGACTTGAGCAGTCTTGTACATCACTTTGAAAGTGTTTACAGTAAGTGTGGGATAGACACACTAATATAATCACTGTACAAAACAATGCAGAACCTCAATATACAATATAGGTGAATGTGATGGTTACAATGCTCAAATTTAGCTCATGTGATCTGATATGAACTTCACTTTTTAACTGTAGCATCATTAAGACACTTTGTTAACATGTGTTTTTCTTTAGTGTTTGGAGAATATCCAATGTTTTTCCTTGCTCTAACACAGGGCCCTTGCTGTGACAACCACTTATTGTAATCACTACTCGATCACTTCTCGACCAACAACACTTACATAACAAAGCTGACCAATATCAGGTAACCGTAATGTTTTTTTTTCTCACATTTTCTATATACAGTACCTTATGTATGTTGGAGAATCACATAAACCTAAAACTGGCAAACTGAAGATCAAACTCAAGTTATCGGCTCCTATCCTGATATAATAATAAATGCAATAATGTTGGGTTTGTCTGTACAGTTTGCATGTTCTTCATGTATGTGCATCTGGTTCCCCACATGAAGGTTGTATGAAAAAGAAACACCATGCCAATGTGACTATAATATGCACCTCATCTGTCATAATAAATGTCTCCTGGTTTGCCTCTCTTTGCATCTTTTCCTCTCACCAATATTCCAGGAACAGATGCGAGTGGAGAGAAATCATCACACAATCACTTGATATTATTTCCACAATGTTTCTGTTATTCTGTCCATTCCATTCCTCACATTGTGCCGTAGAGTTTGCACTGTGTATCTACGGCGGAACAAACAAGGCCTGTTATGTGTGTGTGGTGTTATGTACACACGGCTGATAATAAAATAAAACACTCTGTCGTATAGTTGTTTTTGCCCGGAGCCTGGGTTTTGAAGTGTGTATGGAGTTACACGAGACTGGTAATAAATAGACCTTGGAGATATGACAACTAAGATCTCTTCTCTCCTCCTCTTCCTCCCCCGTGATGGAGATGGAGCGAGTAAAGTGATTAGGTTTTTATTATTTTCTCCAGACTCTGGTCTCCTGGTTGATTCAATTAAAGCGTGTAGCGGCTTGTCTGAACACAGAAAGGGGTCAAAACGAAACAGAACAGAATAGCTCTAGGGGAATGGAGGCAGGATGAATGCAATAAGATAGATAATATGGTTTTGTGATGCGTGGCTGAATGAACTGAGATAATAATGATTGTGTCTTGTTCAGTCTTGGAAATCAGTATTTTAGGAGAGTGGCTGAATGTGAGAAATAGCTCTAATAAACGTTGGGCTGGAAACAATGAAGGGACCAACACACTTTTTCAGATGAATAGTCGGGGTGGCAAATGGAAGGAGGTATATATATATATATATATATATATATATATATATATATATATATATATATATATATATATATATATATATATATATATATATATATATATATATATATATAGTCATGTCATGTGGGACCCCAACCTAAGTGAATGTCATCCCTCACCCAGAGACCCAGGCTGAGTAGAACATAGTAGCAATAGCTCTCCTGGGAACTATTTGTATCTTAATGAACTGAGGATGTACTGCTGCATTACTCAGTTTCCTCAAAACAGGAAAATAAGTTGATATGGTTATTGGAATTCGGCTGGTGATAAGTCACGTATTATAATGGAAAATGTTTTTTTTTTCAAATGGTGGATCTCTCATTAAACTCCCAAGTTGTACATTTGAAAAATATGACTCAATATTAACAAATTTAGCAATAACTATTTTGCACACTGTTTCAGCGATCAAGCAGAAGCCCAGCAGTGTAATAATCAACTCCCCAAAACAATAAGATACCAGTTCACAGTCAGAATCACAATGAATCTATAAAGAAGCATATCTGTATTTCAATAAACTGACAAGTCTGGGCAATCTACGACGTTCTGGTTTGTTTTTTAATCACGTTTTAGTATTGTTTTTCTCAATATAAATAAGTCATCTGATATTTTCTGTCTTTGTGACACTTACATTCATACAGACAGCAGAGTCTCCTCCAATATTTGTACCTTGATGTGAGTTAGCCCTGAGGGGTTGTTTACAAAGGCTTGTTAAGGGGTGGTTCTTTGGAGTCTGCTCAGCACCTGAAATAACAGGTCTCTGTCCTCGTTATTATTAATCATGTGGTTTATAAGACCGCGAATGCAATACAAAGCCAGGGGAAATGACTCCAAGATGGCATGTGTAAGGCTATTTTACTGTGTTTTCTTAACTGTTATATACACCACAGAGTGTAAATGATGGAAGTTGCAGGAAATCTAACTTGTTAACTTACTTCCCATCCCAATGGCAGGATTCCCCAATTGATACCAAAGCAAACAAGACTGTCTGTGATGGAACCTTCACAGTTCAAGTTCTACATTCATAAACTCACATGTGAACATTTTGCTAAATCTAATTGATCCATCTTACTATGTTGTTCATTATGAAAGGCATTTGGTGGTTTATTTGTGTGTTAGACAAGTGTCATATAAAGCAAGGTTGATTGATTGATTGATTGATTGATTGATTGATTGATTTATTTGTGTGATAATCTGAAAATTTGCGGAAGAAAATTAATGGTGACATGCCCATTTCCAATTTCGACACAATAGGGAATATGTCCACTGCATAAGACATATCTTAATCTAATAATCATGGAATTACAATGCGTTATGTCATTGTGTATCACTATAAACATAACCGGATAACTTTGAGTTATGGGGATGAACCATAGATAGTATAATAAAAGGATGAACCCTGTTTGACTTCCTGACCCTGTGACCTTTCCTCTAGCACCAGCATCTGGAAACAGTTTACACTCTGATAATGCTGTTAAAAAGCCTACAGCCATGTTGTTGTTTTGTTTTTTCGGAATGCTTTGTTGGGTGTGAAGAACATTGCAGTTGACCTCAGTCCACAAACTCCTAGATTAATACAACACATGGTCTAATCACAGTGGTTAACATTTAAAATGTCTTTCGGTTTCATGTCATACTTGAATTGAAATATAATTGGGACTGGTTTAGCAAGGACATGAAGGGAAAGTACAGCTTCACAAAGTACGTATGAGCCAGACAGTGAGAGACAAATATAGAGAGAGAAAAAAGAGAAAGGGAACGAGAAGTGGGATTGTCGAAAAAGAATGGCTTCCTTTTTTTCCATAAAGGGACATTCCCTCACTTCTCTTCCACTGAGCGGAAATGACTCACCCTCAAATCTAGGCCATGTCATTCACACTGAAGCCCACCCTCCGACTGCCTGTGTGAGTCTGAGTGCATGTATATACATTTCCACATGTGTGCGTTTTACTGTGTGTCTGTTAAGAGCTGGTTTTGGTTTACTTCCAGCTACCTCAAAACACTACTGCTCACATACCATGGCTATTACATGCTACACCACAGAGTGTGCGCGCGCGGGCACACACACACACACACACACACACACACACACACACACACACACACACACACACACACACACACACACACACACACACACACACACACACACACACACACACACACACACACACACACACACACACACACACACACACACACACACACTTTCATCAATCTCCGTTGATTTACTTTTAGGGTTAGAAACCCAGGCGGATGGGAGGGGAGTAGCCTAGCATTAAACTGAATCAAAGACTGTAATTTCCCCTTGTCATTTCTTCCTTGCGTTTTTCTTTATCCTTTGCTACTGAGCATGACTGCTGCTTTCTGCCAGCATAAGGACATTATCTAAGTCCCTTTGAGTGTGTGTGTGTGTGTGTGTGTGTGTGTGTGTGTGTGTGTGTGTGTGTGTGTGTGTGTGTGTGTGTGTGTGTGTGTGTGTGTGTGTGTGTGTGTGTCAACATCTGTGTGGGTGCATGTGTGTGTGTACCAATAGCTGAAGGCATCATCTCCACAAAATCTTACATCTTTGAAAAGTGCCATTCTTAGGAAAAACCACATGGAAATAATCTTTCAAAATACGCTAGTAACTCAGCCTCTTCTCTATCCCTCTCTTTTGTTAGTCTGTTCTCTGGTTTAGGATGTCCTACAATGAGATGGCTATAAACTCTACCAAGATAAATTGCCTGTCTGCAAGGTTTGTATTACAACACACAAATGTATCACAAATACCTACGGGAAACGTGTCCACATATCTGCATGCATGCGTGCGTGTGCGAGTGAAACTGATTATAATTTTAAGCCGGCAACAGGCATTCAGGATCCCTCCAGTCGTCTTGGCTTGAGTTTCCAAAAGCAATCCTGAGTGCTGAAAAGCATACGCTCAACAGCTTTTTACTAATGTTCAAGAACATCCCACTTTCTGCGTCCCACCGATCAATTTTCCCTCTCTGCGATCAATTTCTCCTTCCACATGTGGAGAGAGTCCAAGAGAGCTTATGAGTTTGCGTTGAAAGAGAGAGAGAGAGAGAGAGAGAGAGAGAGAGAGAGAGAGAGAGAGAGGCAGTAGAGGATATTGCCTGTTTTCTGCCAATACAATGTTTGGGAACAAACAGGATGCGGTGCATAAGAAACAGCCTTTCGCTGGAAGGATAATCTGCAATGACAAAAACGGGACTGAAAATTAAAGTTACTGAGCAGAAAACTACAACAAGGTTTATTGCATGAATGATTTAAAACCAAGAAAGCTTTTATTCCCACTGTCTGTTGTAGATAGATTTGTGTAAAAGACTTTATTGCGATCAGATCATCTTTATCGAATGCCTATGATAAAACTGACATTTGTATTGTTCAATGGCACGAAATGGCCAAAACACATCTGCTGTTATACGTTTTACTCATTTACTCAACTGACTGATGATTCCACTTCACAATGACAATAGGGCTGTCCCAAATACCATTCTACAGGCTTTGAATACTCGTCGGTTTGTCCAAGTGAATATTCAAATACTTGTTCTAAAAAAAACATTATTATATTAAAAAAACACACTATTTATAATCCCAATATACTCTCTGAAACGGAGTTTGTGGCAAGAGACACTAATCTGCTTAGTTTATTGATGATTTAATAACTTTTAAACAGTAAGTAGGTCGGAGTTCCTTACTTTTTCCCTGTGGAAGCGAACAGCTGTGTTGTGCCAAATCAGCTGTCCTCTGCTATGATCCTGGTAACCCTTACAGGAGCTTTTTCGATTCATTCATATAATAATATTGAAAGTCTTTTGTGTCCATATTATATCCATTATTTACCGGGTATTCCCATGATGCAAGCTAGTCACCGTCAATAGGCGCAGCGCTGCAAAGCGAACGTACACAAACAGCTAAGCTAAGCTAACGTTAGCATTACGCCAAGCATTGCTTTTCCTCCCGAGATCGCGCTTATGTTGTGTTATAAAGTTAAAGAGAACAAATATTATTTTCTTCCTCCATCTCTCTCTCAGTACTGTGCTTGGTGTCGATTTTAGTTTGCCTCTGGTAACGTCACGTAGCCTACAGCTGGTATCTCACCGTTTGAGCATTGAAAGGTCAGTGGCAATAGGTCAAAGTTCAATTAATTTGATAATTTATTTAAAATTAGCGTTTAATTTGTATTTTACAAATGTTTTATGTAACTTGTTTCTCTAAAGTTTCTAAACAATATTATTTGCATACAAAATATTAGGGCTGTCAAATTAACGCGTTCATTTCGATTAATTAATCACAGGAAAATGAACGCGATTAAAAAAATTAACGCAGATTAATCTCACTTCTATATTGCCCTTTGACCCGGTGCAAAAGAGGTGAGACGATAGCGGAGCTGCACCTGTAGCTTGCGGAAACGGCCCACACGGGATTAAAGAGTAAAGAAAGAAGCAGGGGAAAGGGGCCGAGGGCTATATGGATGTGTTATGGGCTGCTCCGGGCAAATAAGCATGAATGTAGGAATACGTCTTATGTTATTTTCCGCAGTGTATGTGCATTATTGATTTAGTGGGTGCCTAATTGTATGTAGGTTCAAAACAGTAGGCCAATCTCTCAATCTTCCTCCATGTCTCACTTTTGTCTGCTAGCTGCGATCATCTCCCGCAAACGGACACCCGCCCCCTCTCACTCTTCCTAGCATATGCCTGTCCTTTTTCCTCCTTTGTGTGTGTGTGCATTATTTAGCCTGCTTTTTTATTTTTATTTTTTCGGCGCTAGTAGTTCCTAAATGTATTTCATAACCTGGCTGAGGGGAGGAGACAGAAGTTACGAGAGATGGGGAGAGAGAGAGAGAGAGAAAGAGAGAGAGAGAAATGAACGGTAGCCTATAAGCCTACAGTTGTTTATAAACAGGCATCAACGTGTCATATAAGTATGTGATTAATTAATCTAAATTAATCGCATACTTATATGACACGCTAGGAAGAGCCTGTAATTAATTAGATTACATTTTTAATCACTTGACAGCCCTACAAAATATATTTCAGTTTAAGCTATTTTTTGAAAAAAAAACAATATTTCGAATACTGAATTGAGCTTTACAAACAAATATTCAAATCATTTGGGCCAGCCCTAATGGACCGTGTTACACTTGAGCAGCTATTCCATCACAGGAGATTTTATTTCCAGACCCACAACGCAAATAATACTAGTATTTGTTCAGAATAGGGATGTTGATTCTCATTTCCAAACAGGGTAACGGTACAAATAAAGACATCTGAATGATTTCCTCTGACACCATTGTTCATTGTACTTTTGTCTTTTTGACCTCCTCAATGATTTGGATCAATCGATTGACGTCCCTCAATCCATTGATCCAAATAAGCTGTCAAGCAGCCGATGATTGCATGTGGCTGTCCTATTACTATCGATTAATCCATTACCCTTACTTATCCTTAAGGTGTTTTCCAAAATGACACAACATCAGTACATGTTCAGTGTTGACAATACTGTGTTAATTTGGCATTACTCTCATGTTATTATCCAGTAACAGTTTGTATTTATGTAAAAATGTGGCTTCTCCTCCAGTTAAACCGTATTTTCCCCCACAAGTGACTTTGGAATAGACGTCATTAAACATCCGACTATTTTTTCTGCTGTACTATAATTATCATTGCAACCTCACAGGGTCGCTGGCATGGCTGTGGATATTCTGTCTCCTTTGGTAGTTGGAGACTAGCAAAGAGTCTGTAAGTGTGAGTGTAATTACTGTGTAATGAAAGCTGCTGCAATGTAGACAGCAGCCTGAGGACGGCTAGCAGTCAAAGTATTCACTTTTCCTTTTAATTTTAAAAGAAAGGCTGACAAACACAGCGACTTGTTGTATATGTAAAGGTATTGCACTGGGTATGCATGCCTGCAGGTGACAGTAGGGATTTAGACTTTCTTATAATTAAAATGAGTTGAGGGTTAGTGTAAGGGGCACAAAAGTATAAAGATGGTGGAGGCAGAGACACTCCTGATGGGATTTTACCCTCTTATACAAAATAACTTGAATCAATTCTCCCCTGATCATTAAACCTTACTCTGTCAAAACTGCCGGTCAGACTCTCTCTTTGTCTATGTTTTTTTCTGCCCCTTCTGCATCTTCTATTTCATCCCTCCTCAACTCGTTTTCTACGCCTTATTTTGCCATCTTTCTCTGTGTCCCTTTTCCAGGCAGTAATTACCAGTCTAATTAATTCCACATGCTGGCACTGGTCAGGCCTGGTGTCTCTCAGTCTCACACACACTTCCTCTAACCCACACATGAATCTCTCTCTCTCGCTCTCTCTCTCTCTCTCTCTCTCTCTCTCTCTCGTTGTTGTACCCAACTGCTCCCAGCCAGGACAATTAAGTTCCCATCAAAGTGGAAGCAGAGGCCCTAAAGTTGGAACACTGTAGGCTTACTGGGGTTCTGGGCACGCATGCAGAGTACAGATGTAGACATGACACAGACCCTCCCCTCTCATGCATTGAACTGCTGCTGCAGGAAGTATCTGGAACGGTCACTGGTCTCATTCATGACATGCTGTTTTCATGAAAACAAATGGTTTATCCCTGCATGATTCCAATCCAATCTATTGTTGTATGAAAAAAGGTCATGATGAGATGATTAATCTGCTTGTGTTTTTCTCCCTGATGTAATCCTGTCTCATAACAGACAGGTAAATATACTTGCAAAACTGCTAGTTGTACACTTATACAAAAGGTCTGTTTAAGTTAAGAGTCTAAACTCCATACCAGGTAAATGCATGTTAACATAAGAAACATAACTTAAGTTGATTTGTACAGGATGTGAAAATACATCAATTTTATAAAACTAGTTAGCCTATATTATCAGAAGGTTGCGATTCAAAATTCAAGCAATACTTTCTCCAGTCCCACCAAGCTGTCCACAAAGCATAACTAACCATTCTCATCCTGCCCACACAACTGTGTCCAATCAAGCAACAGTTTTCTATTAGTTAACCAAGAATGCAGTTGAATATTAAAATCACCCATATGCACATCTGTGTGTGCTGTTTTTTGTTTTGTTGCTTGTTTTCATTTTTTACCAGTAACCCATGCACTGCACTCCTCTGCCGAATATGTTAACCTCATGATGAGTTTCTTCTGAAATAGAGTTAGTTCAGAGATGTGGGGAGACATGATATCATGGCTTTTTTTTTTACAGTCACACAAAAACCCTACTTTTGGCAGTCGGCGACACTTGGCTAGCAATGACAAATAGTTTTAGGAGTTTGAGCTATAAAAAATAACTATATATTTAAGAAAATGAGCCAATGAGAGAAGGTCTGTAAAGTGACCCAGCCCTGCCTCTTGGTAGCTTCAGCTCCACAAATAGATTTACAGGCTTTCATTAAAGCAGCCAGCGGTTATGCAGGGCAGAGGCTCTTGGATAGCCAGCTGTGAGTGTGCGTGCGTGTGTGTGTGTGCGTGTGTGCGTGAGTGTGAGTGTGTGTGAGCAAGAGTATGTCTTTGTGGGCCTCTGTGACTTCATGCAACTGTGTGTGTGTGTGTGTGTGTGTTTGTGTGCGTGTGTGTGTGTCTGAGGCCTGATTACTTCCAGAAGTGGAGTTCCACAGCCTGCTGTTTCATTAAAGCTACAAAGCAACCGCACGGCTACACAGAGTGCAGAGTTGCAAAAACCTAGTTTTTTTTCATTGCTACTCGCTGCCTTTATCCACCCCTCCTCCTCTTATTCTTCTTCTTCTCTCTTTTTCATGGTTACAGTTGGAAGGGGAATACACATCTGTGGAAATGTATTTCGCTCCATTTGGGGATTTCAAGGCGAAGCCGACCTGAACTTATCAAATTTCAAACAACTTTGAATATGAACCAGTGTTTCTCCAACTTGAAACAACTGCAAAATGGCAGCTTTGAGAATCAAGCAGTTTTCTTCAGCTTCAAACAACTTAACAGCTTCAGTCTTTTCATCAAGTTCAAACAGGCTTAACCTCAGTGGTGTTGAACATCTTTGCACATTCTCAAATATATGACAACAGCGGGATTTAACCTCCAGTGGGTGACACTTTTTGTTTTTGTTTTTTGTAAGATAAATCTACTCATTTTATATGATCAAGCAGTCTACATATATCTTGAACTGTGTACCCAACGACTTGGTCCATGGCTTTGAAGAGACCTGATAGAATAGGACACAATCTCTTTTTAATTGATCAGTTCAAGCTGTTAACCGACCAGCCTTGCGCTCACAATTCAGAAGGGAAAGATGCTCATGCACATTATCTGCTGATGATAGGCTTTGCGAGCCGTAGATACTAAGTGGCACTTGATGCTCAAAGCCCACTGATAATGAAGTGGCTTTACTGTGTATTGATTCATATAACATGCACACTACACCACTGATTTCACCGCAGCAGCAGAGAAGCCACCATCACTCACAGTAACAATGGTGTAGGATTAGCTCTGATTGAAAAGTATTAGGGACAAGTCAAGGTTAAAAATGCACAAGTGGTGGTATGAACCATTATTTTAAGGTGATTACATTGTGTCCTATTCAAATTGCAGCTTCTTTGAAAAATATTGTAATGTATTGAACATTTTAATAATGTAATTGTTAAGTGAACAAACAACATAGTTGGTGTCCACTAAACTTTACTAACCAATGACACAAAGCAATATAATAGAATAATAGAAGGTATAGATATAGTATTTGTGTTACAAAAAAACATAATAAAAAGATTCCCATGTAAAAATATTTGAAGGAATTGAGCATACGTACAGTGTTACATATTAATAATTGTTCTTTTTGTGATGCCCTCTGGACACGTACTACTAGTCTGATTGAATACTTACTCCTTGACTGTATAACACAACACACACTCCTTGTATATACCCTAGTATCCCTAATTACTGTACCTTTACAAGCACAGAATAGTCCCAGCACGCTTCATAACAACCACCTGACTGTATGTGTGTGTGTGTGTGTGTGTGTGTAGGTGTGTGTGTGGGTGTGCGTGCGTGCGTGTGTGCGTGTGAGAGAGAGACATTCCAAAGCCTGAAATTGATTCTCCACACTTCAGACTTCCAGATGTGGTTGATTCAAACCAGCACCTGGCAGTTTTTTTCAATAAACACACACACACACAAACACACATGGAGCAGGTCATTCTAGGGAGAGTGCAGTCAGTATTTATTGCATCCTCTTCCTGCGCTGTTTATTAATACCATGTGTGTGTGTGTGTCTTTGTGTGTGTGTGTGTGTGTGTGTGTGTGTGTGTGTGTGTGTGTGTGTGTGTGTGTGTGTGTGTGTGTGTGTGTGTGTGTGTGTGTGTGTGTGTGTGAATTAATCCACTGCTCGACTCCCTTCAGTTGATCCCACTCGTGCATCACTAAAAGGAAGCATTAGGCATTCAGGTAATTTGAATCACGGCTTAGATGAGCACAGGAGAGGATAACACGTTAACGGACGGAAGGAAAGGGAGATAAAGAGTAACCGGGGAGTCTCCTGAGGGTTTTAATGACTGGAGAGTGAGAGAATGAGACAGATCTGCAGTAAGTAAAGAATATCGGACCAAACCCAGTGGTTGGTAGCATCTCAAAGCTGAGCCAGGACTACGTTACCTACTATATGGCCAAGATTATCCTAAGTGCCACACAACGGTCAGTGCTCATTGACAGCTAATTCATATTTTTAATTTAATTTCATTTAACTTTTATTTATCCTCGAGAGACCAATTGAGGGGTGACCCTCATTTACAATGATGTCGAGTTCAAAGCAAATTCAAAGGAAAAACAACAATACATAAACAATATTCAATGCAAAAACATCAAATACACAACAACAGGTGAAGAGAAAAAACAATTGAAACATTTACATAGTGGTGAAGAGTGGCAGCAATTAAAATTAAGTGGGTGAATTTGAAACAAATGCATTGTCAAACATATAAACACATTTAAAAAAAGATATTGGAACATAAATAATCACATAGTAATTTAATGACAAACATATCAGCCTCCCATTTAAACACAAGTTAGATATTGCATGGTTTAACGATGCAAAACCACTTTGGCTAAAAATTTACTGATTAGCAACAACTGTGTAAATCTGCCTCCTACAGAGTGTTGTATTGTGTGTTTTTCTTAAGTCCATTAATTGTGTATTGTGTATTTTGCAGTCAGGAGTGCCTAGGAAAAAATAACCAATCGGAATTTCTGATGGCTCGTGGAACACTGTATGTCGACTAATCCACCCAACTAAGTATGTCTTTTCTCCTGTCTGTAACGGAAGCACAAATCCTTGTATCGTTCAGTTGATGTCTGCACACCACCTAAAGCTCAACCTTTACCAATCTACTCATCCTTCCCTCAAACTACTGCAAAGTAATATGTATATGTCAGGAGGATATGTCAATTCCTCACCCACAGGGAGGCACAGGGTCCGGTCCATGCTCTTCTCAGGTCATCTCACACTTAGCCTAAAGGCAAAGACACACCGGGCCGATAAACGGGCGTCGGACATCTTCGGGGAGTCTGGAGGGGGCGGGGACACAAATCTGTTTGGTGTGTTCGGTGACGTCGGCCGTCGTAAATGTCGTCGGGTTTCTTTTCAGCTGATTCAACATGTTCAATCGGCGTCGGCCAGTTTTTCAGCCGGAGTAATCTGACTGGTTAGCGAATCAGTGAAGCCCGGCAATGAGGATGTTAAACAAACCAGATGAACGGCGAATTCTCCTCGTTTCTCCTTCTTTGTCTGTAACATCTTTGTTCTTCCACAAGAAGAAGCCAGAGAGCTAACGTATCACTACAACAATGACTGTGCTCTGTGCTTTGGTCTAGTGCGCTGTCCCGTCATTTCCGGTTTACATTTTTTTTGGGCCACAGTATCGATTAGCGCCGCCTGCTGTTATGGAGAAATTAAATCTTGTGCAAGCGCAGAGCGTACGGCAAGTTGGTAATCGGCTTGGTGTGTTCTTACTTTTTTGACCGCGTCGGGCAGCCTGGAGCTGACTAACCCACCCGACTACTTTTTTCTGGCGACGGTCGGTAGTCGGCCCGGTGTGTCTTCGCCTTAAGCCAATTCACTTCTGGCTGGCCTCCCTGCATGTCATGTTACATCTGACCTTTGCAGTTCATCTAGAATGCCAAACCCTCAATACACCGGTCCAGGCACAATATACATCCAGGTAAATACATTAATTTTATGGAGTTTGACGGCATGCTAGATTCCTGTTTTTCTGTTTGGGTTTGTTGGTGTCCCTCTGGGTTGAAGTATCAGCTAAATGAATACAATGAGAGGTATTCCTGACTGGTTACTGTAAAACATGTGGGATTATATGCTTCTTTGACTAATACTATTTGGGGAATTCTCCCCTCAACAGACTAGTCTAAAAGTGTTTGGTTTCTTCAGAAACTGTTCTTTAAACAGGTGTGGTAAAACCATTTTCTTAAAAATTTAAATAAACATAAATCAAAAACTACCTTAATGCAGAGAGATTACAACATGCAACGCTTAACACTAAATTCAGATGAAGTCTGAGTGACATTCAACAATAATAACTGGACATTCAGAACACTGTCAGGCTTACTCAAATGTTAAACCCACTCACTGCTTTTGAAAGCTTTATTTGAGCATTTTCTTATGTCATCCTAGTTTGCATATGTGCTGAGATAAAATTAGATCTTGTCACAATGTCAACAGGATGCTGGCACCAACAACACTTAATATTTGAAAAGCAAGGACATATAGTTTTTCATTAACATATTCAGATATCTCAGATTTTGTCATGACTTGTATTCACCCTTTTTGATTGATATGAGTTTAATAAGGGACATTATACATATATTGGATTTTACCTCATCGGCCTATTTCCTGAAAAATAGTCCTGAAACTTAGACCAGTTCCGACGTGCAAATGCATAGAGAGAAGGCTTGTGACGAATGTAAGCCGAGACAGTAAACTATCAATCTGTCTCCCCATTTTGAGCATTAAATGAAGGATATTGCCAGTGCTGATGAGAGCAAATAACTGCATATTTCCGACACAAGTAAAGGCAGAATATCACTTAGGTCAATTTTCCAAGTTGAATCTGATGGTGAAATACTTTTCAGTTGTCATGGGGATAGTAATGACGATGTCATTTACAGTCCAGATCCAACATGAATGGCTGTGAACTGATCCCCTTGGGATTTTGCTTGGCACTTTAAACAATGTTTGTTTTACTATTTATATTCACATCATAAACAGTTGGAATTCTCCCATAAATACTTCATATATCTCATAAATAATATATGTAAGCTGCATGACAAAGTATCATCATCATGCATTATTATAACATCAACCTGGCTAATGGACTACAGATGGAAATGAGCCCCCGGGCTACAATCTGGCATTGTTACGTGTACTGCTGTACATGTTCATTAATGTGCATTGTCCTGAAATAAAATAAATACATAAAGTGACTTAAATGTGAGATGTAAAACAAGATAAACAGTTGCGTGAAATGACATATCTTTTATAGTTTCACCATTATATAGTCTATACAGTCCCTAATGAGCCTAACTCTTGCATTCCTTGTGTAATAAAATGTATGTTCATATATCTTCCATCTTCTCAGTTGCTCCCTGCTAGAGTTGGTTGCATACACCTTTGCACAAATCACAGTATTCACCTCCTAAAATCCTCATTCTGAAACTGATCAAGTCAGGTTTCAAATGTATGGTTCACTCCATACCAGCCTTACATTGGTTCATTAACTCACTGCTTTGTTCAAGACATGCTGGCTCTGATGTTTTGCCAGTTAAGCCAGTAACACTCGTATTAGTAACAATTAACTTTGCCACTTGTTTTTTCAAAAATAGTTCAGGAAACTTTATAACCACTGCTTTCATGGTACAGACAGAGGCATATACATTATTTTGTATGAGTGTGATTTGGGAGCACTTTCTTTAAAACAAAGGATTGTAGCAACATGTTTCTTATTGGCCCACTCAACAACAACCCATCACCAACCACATAACAGAAGTGATAACGAAATCTGAGATATCTGAATATGTTAATGAAATACTGTACATCCTTGCTTTTCAGATATTAAGTGTTTTTGGTGCCAGCATCCTGTTGACATTGTGACAGGACCTAATTTTATCTCAGCACTATGCAAACTAGGATGGCATAAGAACATGCTAAAATAAAGCTTACAAAAGCAGTGAGTGGGTTTAACATTTGAGTGAGCCTGACATTGTTCTGAATGTCCAGATAGTATCGTTGAATGTCACTCAGACTTCATCTGAATTTAGTGTTAAGCGTTGCATGTTGTGATCTCTCTGCATTATGGTAGTTTTTGATTTCTGTTTATTTTAATCTTGTCAAGCAACACTGCACTGATTAGCTCAGTAAACTTATTAAGTACATATTCAATCTTTGATATGTTTTTACATGTGTTAACATGAGTTGTCTTTGGTTTACCAGTATGGTGAGGAAATAACCCCATCCGACGAGTATGAGCCAATGGGAACGTTGCAGGAGACTCCATTTGCACCTGAAAACAGAACCACTGAGGCTAGAAAATTCACTTACCACCAGTTCAAATGTGGTCAGGAATCCCATCACATAGTCAGTTACCTCATCAACACACACATGGGTAGAAATAGAATAACCATGTTCAGCTCCATCATCTGCTTGCTATCAGTCTGCCTACAGTTGTTTTCATCGTTTTAGAGACTGGACTTCTATAAAGCAAGCACACAAGGGCTGTCATGCAATATCGGGACAAAACACATTAAGAATTATTTTCTTGGGATAATGGTGCTATATAACTGACTGCTTCTCAGGTTTGACTTGTACACAGACAAATGTGCGGATGGAGTTTAAAGAAGGATATATCTGTATATAAAAAAAATCAAAGTATATTATGTTTTTATAATTGTCATTATTATAAATCATAATATAATGCCTCACTTCAATTTAAATGAACATGACATTTTTGTAAGAGCTGTGGTAATGATATTTCCGGGATCTAAGGACAGGGTGACAGACATACAATAATGAATGACAGGATGCTGACAACAAGAACATTATTTGCACATGATGGGACTGCTTATCATCACATGTCCAGCGTAAACTACATTTTAATACAAAGGGTTCATTTGGTCTCACTGACATCCGCCAATCTAATAGGCTCATGGTACTCGTGCACCAGTTACACAAAGCATTAGGCTTCACACATACAGTACACACACACACACACACACACACACACACACACACATATATAAGTAGAGTCATTGCTTTTTCAAGTGTTGTTTAAGTTTCCGCCGCAGGGAATTGACCATAAAACTCACCTTCTATCTCTCAATCTATAGCATTGGACACACACACAAACAGACGGACACACACATACTCAGACCAACAATCCATCAACATGATCAAGCAGGGGGGGAATGAGAGCCGGCCGGTCATACATCAACCTCTCTGAGCCTGTTAAAGACAGACAAGAAACACACACACACACACACACACACACACAAAAAAAACACACAAACACGCACACATAGCCAAAATGCAACATGATGTTGTCCCTTTGAAATGACAAGCAGGGGCAATAAAGACATGGCCAGGCAGACCAACAGGTAGTTAGATAGTTATATAAATGGATAGACGATCCATCATTGACATATGTGGTATGATACGGTGGGAGCTGAATTCAAAAAGTTTTATTTTTTTTAAATATTTAAATTCCATAACATCTTAGTTAATATTCAATAAACTAACAGTCCAATACCAAGTATCATAATCCAACCATTTCTGGTTTACTCAATTCAAAAATAAAATACATTGTAGCGAGAGAGGCCTTGTGACAGATTACAGTGAAAACATTTGCAGAATAAACCCTCTTTTTTACAGGTTGCCTGTTGTGTTTTGACCATTTTCAATCGACCTCAGAATCCATGACAAATAACATGGCTGCATTGCAGTAGCGTCCTATCCCACCACAAGTAATATTGGAGCATTTAATCACTCACCACATCCTTAATACAAACCCACTCATGCAGTAGGGGGTACAAGAGCACTCTCAAGTTTTGTGGTTGGTCTCGATTCATAATTCGGCCTAAACAAGATATCGATTCATATCTGGATCGAATGCTACGTAGTCGGCCATGAAGCTGTATGCTATACTACAGAAAATTCAGATTGAACAAAAAACAAGAGCGAAAAAAACAAAACATCAATGGCACTACAAGCCAAATCATTCAGCTCCATAATTACAACTGAGTCACAACTGGTCCACTGTGGCCTAACAGGGGAGGGGGAGGAGGAGAAGTGAAGGGAGGAGAGAGGGGGGGGGAAAGATAGATTTCATGAGTGAGAGGCTCCCAAAATGCCCAGGGGGATTGTGGTCACAATGTTGTACTCTACATCTGTTTACAGCACAGGGAAAGACAGACGGATGAGGGCGGGAGAGATGGAGGGAGAGATGTTGCCTGCTGCATGCTGTCCTATCTACAATGTAGTAACTGTACCTCATTATGTTCTATTCTAGTCATCATCGTCCAAGCACACACACAAACTGCTCCCTCATCCCGATGTGCCTCTCATGTGCTCTGAAAGCATCACATCAACAGAGGAAAGACAGAGGGGAGGATGAAAAACAAATAATAGAGAGGGGGGGTAAGACAGAGGCAGAAGAAGAGCTGAGTTGTGTTGGGGGTGCTGAATGTTAATCAGTTTCTTATTGTTTGTGGCCCATGGCAAAGATTTCCACTCGACTCATGTCTGATGCTAGTCGTTGATGTTGTGTGTATGTGTGTGTGCGTGCGTGTCTTTGTTTGTTCATGCACCCACAGACAGCTTTCAAAGTTTGTGTGTGTGTGTGTGTGTGTGTGTGTGTATGTGTGTGTGTGTGTGTGTGTGTGTGTGTGTGTGTGTGTGTGTGTGTGTGTGTGTGTGTGTGTGTGCGTTTGACTGTGTCATCTGAGATCCTAACTTTCCTCTGTATAACTTTGCCTGTATGCTGAGTGTCAAATGAGATGGTAAAATGTTTGTGTTTGTGTGTGTGTGTGTGTGTGTGTGTGTGTGTGTGTGTGTGTGTGTGTGTGTGTGTGTGTAGTACTGAATACTCTTCAGCTCAATGGTAGGCGAATATTTTTTTTTTACTCACAGTTCAGGGTGCAAACAAGAGTCAGAGTCAAATGCAAACGAGCCCTTACAGAGTTGCAGAGAAACTGGCACATCTAGTTTTTCCTATGGTGATTTCTGGTCAAGGTTTTTGATTTTCACTATTTTACAGTATTTTATATTTAAATTAACTTGGTCACCTTCAGAAATAATACCTTGTCTCATATCTTTGTAGGATTCCTTCTAAGAAGCTTTGAGCATTTGAGCATCAGCCAACTTTAAACTCAGAATAGTGCCTGAACGGAAAGGTTGACTCAGGATCTGGAAAGATATCTTCATCGTATGTCCAACACAAACTGCTGCACCTTATTAAAAGTTTAGCATTTGTTATGTAATGCATTATGTTTACCGTTCATGTAGCACAGTTGGCTGCTAGGTGTGTGCCTAGAAAGCTGCACAAATGCCTCTACCATTTGTCAGACACACAGCTGTGGAAGATGTAGCTGCAGCTACAAGAAATGAGCCCATGTTGCGATGTATTAAGGGTACTGTATAAGAAAGCAAACACTTGCATCAGCAGTTTCGGACTTGTGGAAACAGGTGCAAACAGAAAACCAACCAAAAACATATACATTATATTGAAACACATATATGCAGATGCAAACATCTATCTTATGTTTCATTACTCTATATACCCTCTAAAGTATATGCACAAGATATGTCCCCGTTATAGTTTGTTTCTCTGGAGCAAGATATTAAACTTGAGTTTGAGCTGTTTTGCTCTTTTTTTTTTGTTGATTTGACATAATGCAATCCAATGTTGCTTCTTATCAAGCAAGTTGAAAATGTCACCTGCAACAACAGCTGCAGCAGCTTTTTTACTATGATCACATTTTGACCCTGGCTACTGCGGCTGGAGGGCATAGTTAAATAACTCCATCTGTCTGTCTCACTGAGGCTGGATTAAGTGAAGCTGAAATGTTGAAGATTTTACAAAACAAGATAATGTCCTCTTTATGTTGCCAGACCAGCACAAACTTTCTCCAAGTGAGAAAATGTGTTGTCTTGGTCAAATATATTCAAGCTTTAAATCTTGTGTTGTGTTACTGAACATATGCTCAATTAATGAGTTGGTTTGCATTGGCGGGCTGCTGAATGGGCGAATAAACTACAATACAAAAGATAATAAACAACAATGACTAATTCACAAAGATTAATAGATACAGAAAGATAATTATTTCTGAAGTTGGAAACATAAAATAGGACTTCTAATGGCCCTCATTTCTCAAAAGGAAGTACAACAGAATAGTGGGTATACACTAATTTCCACGCAAACCTCTGCATTTATCAATTTGGGCCTGAGCGTTGGGTACAATTGAATCTCATGCCAGCTCTCACCTCGTATATGCAAGTTTGTAATCAGTGTGGACTTGCATTGGCGAGTAGCCTATGGCTGTCGGATAACTTTTTTTTTATATCATTTGAATCATACATTATGCAGTGTTTTTCCAGACATAGATTCACATGTTCATCACATGTTGGTTTGATTCCTGTACTTGTTGACACAGGTTATTCTTTACAGAGTTCCTTATCACTCCACTTACCACCGCTGCAACTGAGCAGGAGCTCAGATGCAATAGCGCACACGTGGGACGTGTTGTACATGCCACAAACAGTTTGTAACATCATTTGGCATTTGGGATTCTGTACAATGTTGCAGAAAGTAACCGTGTGCTATTTGATGTCTCAGTGCATCCAGTCCAGCCGATGCCCAGCGATCTGTGTCCAGCACAGCCACCTCTTGGGCTTTATGAAGGAGACAGAACATCATTCATTCATTCATTGATCAAAATGTAGAGTAAGATAGTATGAAAGCAGATGGTAGGCTGCTCTTTATGATAAAAATACACTGCACAACATTCAGCTAAACATTTTATGCATTTGATGCACTTCTGAGATTTTCATTTTTCTCTTTTAATAGTCATTGAGTGTGGGGACAATGGAGCGCCAGATTGACCTGAGAATCTAATCAGCAGGGTTGGTATCACATTCGCTTTCCCGCACCGTTGTTGAGAAAAGAGAAGTGAACCAGAAGGCAAAGCTCTCGATCTACTTCGTTCCCACCTTCAGTTATAGCCATGAAGGCTGGGTCGTGACCGAAATAATTATATTGTGTGTAGAAGCGGGAACAAATGGGGTTTCTCCCTTGGAGATAGGTGAAGAAGTACAAACATCCGTGAGGAGCTCCGAGTAGAGCTGCTGTTCCATTGGGTAGAAAGGAGACAGTTGAGGTTATTCGGGCATCTGTTAAGGATGTCACCTGGGCGCATCCTAGGGAGGTGTATCAGGCATGACCAGCTAGGAGGAGGAAGACCCAGGACTAGATGGATAGATTATATCCCCACACTGATGTGGGAATGCTTTGGGATCCCCCAGTCAGAGCTGCTTAATGTGGCACATGAAAGGGAAGTCTGGGGACCGAAAAAGCGTGTTAAAGGTTGTTAAAGTATAAAAGTTTTAAAGGTACTTGTTATATATATATATATATATGTTATATATATATATATATATATTATATATATATATATATATATATATATGTTATATATATATATAGGGGAAGGTGGGGTGATTTGTGCATTTTGGAAGTTGCAAAACCCCTTGTTTCTAGAAAACCGTGGAAGAAATTGGAAATGTGACCACATATTTAAGAAGAGCCATCCATTTGACTCATCCTGTAAAGAAGGGAGACACAAGGAATAAGATATAAGCACATTTAAGCTCAAAAAACTGTGTTTTGCCTTTCAAAGTAAAATTTCCATGATCAAGGTTTTTTGATTATTGTGTCTGAACAATTATAGACACGTTTGAAAACATTTGACACATGTTTTAGTGCTTTGGTATGCTACACTTTGAGTCTATATAGTTAGCACAATGTCAACCCTAAATTGCTGCATCATGCCTATTATCCAAAATTCTGGGGATGGGGTGATTTGTGCGCAAGGGCCTGGGTGAGTTATAAGTAAGTAAGTAAGTAAAATGTATTTATAAAAGCACATTTATGACAGTTTGCACTGTCCAAAGTGCTGTACATAGTGCATTCAGTAGGTAAACAATGAAGGTAAAATAACAATAACCAAAATAAAAGACGTAAAGCCCATACATCCACATAAACACAGATAGTAGTGCAGAGGTAAGTAAGTAGTGCAGAGGTTAATGGGGAGGAAACACCAGGGTGTACATATGGGTTTTGAGCCTTGATTTAAAGGCAGAAATGTAGGGGGAATCACATTTGTCAGGTGGCAGTTGGTTCCACAAGCACGGAGCAACTAGTGCAAAGTACATTTCTGAGAGTTGTGCCAGTGGCATGGCTGTATACGCTGGTCACCAAAAGAAAGTGATAGTCTACAGTAGCTCAGGAGAGAGTGACATCTCAATTCCACTTAACGACACCACTGATGAGAGTTCAGATGGCCAGAAAGATGATGATGGTGACTTTGTCATTGTGACACAATGACGCACAAATCACCCCACTACGTGGGGTGATTTGTGCGACAAGACAACTTTTTTTCCGAAAGCTATATTTCTTAAACAGTTTATTCCAGATCCAAAGTTTTTATTGCCAGGGATGCACAACATCCTGAAATATATGTACATATTTGAGTTGGAGACATAACTGTCAAGGCCTCACTTTAAAATCACTTTGAGTAAAAAGTTGCACAAATCACCCCACCTTCCCCTATATAACAAGTACCTTTAAACCTTTTATACTTTAACAACCTTTAACACGCTTTTTCGGTCCCCAGACTTCCCTTTCCCTATATATATATATTAGAGGTGGGCATAGATTATTTTTTTTAATCTAGATTAATCTAGATTAATTTTGGAATTAATCTAGATTAATCTAGATTAAAATGGCTCATTTGAATTCATTCATAATATGTGTGTGCTCCTAAATAATGACTCAAAGTAAGTCTTTGAGAACGTGTTTCTCAAGCCAGGTGGCGCATCAGACCAGGGGCTCATCTCCTGTGCAGGTGCACACCTAATGCATCAAGTTAACTTGCGTGCAGAAAGAGGATGTCACGGAACTCATGTCCGTTAGCTTTTCAATATAAGACTGTCAAAATAAAAGTCCCGCAAAACAATCGTTATTTTGGGGATTAACTTCTCCGCGTGAGAAATTTGAGTTGTAGGCTAGCGTGTGAGAGTGTGAGCTGGTTGATATGAGTGTGTCTCACGGCCAAAAGGGTGAGACTTGGCAGCTCTGTCAGTTGTCAAACAAAGCGGACGGACGTGGTCTCTATAGCAACGAGATCAGCTGAGCTATCACTGATAAAAAAAAATATTGTTTCCATAATGATTTCCATAGCCTTAAGCCATAGGCTAGCCTACATGTTGTGTAATTCAGTGATTTTCAACCTTTAATGAGTCGAGGCTATGCATCGGCTTTGGCGATTTCCCTTGCCTCTTTTTTTTCTCTCCACACAAAGCTCTCCCATTGCACACACGCATGCCCCGGCCGCTTCCGAGAGCACAGACTGTTAGAACTCCTACAGTAAACCAATTCCGCATTGCACAAGGTGCAAACAACCTTGGTCATGTCGAGGTTTCCATTGGGAAGCTTCTTAAAAATACATTTTCCCTGAAGCAAACCCGGCGGCTTCCTAGCTGCATCCATGTCAGCACGTTACGTTTGATGTGGTAGGCTACACAGGTGCGAAGTCGGACTCGTTCTGACTCGTGCACTACAGTGCAATTCGGCCAGGTATATATCCGCGCTAAAATAAGAGGAACAAGAGATTAACGGCGATATTTTTTTTAATCGCCGATAAGAGTCTGGCGTTAACGCAGCACGTTAACGCCGTTATCGGCCCACCACTAATATATATATATATGTATCTAGTATATATATATCTAGTATATATATATCTAGTATATATATATATATATATATATATATATATATATATATATATATATATATATATATAAGGCCTAGGTTATTATAAACATGCACCGTTATCCGGCTCTGACACGTTCGTGCATCTGTATCACCTCCACCACTTATGCCCATATCAATCTGATCTTATGAGTCCGCCTTTGCGGGCTTCAGTCGGTGTCAGTTTCAGGCTGGGGTCTGGCTAGCCTCTTGTCTGCATGCTGCACTTGAGAGCAACAACACTTTTTTTCTTGGCAATTTTTAAGTCAGACCATTTTCCGGCCATACGCATTTTTATAATGGGTGTCCATTGCCAAAGAAGAATAAGTACTATAGGATAAATAACTAAATGCATATTCGCCTCATCACTTGATGTTGTGGAAAGACTTGATGCAGTGGAGGATGATGCCATATCTAGGAACTAGCTTCTTGGCCTTGACGGCCACCATAGAGTTTGGAAATTAACATAGCGGGAGAGGTACATACCACAGCATTGAGTTTTGTACGATTAGTAGTCGAATTTGGGGATTTTCTTTCTTTATCTCTGGATCCTCAGAACAACATTCATGGTGTAGTAAACATTTCAAATACACCAGGTGTAGCAGTTGTTCATCAATGACAGTCCCTGCTTTCAAATAATTCTCATCATGGCACAGACACCTGTAACTACTTCCTCACTTGTCCATTCTCTGCTGTCTTTTTCCTCTGATTCTCAATCTGCTTTTCGCCTGTGTTTTCATTTGCCTCTCTTTTCACTCTCATCTGCAGCCCACCCTTGCCTTATCTCGTTGCTGTCTCTCATCCGTTGCTGCAATCCATTTGTTTAGATGGAATTGCAAATACGTAATTAGCCAGTTCACGCAACTGCAGATGAAATGGTTGACACTGCCCAAATTGGTTTCTCTCAAACCCCCTCCAATTCCCCGTCTCCATCCACTCGTATTGTTCTTCCACATGTCCTCCCTCAAGCTGTTACAATGCTGACCTGAGGATGACTCATCAAACACTACTCATGTTTGTAACTCTTTGTGTTTGAAGGCCTGTTTTTACCTGGGCTTCAGTATTAGAAACAATGAGAGAGAAGGTGATGCATGAGTAAACATACTGTCTCCCCCGTGGGTGGTGTAGTTGCCTTCTGGGCACACGAGGAGAGAAAAACAAGGGGTGGACAAAATCACTTCAACACCTGACAGTAAACATTATTCACACTCAAGCCTTGCAATAAAAGGATGCTGCTGTGAAGCTTCTCATGGTCATTTTTATTAAAACTGGGTCATTGGTTATTTTGGTCTCCAGCTTTGTGTACATCAGGTGTAAAAAGTGTACATATACAATACAGTGGACTTAGACTTTATCAATTCAGTGCATCACCACCACAACAAACTATGGCTTGACAACACCTTTCTGACACAGTCTTAACTCTGTTGTACTACTAGATTCTACTGTATGTAATGATTGTAATCATTATAATCAATAATACCTGTTAAACTCTTTTAGATGTTCTCTGTCTAAGGTTTATTGGGGGTGGGGGGGGACTTTGTTTCTTAGCACAATTGAGGGTCTACGGGGGGATTTCCAATAATTATTTGGCTGAATTCGGCTGAAATATAAAAGGAACAATGTAATAAAACAAAATGTAAACAATAATGAATTAAAAAGAGAAGGACACAAAACCAATGCTATCTAATAATGCCTCAGTACACTGACACCTTTACAGTTCCCTGTGTTTGTATAGTTTAGATGATTTTTGATTGGCCTTTGATGAATGTTAGTCTCTCCGTGGTGCCCATACAGCAGCTGTCACTGCTGCTGAGTGACTGTTGGGACTTAGCATTTAAACTAGCTCTTTAAATCAACCTGTGCTACACATACACTGACTTATGGCACTGACAAACTGTCACCACGCTACCTATCATAGTACCACCATGATAGGTATGTGTGTTTTCTTTCAGTGTGCATTTGTGGCTTAAAGTGTCTAACCAGGTGAATAATGGTGATTTATGGTGACAGTGGGAATGCCCCGTCCCTACACACACGATAGACAAGGTCAACTCTACAGTGTACGGTTTAAATTATAGGTGGATGCATTAACATATACTGTACAGCCATTACATGGACTCAGCAGGAAGGTGATGTTGAGCTCATACAAAGATCAGGCAAACAATAAGAAAGAAAGAAAGAAAGAAAGAAAGAAAGAAAGAAAGAAAGAAAGAAAGAAAGAAAGAAAGAAAGAAAGAAAGAAAGAAAGAAAGAAAGAAAGAAAGAAAGAAAATAAATGGCAGCAGAAATGTATCACTTCAGAAACAAACAAATTAAGAAATTAAAAGAAAGGGAGGAAGAATGTCATACAACAGGAAAATATATAAAGAGAATAATGAGAGAAATGAAGGATGAATAACACAATGTCTAAACAGTAAACATGAATCAGATAACAGGGGAAAAGGGATAATATCTTAGGGCTTAAGGGTAGATACAAGGTACATCTGGAAAGGGGGAAGAACAAATGAGCGAGACATTCAAGAAATTAAAGTAAAGAAGAAAAAGAGAGGTGAAATGATAACAAAAAGGAGAAAAGTGGAAGAACAAGTGAGACATTAAAAATAAGGGATGTAAGAAGGGAGGGAGAGAAAGGAAGGATGACAGGACACAGGTCACTAAAGAAACTATGAACATACAAACTGTATACTGTAACTTAACTATAAACACCACTTTTTATATAAAAAAACAAGCCTCATTGTCATAAGAAAGACAGACTATATGTTAAGGACTGGTGAAATGCAGCAAACACATTGGGTTGGACATCTCTGATACGCATGAGTGAAATTTGACAAAAATACAAATTGATCTCATCAGATTAAGGGAATCATTGTGTGTGGATACATCATCAAAACACGGAAGAGGCCAATTTGATCAGAGCAGATGTTGATTTAATTGGTTTTGAGGCTGATTGCATTATTGTTCGAAGTCTATTAAGGAGACGGACTAGTAATTAACACCCTGCGTCAAACTCAGTCATGATGCCTCACACACAAACACACACACACACACACACACACACACACACACACACACACACACACACACACACACACACACACACACACACACACACACACACACACACACACACACACACACACACACACACACACACACACACACACACACACACACACACACACACACACACACACGCCTTTTAGACAATCTGGCTATACAATCTATTGTTTTCCTGTAACCCTTACCCATTAATTCTAAACATTACTTTTTTCTGATATTCAAATTGTCAAAGGTAGAAAAGCTTGTTTCGTTGTAAGTTTTTATAAAGAGCTATTGAAAACAAGCCCATGTGAAAAGCTGAGCTTGTACTAGATATTTGACAATGTTACAGGTTTATACACTAAACGCCTCCTTCAGTGTAAACCATGCTACCAGTGAATCATTACATGTTGAGTGCAGAAATAAGCCTACAATTATTTTTTTAATTTTGTTTTGGCATTTTTCAAGCTTTTCTTTATTAGATAGTACAGGGTTGACATGGGGAGACAGAGAGAGAGGGGGATGACATGCAGTAAAGGTCCACGGGCCGGATCTGAACCCGCGACCACAGCAACAAAGGCCAGAGCCAATATGGTACGCGCTCTACCCACTACGCCACCGGAGCGCCCGATAAGCCTACAATTAACATTTCCTGATGTCATGTTATTTTTTGACTCAGCCAGTGTACCTAGGTTATGTCTAAACAGAATTGAACATTATTGGGAAGTTTCACAACAGATTAAACTTCCACCAGTTAATTAAACGCACACAGGGTGTATAAGAGCATTCAAAGACAGCTCCTTCCTTATCACAGACACCCAGTATACCGTTTTAATTTGTGCAACATCAGGGTTTCAGAAACATTTAAAACACTGATGTTGCAATCTACTGTAATCCATGTCAAATTTGATGACAATGGTGCAGTCATCCCGCTACGTTATCACAGCTGTATCCTGTTTAGCGGTTTTTCTTTTCACTCCAGAGAGCAAAAAAAGCTAGCTACTCATGGATATTTTACTTTGCCTATCAGCAGCCAATCATGTTTTAATTATGCTGGAAGACCAAACTATCCCTTGATTAGAGTCAGTGCATCTGGCATTTCCAAATAGAGCCGATCCCAAAAGAACAGCAGCATTGTCATCTCAAACACAAATCTGGTCAGGTGTTCTCTCATCGGACAATCTAGAAGAAGAACAGATGTGGCAAAGGGACGATAGAATCACGTCACAGCAATTGTATACATGAAAACCCTCTAATTCCCACGTTAACTCATTACCTTCACCTTTAATTGCTATCATTGGTCTTTCATGTGCTGAGTTGGCTTTAAAACATTAAGCCCGGAATGTGAACAAATCCATGGTGTAATGTATTCAATAATTTCAAAACAAAGGTTGTTGCTTTGTTTCTGAATGCTTGAATGTAGTTGTTAATGTGTGATTATTTCAAAACTGCCTTTGTGATGTGCTCTATTCACTGTGAGCAACATACTAATTCCTTCTCAGGAGCCTTTCTTTCTCTGAATTCTTGCAGAACTATTGCAATTCAATGTCACAATTACCATCATCTCTTTTGTAAATTATAAATAAATATATATTTTTTTTCTGTGAGCCTTATTCAGATGAGACTCAATTGAAGGGACATCACAAAAGGTCAACACGGCTGACATGGCAGATTTGTACAGAACATTCTGAAATATTTGATCATGATTCTGGTACTCCAGCAACTGCCTGAAAAACTGTACTGCTTGGATTTAGTCCTAGACAAAAGAAACCTTTTTCGAAGACATGCTGTAGGAGAAAAATGTCAGATTTCCACTGCAGTTATGTAAAAAATAGAGCAATGCTGTCTAAATGTCTGAGCAGAAATCCTAAACATACAAAAAAAAATCACTGTCTCAGTCAAAGTCTGAGGAATATTTTTATCCTGCATGTTTTCCCACAAACACAACATTTCCATATAAACAACATGTGCATTGAACATTTTCAACCTACCAATGTCAGCTAACTTTACCCAACCTATCTGATACGTTATGAACCGTCCAGAGCCCTTAGGTCGTCTGGGACAGGTCTACTTACAGTCCCTAGAGTTAGGACTAAACAAGGAGAAGCAGCTTTTAGTTATTATGCACCAAAAATCTGGAACAAACTCCCAGAAAACTTGAGGTCTGCTACAACTCTCAGTTCTTTTAAATCGAGTCTGAAGACTTTTTTGTTTCCATTTTAACCTGCAATTTTTATTTTATTTGCTTCTTTTATTAGCTTTTAAATGTTTTAGAATGTGTCTCCATTTTAACCTGCAATTTTTATTTTATTTGCTTCTTTTATTCGCGTTTAAATGTTTTATAATGTGTTTTATGTATTATAATCTTGCCCCTGTAAAGCACTTTGAGTGGCCTTGTGTCTGAATTGTGCTATATAAATAAACTTGCCTTGCCTTGCCTTGCCTATCTCCTTTTTATGGACAACCTTAAGCACACAGTCAGAATGACTATGCTTTCTAAAATAACTTTATGAAAGTCAATGCTGCTATGGCTGCACTTTGAAAAGACCAACTCAAGTGTAACAATAATGGGAGAGGAATATAAGTTGTTCACACTCACATACATAAAGCTTTAAAAATAAACTTTGAGCTCAGTGTAAAAATACTTCCATTACATGAGTACAGTGTGTTAAATGTCTTAAGCCACTGTGACATACTACTTGTGCTGGAGTGTATCAGACCCATCAATTATGCCAAAACCACATATTTAAAAAATATATTCTAAAGCTATGTAGACAAGCATTAAGATTGCCATACCGACACTGATTCAAACCTGAACCGACTGAGAGGATGTTAAATTGCTATCTTGTCCACATATGATTTCATTATTAGGTAATTTGTGTTCCAGTCTTAATGAGTCTTCAGTGAGTTGCATATATTGGTGCAATCACATCAAGACTGTATTTCAAGTTACAACATTTGAATGGCTGTAACCATATTTCATCTTAGTTACCCTGCACCCCAGAGAACACCAGAGTAGAGCGTGAAGTGAAGCTACACTAAATTAATGAGTCGCAGCTCTATACTGAAAACGATCACTGTCTGCATTCACCTGATGTAATCCACCAGAGCACTGTATATGTGATACTTCTCTAATGCCTTGTCAATGCATAAAGTTAAGCTTGAAGTTTGGAAGTCCCCATCTGGTATGTAACTACAGTATTACTGTGACAAAGATGTTACATTAATCTGGTGGTGTGAACTACATTGATTCCATTGCAGTTGGGTATGGCATTATCCCCCAATACGTTTATTTTGAATTAAATAACACTGTTATTATTTCTTCCTGTAGACTAGATCTAACCATATGCCTTGCACTTTTTCTCACTACTTCACTCTATTTACATTTGTATTGTCTGGGAGCTGCCTGGTAAATAATTATCTAGAATAAGGATACTGAAAAACAGTCAATTAGATCAAAGTAAACAACCATACGCAGGTTAAACAAGTGTCCTTTACTGCCGGCAAAGCAGTGGAGTGATCATGGTCCCCCAGAGCTCCAAAGGGAAAAACGATAAGTGAAATAATCAATGCAAACACATACCGACTGCACACTTCCAACACATCTTGTCTTGTTTTTTTCAGATGCATCTGATGTCTTCATCAAAAGCAAATGTTTGGATGGAAGAGAGTAAAACACAGGAGGTCCTTCCCTGTCAAAGGAACTGTATCACGTCTCGATCAACTTTCATCAGCGTTCAGCTCAACAAGCGAGGTATCTCTGTTGCCTTGATTGCATGTTTAGCTACTGACAGGAAGAGGGGATAAGCAGAAGGATGATGATTGTTTAGATGGAATATGTCTGAGGATGTATGTCTAAATATATTACCCATGGTCAATAAGGCTGGGTCATAACCACAATAACTAGATTGCCGCTACAAGCAGACAAAACGGGTTTTCTAAGGAGGGTGACTGGGGTCTAGAGATAAGGTGAGAAGAACAGTCATTTGTGAGGGTCTTCTAGAAGATCCGCTGTGCCTTTGGGTAGAAAGGAGCCATTGGTTCGGGCATCCGGTAAGGATGTCACCTGGGCACCTGACTGTTTCAGGCACAACCAGCTGGGAGCTGCTTAATGTGTCCCCGGCTGGAATGGTTGCCCCCGAGACTCAGCCCCTGATAAGCGGTTGAAGATGAGTAAGTGAGTGAGTGAGTGAGTGAGTGAGTATAGGGAATATAGGTCAGTCCATAAAAAAATCAATGCAATTCAAAACATACGTGTTTGTACTGCTATGTTGGTTTGTCGCAGAAAGTTGGAAAACTACCTCCAATGTAGGCTATAGCCATACGGAACATATAACTGGTTTATAAAATTAAAAGCTGTATGTTGTTATAACACAGTTAACCCTTGTGGTGTTCATATTGTTGTTACACAGCCAGTGTTCGTGGGTCTGGTGGACCCGCTGCATTTTAGGAGGTTTTAATTCAACACAATCAAACATGTTATGTTAAAATACTCAACAGATGTTTACTTCATCCTATTTGCAAGAAATATAAACAGCATATATGGTTAATATTTGCCCTTTACCTTTGTTCGATCACATTTATGAATTAAAGTACCACTCGTTTTGTCTGTTTTTGAATAAAATTTAATAAAACAAGAAAAACAATAATAAAAAATATATTAGGGGAATAAATTCAACAAATTTACAAATGAAGCAGGGTTTTTCACAAATTTTGATTTTAATTTATTTGAACTTAGTTGGAAATGTAACCCATTCAGGTCAGTTTACACTACAAAACTAATGGGCTGGTCCTAGGGCTGGCTGCTGAAGGCTGGTCCTGTGTCTTAGTTTTGGAACTAGCTGATGCTCAATCTCATTCACTGTCAGACACTGACATTTCAGAAATGTGATCCTCATTGTGATTTCATCACTGCTTTATGCAAATGATGTGGTCCTGATGACATCATCGGTCTGTGACCTTCAGCTGTCACTGGATTGGTTCACAGCCGAGTGTGAAGCAGTTGGGATGAGGATCAGCACCTCTAAATCTGAGGCCATGGTTCTCAGTAGGAAACCAATGGAGTGTCTACTCCAGGTAGGCAATGAGTCTTTACCCCAAGTGAAGGAGTTCAAGTACCTTGGAGTCTTGTTTGCGAGGGAGGGGACAATGGAGCCTGAGTTTGGCCAGAGAATCAGAGCAGTGGGGATGGTATTGCACTCGCTTTACCGCAACTTTGTGACAAAAAGAGAGTTGAGTTGGAAGGCAAAGCTCTCGATCTACAGATCGATATTGGTTCCTACTCTCACCTATTGTCATGAAGGCTGGATCATGATCCAAAGAACTAGACCGCGGGTACAAGTGGCCGAAATGGGTTTTCTCAGGATGGTGTCTGGTGTCTCCCTGAGAGATAGGGTGAGAAGCGCAGTCATCCTGAGAGATTTTGGAGTACAGACACTACTCCTATGTGTAAAAAGGAGCAAGTTGAGGTGGTTCGGGCATCTGGTAAGGATGCCCCCAGGGCGCCTCCCTAGGGAGGTGTGCCTGTCACGTCCAGCTGGAAGGAGGCCTCAGGGAAGACCCAGGACTAGGTGGAGAGATTATATCTCCACCCTGACCTGGGAACACCTCTGGATCCCCCAGTCAGAGCTGGTTACTGTGGACCGGGAAGTAGAAGTTTAGGGCCCCCTGCTCGTGCTGCTGGCCCCGAGACCCGACCCCTGATAAGCAGTTTATCATGAGTAATGATCATGAGAGAGTGAGTGATCCTCACATTCAGACACCTCTAACTCTACATCATCTTTAAAAGCTTCTCTCTCTTCCAAAACCTACAATTTCTGCACTTGTATTAGCCCTGGGTCCAGTAGACCCGAACATCCTGAATGTAATATAAATGTGTAGGGGGGGTGTACAGTGTGTGTTGACCAAATTGTTCTGATATATGTTCTTCACAGTAAATGAGCCAAGGCCAATGAGTCTCAGTTTGAAATCATAATAAATAGTATCATTTTTCTTTTGATAAAAAAGAAAATGGGTCCCACAGACCCGGACACCACACAAGGGTTAATAGTGCATGCTCCTGTTTCTTTATTTGCCTTTTAGTTGCAAGTATAACAACACCTGTATTTAAAGTTGTTTTTTCAGCAGCTATTAAACAGATTTATTAAATTAAACTTCACAGCTCAAAGTCAAATTACATCTCTTTACAATATGGGTTTAATAATAATCTACTGATTTTAGTAGTTTTGGCTGCACTGTTTACATTGGGTTAATTGTACAGATAGGGAAGCAGTGATTTCAAACTGACTCCATTATTGGCAAAAGCCCAACAGGCCAGTAAGGTCCCAGTTAAGCCATGCTATTCAATTTGGAGGTAAAAGTGAATGTTAATGTCCCTAATCCAATGTGTTGCTTGTAAATGCCCATTATAGCTTTTATATGTCACTTTCTCAGTTCACCTGCTTTGATTGCTTTGACCTACTGTACTCATCTCACATGGCTGTGCAAAAGCGTTTTCGATGTGACACACTGAAACAGCTTTTCTGTATATTTCATCTTTATTTCCACTTTTTAATTGATGGTTTGAATAATTTGTATAACTAATTGATGTGGTTCTGAAACTGTAGTTATGTTCCAAGATCTCAGCATTACATTTAGTAAATTAAATGTCATAATATCAGTGAGGAATGGAACGCTGCCTGACAGTCCTGTAACCTGATGTGCAGTATTTTCACATCCGAAAACTGGGGCAATCATTTTATGGTCAAGGTTAGAAGAAAAAAAAAGAAAAGAAAATCGCTTTTCAGTGATAACGTGTCATTCCCTCCCTACCAATCACTAATGTAATTTTCTTGTTTACATCAGAAACCGAAAATAACTTAACCTTGAGATAACGCATGTCTGTCATTGAAAGTCACACCTATACGCACACACGCACACACAAACACACACACACACACACGGACACATCAATCACACGTCTAACCCATCTGTCCAGTTCTGAACCCTGAAATAGCATGGCTATCACATACACACACACACACACACACACACACACACACACACACGCTTGAATAATGGATCCTTAAATAGACCTGTGTGTGTGTGTGTGTGTGTGTGTGTGTGTGTGTGTGTGTGTGTGTGTGTGTGTCAGATAGGTATGAGCTTGTCTGTCCATTTCGATAGATAGAGGCCTATGTCCATGTATGACACAGAACGTGTCAGTGAGTGTGAAAAAGAGAAGCAAAACCATTTTGATTCTGACTGATGGTAAGCTGATGGTATCTACAGTCAAGCTCCCCTCCCCCCTCCCCCCCCCACACACACACTGACACAGAAAGACATTACTGTCATATCTCAAGCTATCAAGCAACCCTGATGGACACACACTACCACTAAATGCACACAACACAAGGAGCGGGGGGAAGGGGTAGGCCGAGAAAGCAACAAGAGCACAACAAGCTCCCATGAGCAAGACTCTGAACCCCAAATTGCTCCAATTGGTCAGACCAAGAAGCATCATGGTTGAAAGGTGTGAAGTGATTGATTTTTTGGAAGATTATCTGGCATTTCCCATGTAGGATTGTCATCAGTGTAGTGGGCTACTGCTGTGTGTTTGTTTGTTTGTATTGAGCATTACAAGCTAGAGGAATATACAATAATCCCATTGCAAACATTCCAGTGCCAGGTGTTAGTGTCTCTTGAGTGTAGTGAGGTGAACAGTATTGTACACGTTCATTGTTTCATGCCTCTATTTCAGTGTCACAATCAAATATTGAGTATGTTGGAAGTGGACAGGACTATTGAGCTAAGGAGCAGCAGGTAGTACGGGAAACAGTCAACTAGTAATTATGCATTTTCTTTCACTCAACTATTGAGTTAAATGATGTTCCTTTCATGTTCTAAATGCTGTTTCAGAGGCTTCTCCACCTGAACAGTTCCAATTTAAAGATGATGATTACTGGAAAAAAAAGTCAGTAAACCCTTTGTGAAACATTTGACTCAAAGTATACCTTTTTTTGTGGATTTGCAGTGTCACACTGCCCCACTGACCCTACACCTGCTGGAAAAACAAGATCCTGTTAAAAATTTAACTCCAATGAAGCACAGAGGCCCGCTGGGAAATAACAGAGACTCACTGACAAGGGTGACCCCTGTGAAAACACTCTCACTCTATACCCTTCTTCACTTACAGCACCGTGAATGAGATTTTTAACTTTTTTTTTTTATTAGTTCAATATTTTCACCAGCAGGGATGAGGGATTTCAATAGTTTTACACAGAGGTGTAATACTGATTTATGACGGTTTCTTCCTGGGTAAGTGGCACCCCATAATGGGAAAATGAAGGCAAATGTGTCATTATGGTAATGAAGTCAGACCCCCTTCCGTGTAAACAAATGGTGTAGCATGTAATGCTGTGTCATTGTTGTACTCAAATATGTATGATCAACAGAAAGATGCAGTACCAATGTTGGCCGCGTTTCCCAGATTCGATCGTTCTTTGGGACCAAAGAAGGGTCGAAAGAAGGGTTCGCCAAAGAAGGAGCAATAAGATACGGGTGTTTCCCAGGTGGCTTCTTAAGTGCCTTCTTTGGAGAACGCGTAAGACGAAGCGAAAGAAGTACTTTGGTGGGAGCTGTCACCGCGGTGGTGCTGAAACTGAATAAATCGATGCCAGGCGAATCGATCACCCACCTCTTTATCAGCGCATAAGTCACACACAGCGCCCCGTGGTCACCCCCACACAGGTGGAATTAGGCTACGCATGTATCGTGTGTGTGTGGGGGTGGGGGGGGGGTGGCAACAAGTGTATCCAAGTAGTAATCAAGCCCATTAGCGCATATATACCCCGTGGATAGGCACACACATGTGAGAGTGGAAGAAAGCGGCAGCAAAAGAAACAAGCGGGCACCGTCGTTTACCGCGGAGGAGATGGGCGTCTTAGTGGACGAGGTCTGGCAGCACCGGGCAGTTTTATTCGGGGGAACAAGGGGCAAAAAGAACATCACGGTGAAGAACCGTGTTAGGCAGGCCATAGCCGAAAATATGTCCCCCTCCATCCCATGTGGCCTGCGTGACTGGCATGCTGTGAGGAAGAAGTGGCAGGAGTTCCAGAACCAAACAAAAAGGAAGAGTGCGAAGGTTTCACTAATCAATCTCCCTTCGTTGCAGGTGATGCAGACGCCCAGTAAAGACAGCGCGGAGTAACCCCTCCCCCATATGGTTTCAATAAACTACTTTGGTTTCCTTTTCAACCATGTATTGTGTGGATCATTTTGCATTGAAATGAGAGTGTCAAACCTATAGCAACAAAAAGTCCCAGGCAATTTGAAATTTATCTAAGCGTAGGTTAATGCCATGTGCGTATTGTGCGCCCTTTCAACAGCATTCCAGTGCCAGACTTTCAGGTAAAGCACTCGGACACTGCAGCAATACTCATAGTGTGCAGGACGTTACATGTAGCCTACATCTGCTGGTTCTGTTTATTTATTTCAGCCTTCAGGCCTGAGAGTTGATATGGGTGAAGTGGTGGTTGTGGGTTTATGGTTTAGTGATCAGTGCTTGGTGACTGGTGGTAAAGGGGTAGGGGCTGGGGGTTGTTGGACCTCAGAAGAGGTTGATATGTTCTTAAAAACGCAGCGCAGCCAGAAGCTGCATCTCCGGGCTGAAGGAAAAATTGCATGAGAATGAGTGATCAGCCGTTGGATCTCCGCACGGCCGGGGCATTCGGTACTTTGCCTGGACGGCCCGGTCTGATAGCACGTCCAGTGGGGAGAAGTGCCGACGCACGTATGCATTTATGTAAACCGTCTGGCTTTGCGCACGGCGAGGCTGTTGTATTGCAGCCATGGTTTCTCACACGCGCGGACTTTGGCAACGCCTTTATAGCAGGTGGAGCCGCTCTGGATGAGGTTCAACTGAGTTCAATTAAATCTGTTTCCTTGATATCTGTCAAATGCCACAGGGTTGTGGATGTTTTTTTATGTGTAGTACTATAAACTCTTGTGTGTGGAAAACGTAAACGTGTAATTCATTAAAACATTTTTTTCTCTACTATTAGTTTATGTTTATTGCGCCAGGTCCGCATTGAACATTGTTTTATTATTTCGAAAAGTGGAGGAAATAAATTTCCCTGACGCGGCATGATCACTGACGATTTGGTCGCTAAGAAGGTTGAAAGAGTGGGTCAGCGCCGTCGTACAGTTCCGTCTTAGTGAAAGTACTACTTTCGCTAAGAACGAATCTGGGAAACGCATTCTTCTTTCACAGCGTTCTTAAGAGCGCTCCAAAGAAGTACTTAGCCCAAAGAGGCTCTTAACGAATCTGGGAAACGCGGCCGTTGTCAGTAGTGTTCCATACATGTTGCAAGGTCTAAAGGTGGAGGCACATCCACCCTGCTGAAGACAGATACTAATAAATCCCATCAGTTGGATTTGAGCCAATACTAAGATGATAACTTGATTTCTCTTTATATTCCATATTACTGTGTTTGTATTGGATGACACACACACACACACACACACACACACACACACACACACACACACACACACACACACACACACACACACACACACACACACACACACACACACACACACACACACACACACACACACACACACACACACACACACACACACACACACACACACACACAATACAGTGTGACCCCTGTCCGTCTTTCAGCTTTATCTCCCCTGGAGAGGGTCTGTTGGGACTGACTGACTGAGTGTGTGTGTGTGTGTGTGTGTGTGTGCGTGTGTGTGTGTGTGACTGAGGAAAGGAAAGAAGTAATACAATAAGTAAATAAATTGCTCCTTGCGTGTTGTTTTCTCCGTTCTCCCCCAACTCTCCTGTTCTTTCGTCTCCTCCTCCTCCTCTTGCTGAGCTCCCAAACTGTCAGCCCCAGACAAAAGCATGCAATTCACAGACGCACACACACACACACACACACACACACACACACACACACACACACACACACTTGAGTGTCAACTTCATGCCAACAGTAAATGAAGAATCAACTTGTACTGGAGGAGCTGGAAGAGAGCTAGAAGCATGAGTAACATGGAATGCGTTCATTCTTCTTTTGCTAAATGCTAAAAGAAAAACCAGGTTCAATTTCAGCACATTCTAAATCTTAATTAGCCACTCCAATCCTTTTGATTAGTGTCAAAATATTCCATTACTGCTTCTAAAGATGCAAGCGTGAGTGTGAGTATTTTACACAGTTTATCACCAGATTGGATTTGGCAGGAAATCTTCCAGACTGCTCCTCACACAGACATGGCTGGCAACAGCAGATGGAGAGAGAAGTCAAAGGCTGAATATAAAAAATATAACATATCATCATCAAAGAAGCCTCAGAGAAAAACAAATGTGAGATAATGCCAGGGAAAGCAAATGCTATTCCAACAATTTGTCAAACTCAATTATATTAATACATGTTGAATGTTGATGCTTAAAAGTACTTGCTCAGAAGCATGGAACTGGTTCCAATATTTTGCTTGTCATGCATCATCAGCACAGCACTTAATTGATCGATTCATCCAGACATGTCGGACACTAATTGCAACATTCACCAATGAATACTGTCAATGCAATTTTACACTTTGAGGAACTGCATCTAAAAGTTTAATCAGAAAAGGTTACTTATGACAGCAGTGTGTCACCCATGCAAAGCTTTTGTAGGAAAAACAAAAACAAATGTCGGCCCCTTCAACTTATGTTTAATATTAAACTGTGCGTTCTTGTCTTTCTTGTTTGTAGACATTAGCTAACATTAAAATAGTGTTGTGCTCCTTCTTTCATCTGGAACTTGCGTTTGGAGTTGTGGCCATCCTTCATTTTAGTATGTACTGTATACAAATTTGAATCCTCAAATGAAATGCTATAAAAAGGGAAATAAATAGAGAAGTTATAGGTGGATGAACAAGAACAGTCAGATGATTGTACACACTCTTAACCCTAAAGTACGCAAAACCTATTTGGAAGAGATAGGCCCACTGTCAGCTGGAAACATCCATCACAATTCACAGATCGACTTTCAGGTCTTTGAGCTGTATTTGTTACAGGGATGCAAGTACACACACTATTGGTTTTACCCCCAAGTAAGATATAAGCGATACTCTGGTTATACTGTTGGCTTCATTTATAATCTGTCAATCTTCAAACTGCTTTCAAGGTTCAAGGTTCAAGGTTTTTATTAAATGTCCCAAAAGGGCAAATTGTTTACAACAGGATATCAAACACACGACAATGACATCAATGGGCACACAACACCATTATGTGCACAATACTATGTACACAAGCCTGAGGAGGACAAGAAAGTGCATAAAAACAAAGTGCTTGGATATAAAAACAGAATAAAAATAAAAACAAAATAAAAATAAAAACAATTAAAAAATAAAAACAAATTAAAAACAAATAAAAACAAAGACATCTGCAACAAAATAAAAATCAAGTCAACATCAACATCATCATCAATCACCTGCTGCTGGCCGAATTGATTGCACGGATGGATGAAGGGACGAAGGAGTATTTGTCCCTTTCCTTATTCTCAGATCGGATAAGAAAAAAACTCAACTCATAAAAGCCTTTGAACAGTGAAAAAAAGGAGAAAAAAACCTTGAGGAGAGCAACAGAGGAGGAGTACCTCTCCCAGAACAGACAGTCATTTTGTACTTGTCATGTGTCCAAAAAAGGTCAACACGATAGTAAATAAAAGAATATGGGTGATTGATGACATGTGTGGCTCCAGGAGGACATTGAGCAACTTCAGGTGTCATCATACAGATGGGACCTGAGCCACAGAACCTCCTCTGCACACAACAGAGACCTGGAAGAGGCTGAACTCAAACACACAATTTACACAGACAGTAAACAACAAACACAAAGAGGAAGAAAGAGGACATCCCACACACACACACACACACATACGTATTGTTGACAGGAGCTTTACAATTGGTATCCATTCACAGCAGCATATAGAATGGGACAAGATATATTGGGTTTCAATGACACAGCTCAAGCCAAAGTGTGAAGTTTTGTTGTGACAGATGAAGGTATAGTACCAATATGTCTGAGCAGAGCTGCTACTTGATCCTGAAGGCTTCCAGGACATTCTCCATTACACATGCACTACAGCTGTGTGTGTGTGTGTGTGTGTGTGTGTGTGTGTGTGTGTGTGTGTGTGTGTGCATTCATGTTAAGAGTCTGTAGAGTTTTGACTAAATAGATTTTTGGGGTGAAGAACTAGGAACACTGTCTCTATCTCTCTTTGACATACACACACACACACACACACATACATTCACAGCTCACTTACAGCAATAAACTGCAGCGCAATCTATCTATAAAATCATAAGTCACTCTGGGCTCTCCGGCAGATGTGATTACCATTAATATGGAATTCAGTGGCACTGATTTATCCAGCTGTTGAATACCTAATATATTAGACCGAAGGTAAAGTTTTATCATGAAGGGCCAGGAATATTTCATCGCTCAATATTGCAGATCAGTTTGCCGGTTGCACACAGGGACGGTTAGGGCTGATCAGCTTTCAGGATGAGTAACTGACAGGCGGAAATTAGGAATGCATTATTGTGTATATGACACTTTTATATCTAGGAAGAGATCTGTTTTATGATATCGGGCTGGCTTGTTTTATAGTATGTTTTCCTTATTGGTTAGCGGCTATAAATGGGAGATTTGTGTGTGGTTGTGAATGAGAGAAAAAGGACATCCATTAGACTATCTATCAGACAAACAATGGATGCATAACTTTAGAATGACGATCAGTTGGGCTGGTTTATTGGCTGGCTGTGTTGGAGACTAATGGACCTCCTGGCAGATGTGAACTCAGAATATATTACCATGTAACTGAGGATTCAAATGCAAAGTTAAGACACATTCTGGGCCGACTGGTCAATGCTTTATCTGGCTACTGACTGACTGGCTGGCTGGGTGTCAGGGAGTGACTGACTTTTTTCCCCCCCTATTACTGAGCAAAGTTTAAATATATTTTTTTTAGGAACCAAGTTTTGAAATCCACTTAATGTCAGCTTAAGTGGATGAGCGTCCATATTTTTTTAGCATAAGAGGAGACGCACTCTATGCACAGGTGAGTTGCCTAATTGGCTACCCGCTGGCTTGTTGGCACTTCACTCATGCTGACTGGCTGGAGATAGAGTCAATTACACAGAACATTTCCATGGATACAGAGAAAATGCTTGGCTTCCCCCTTGAACACATGCTGAAAGTACTGTTCCTTGTTAAGTTGGTCTCAAGTCCATCAATAAACATACGAGTAACATCATTTGATCACATTTGTTGTTTTATTTTATAAATACCAAATATAAGATCTATAGTATACTGTTTATTAGATTTTTTTTTCTTCTTACAATTATGCATTTTACATAAATTTTTGCTCATAACATACATATTTTACGTGGAGCCAAGTCAAAATGCAGTGACTGTGTCCTAATTTTCCTCAAGTGGCCAATTTAAAATGGAATATTATCTCTGGTAACTTGCCATATTGAATAAGAAATAGGAAAGGAGGAAAAACGCGAGTGAAAAGCTATAATCAAGTTGCTGCAGTGTTATTGAGACGGTCAGACACAGAGAGAGAGAGAGACGGAGCCTCCTTCAATCTGTCTGATAGGAGCAATCAACTGATGAAACATACTGAAAGATAGGGGGACTAAGAGCTCTCACCTTCAATATCTCTGTCTCTCTCTCTGATTTTCACACTCCCACCCCCTATCTCTTCCTATCTCTATACCTCCAACTGTCCTTGTTCAATTATTATCTCTTCCTTCTAATCATCCCTCTGTCACTCCTTCCTCCTGCATGAGGTAAATGTTAGGAACATGTATCAAAAGAGATCCCTGTTGAACAGACACAGTCAGATAATTGACTATCCTTTTCTCTGAAATGTGCTATGGTGGCGTTGTGCTTCTGAGGACAAATTGAAAGATGGATAATGGTCTGTATAAACACTCAAAATGACCTCCAAAACCTGAGGTGTATTTGAGATAACAGTAATGGCCACCGAAACACACACATATTAAATCTATTTGTGGACTTATTTTGTGTCATACATGCATGTTGTTATTTTTCCGGTTGGGTGGCAATTTACCTTTCACTTTTAATATCAAATTATAGCTGTTTAACGAGCCGATGCACAATTATGTGTTTAGTAAATTAGATATGTTCCCTCGGTTATGCACAGTTTCCTCAGGAACTTGAGAAACATTCATTATGACATTGGGAAATGTCTGACATTTTGATAACATTATCTTCATGGTAATGAGAAATAAAGGGGAAATAAGCTATATTGGAGAAGTGATTTAAGAAGCTTGACACATTTATATTTTGTTTATGTCATTTTTTTTGGCATAAACACCTTTAAATATGGAGAAATCTGCACATGCTGATATTTTTTGAAATCCACATTTCCCCTCTTGGTAATAGCTGTAATTTAAGGTTTTAGCCTGTGTCTTGAAATATCCTGATATGGCCCTGAGCCGCATGTGAGGTGATGTTTAAAACGCTGCGTGCATCCAAAGCTGCCGGTGTTTACTGAAGGAGTTGGAAGGCATGTATCTTCAAAAACAGCTTGCTTCTCTAGCAGATGCAGGCCTTAGTCAGCAACTGAGTGGTGCTATTCTCTGCTCCAACGTGACATATTCCTGAGATGCTATCTGCGCCGCCAGGGCTTATAAATTATCTCACCTGGAAAATGACTGGTGTGAGTCTGTTTGTGGCGTCAGCAGAAAATTGCTTTGCTGGGTCACACTCAGTCACCTGTCTGTCATTTGTGTTAACCTGAACAGCTTGGCCTTATCTAATATGACCTTATACATGTCAAACAAGCCCCCAAGATTGAACATGTTTAGGATGAAGTGTAGGATATGTGCTGTGTCATGTTATTCTATACATTTTGATGCTGCCCTTTTGTCCGTCACTTTTATTACAGACTATGGAGTCTTATGATTGCCAAAATAAATGGTTTAAATACCCAACTTATAATAAAATATTGTTTGTGTTGACATGTTTTAATGTATTACAGCAGAAAAGATTCAAGTTTGTAACTTTCAAATTGATGGCCGTTTATTTTATTAAGAAGAAAATACCATTAAAAGTGTACTTTCCTTTCCCCAAAAGTATATGTTATGCCTTACATCATCATCAATGATAGTAGAGGTAATAGTAATAGTATCTTATGAAGATAGTCTAAAAGGTCTAGAACAAGTATCAACTGCTGTTTCTAGGATCAAATATAAATCGCCTGGAAGCCAACACTGAAAAGGTTACCCTAAAAAGCTCTTTGGTTATAGGAGTGTTTCAAAATATAATGTTCAATTAAAAACAGAACTGACATGGACAGAGTTTTAATATCTAAAGTTCTGGAGTAAGTGGACCTTGAGTTGGGTTTGTTTAATCAGCTGCTGCTTCTAAGGACAAAGATGAAATGTCTATTTCAGTAGAATAGTATATTCTGTATCTTGTGTTTTGTTTTGTGTTATGTGTTTTAATGCCAATTGTACACAAACACAATTCCTATAAAAAATGTACTACAAACAGTCACAATATCTCCATCTTGTGTGTTATAGTTTTTCTTTGATAAAGAGATACAATTATGAACTTTACTGTCCATAAACAAATGATTGCTAGAATGGAGGCTGAACGGAGGCTGCCGTCGTGTAAGACAAGTAAAGAACAATGTTTAGGATCCAAGAATGTTTTCTGCGCTTTCAAAACAGAAATCATCAACTAAAATCAGTATAATATTTTATCGAATTTGATCAAACAAAAGCCGTCAAGGTAAGGCCAACCACTGTGCCATGCTGTGTTGTCAGGTTTATTTACAGGGATGGAGCACTTCCAGTAGCAGTACTCTGCCACCATCAGCAACCAGCACTTAGGCCTAATTGCGGAGCACTTACTGTACGTCCCACACCAGTCAATGTGCACAAATGACTGTTCATGAATTAGAGTAAGAACAACTACACATTTTTGAATCTGCTCTTTAAGAAAAGTCAATGTTTTACCTTCCGAACAGCCCCGGGCAGAATAGTCAGTGCGTTTACATGCAGACTCATAATCGGATAACTAAACGAATAAGACCTCAACAGGACTTTTAAACTGCATGTAAACACCTTTATCCGATCTACTTCGGACACAAATCGGCACAATAACGGACAAGAGAAGTCGGATAAGAACACCTAGATAATTCGTTCATTGTCGGCTTTCTCTCTGCATGTATACGGGTATCGGACATCGCATATCGGACTTCTCGTTCTGTGCTTGTGTGCCTGCGCGTGATAGGCTACACCATGGGTTATTGACGGAAGAGAACCGGACGTGGCTCTAAAACCACTTGTTGAAAGCATGGTTGAAAGGGCTACAGCGCCACCTAGCATAGTGGAGACAGCCATGCATCGGACATTTATCCGATTTCTGAAAGGCCATGTATACTCAGACAAGTGACACGGTCCGTTCGAGTGTCTTGTTCGATATATGTGATAATCCAATCTACTTGTGCCATGTAACCGCACTGACTGTTAACTCAAGACAATTGTCCAATATCATTGAATGGGACGGTGATTATTTTAAAATGTACATTCAAAATCAGAGTACAACATGAAGCATTCCACACATTTCTGAAAGTCATACAAATATTTTAAATATACACTACCATTCAAAAACCTGTGGTATTAATGTTAAAAAAACAGGTTTTAAGAACATTTAACTATATTTGTTTTGCTTTGTCCAGTTCAGTAAAACAAAAACGTACTCTCCATCATTATGTAAGCCCAAAAGTGATTGAAGCGTTCTCTCTTCTGATTGGATAAAGGGTTGTGGGATACAGGCTAAGTTTATCCACCGATTACTGCAGAGCAGAGTGACTGTGAGACCTATGAACTATACAGACCACTGTATAATTGATTGCTTTATGATTATAGACCAATGTAACATGTTATTTAACCAAGTTATTGGTTTATTTATCTAAAATAAATAAAAAGCACCTTCCCAAAAGTAAAAAGAACATTTTCATAGCAGCTTCATCTGATGGTCTATTATTTTAAAGTTATATTGCATTTGTTAAATCCATAACAAAACCACTTGATTGTCATGTCATTTGATTTATTTAGGAAATAAATATTAAATTCCCCCCAAACTTAGATTGTTTTATGGACAGTCACCGCTGTGACATAACTTAAAAAAGTAATCTGGTCAGGCATTAGTCATTTCCGAATGTACTCCCTTTTGAATTGAAGTTAAAGCTGTGTCACTGTACCTTTAATCCTATGAAGATGAAGCACTTGCTGGTAAGCGTAATAGAAATGCTGGTGTTTGACCTTGGTTGTAATACTGGATAATCTCTGCTTGGTGTGTGCCTGCTGTTGTGTGTATGTGGCTGCTTTTGTGTGTGTGTGTGTGAGAATATGGGTATATTGCACACTCCTTTTTATATATGCATCTCTATGCATCCACTCATCTGTGTTGGTGTGGACATTTTTCCATGTATGTTGATGTGTGTGCATATACAGTGCGAGTTCCCAGAGGTTTGTGTGTTGGCGTGTGCCAGTGTTTATATGCACGCACTGTGGCCACATCTATCAAGCAGTGCAGAGAGTTACAGAGTGTGAAATCAACTTTGACATTCATGGTTCTAACCTCCCAAGGCCATCTTAAAGTGGAACACTTAGAGTGGAGTGTCACTTTTCAGACAAAGAATAATAGCCGAGTCCTCTCCGGTCTTTGAAGACGACTTTTCATTTCCTCACTGACTCTTATTCAATTTGACCTAGCACGTGGAAATAATGGACTAAATACGCTTATGTTTCTTTTTCTCCACTGCTCACATTGTCTCTCCATAGCCCTCTCTTCTGCATGCCATCTTCCTCTCACTGTGTCACTGTTCTCCTAAAAAGTCTTCCTTTTACAACAAGGACATTGAATGCAGATATTCAATCTCCTTTTCCTCTGTATGTGTTGTATGTTTTCCCTTGTCTGTCTCTCCCTCTTGTTATTCCATTTTGTCTGTCTCCCTGTTGGCATGTGGGCGTGGCGGCACTCCGGGGTAGACTGCTCCAGGTGTGGATCGTTGGCTAATCAGACCTCTCTACAGAGCGGTAAATTACCCGAGATCAGGATTACCTATGTTTGTTGTTTTCTTTCTAAGTCTCAGTTGGAGTTAGTTTTAACTCTGCTCCTCTTTTCTTCCGTGCCAGTTGCCTCCGCTGTTCACCTTTCCTGCTCGCCTGCCTGCAGTTTCCGGATATCCACTTGCCTCTGCTTGCCACGCCATTCAGCCGTCCAGTGTCCTGCCAGCCTAAAATAAACATTGTTCTAAACTGACTACCTGGGTTTCTGTTTGCGTTTGGGTCATCCCGAGCTATCATAACAGTAAGAGTGTAATCCCCAGAGTTGTTTATATTTCATGCTCTCATCCACAGATGATGATCCCCAGATTGTTAATCCCTCTTTGACCCTTGTCAAGTCCCCATTTTTTTTTCTGTCTTTTTTCGAGTTCCTCCCTTTCTCCCATGGAAACAGCACCTTTGATTGCTTTTTAGTTGGGGGCAAAAACAAGCTCTCTGTTATATTATTTTATTAGTTTTAGTTACAAAGACAGCTCAACATTTTTATTATTACCAGCTAGTATTGTGCTAGAGTTTCTCCAGACTCACTGAACCTCGATGAGACAGACGTCTGGCCATGCAAGATGAAGTGTTATGTTCATTTGTGCTTTCGGTTGTATGCAAGATTGTTTGTCATGCATTGTGCTTCTGAGAATTATGGCATGTCCATTTTTGCGCAAAGCAAAGCTCCAAGAGCTCTGAGTAAGGACAATACTGCACACAGTGGTAGAAAAATAAGATGAGTATGTAGTAGGTTGGTTCTCAGGGCAGCTGCTTCTGATGACGAAGCTTAGCGTTATCTCAGACAAAATTGGGTATTTGTTTTGTCATTACAGTGTAATCAACCAAAATCACATGGAATTGTATTAGTATAATTAGATTTGGGCCACTTACATATGTGGTACAACATGCAATACATGTCGGATTTCTTGCAATGCAACCACAGTCTGAACAGTAACACTACATTTAACTTCCATGTCACTCTACGGAGCCCCGCAAGGGACATGGGGGGGAAAATACATTTTTTTTTGGTTGAAAAAAAGAAAAAGAAAAGAAAAATCAAAGTCGAGATCTCGAGATCAAAGTCGAGATCTCGAGATTAAAGTCGAGATCTCGATTTTAAAATCGAGATCTCGACTTTGCCTTCAAACCTCACTCACCGTCACCAATAGTCCATGCAACAAAAGCATATCAATTCATTTATGGGAAACCACACAACAGTGTCATGGAGGAGTACTTGGATCATTCTCTCTCACACTAACACCAAAATACAACCTATTAGGCCTATATCTAACGTTTATTATGCACATTGGAGAGAAAAAGTGACAATGCTTCACTTCATTTTGGCTCACCATGGACAGAGAGCGGAGGTCTAATTGTCAACACACACACACCATATATGAAATTCAACCGGATTATGCAAACTTTCTAGTTTTCCTCACTTGGAGACAGAAAAAGCGTTGTTCCCGTGCGCTCTGGCAGCACTACACCAGCTGTGCCCGGCGCAAACCCCAAAATAATAGAAAAAATAACTGCAGGTCATGTTCCAAAACTAGCCATTGGACTAAGTTAGTAAAGCCTCGTTCACACATCCCAGGAAGGGATCGAGTCTGGACTACAATGGGCCTCATCATCTAATAAAATTATTATTAAGATTGTTTTAAAGTTAATTCATTATTCAGCGATGCTGCACCGGGAACTGAGGGACAAACATCAGGCTACTGTTTACGCTCGTGATCAGCTGAAGCAGCACCCCGGAGCAGACAGCTCTTGTTTACGTCTGAGGTGCTTGTCTCTGTCTGTCTCTTTCTGCACTTTACACTTCCTTTGCTGAGTCAAAGTGGGCAATTGTATGGAAGTAAATGAGTGTCATCGGATTTTGAAAATAAAAAGCCATTGAATTTTAAGCACTGAATATTTATGCATTGAAATAACGTATCTGAATTTTTTGCCGCATTGAAATAATGTGCCCCCCCCTCCCTCACAGGATGGGCCAAACCATAATTAAGCTGACTTATGTACTAAACTTTGTCATTCTCACCCAGCCAGCAACCATGCTTTCTGGATCAGTTATGAACCTCCATGTTTTGGGATCCACAGAACATGAAGCCTCTGTTTTGTTTGACTTTGCTTAAAAACAGTATATTACGTCTCATTTTCTCACAACACTCTATTTCTCCTTACCCTCGTGATCATGTGCTCATGAGTTCGATGCATTCCACCACATCAACTTATAAATCAACCGTACACACTGACTTCATAGCCTCAATATTTACTTCTGTAGGACAGTGCACTGACTGTGACAACTTTGTTGTTTTGTGCAAGCGAGTCAGTTCAGTAGCGTGGCAGCTCAAGACTAGAGTCAGACATTAGCCACATATAAAAACGCATGTTAACAAAAAAAAAATAAAAATCACATTCCAAGCAATAAATCCGGATTGAGCACCATGAAGGCTTGGAATGTGAATGCAGCTTTATGTTTTATAGGGACCCTGTTGAACTGCAGTGTTTTTCAAGTTGGCAGGGTTTCTTCTGACGTCAGATTGGAGAGAATGTAAAGGAAACATGAGACAATATTTTAAAACACAAAGAAGAGTGGAATTTGTATATTTAAATACAAACTCTATAACTTTAAAAAAAAACATTTGGGGAGAACATACCTCCAGAGTGCTACAAAAAAAAAATCTTAAAATGATCAATAATGCAGACAATATTGCATCTGCATCTAGCTTTATTTTGATGAATATAAATGTATATTTTAATTCCTTTCTTTAGCCTTTCTATAATGTTAGTTTGCTACAAACAAACACACAAGTTCAGAAATAAATCCTGATCTACTTGGTGATAAAGAGTGCAAAAAGGTTATGTGTAACTATAACACATAATTGCATGCAGTTACCTGTCTCTCCTTAACCTATGAAGACCCAGAAAACAAATATTCAGTCTGCGTGAACATCAGCAGAACCCATTATGTCTCTTTTGTTTTCCCACTCTTGACAATCTGAGGTTTGATCTGATGATCTTCAGGTCACTCGCTCTCTTTTAAAAGTGAGACATGTTAATTATAATTTGTTGAGATTAATTTACTTGGTGTATATAAAAAGCTTTTTGCAAACTTTTTCAATGTATTATTTTGAACAACACACTGCCCCTATAAGAATGCTTCTTCACTTCTTCATCTTTGTTTGTTTGTATTTTGTTCCCTGTAAGACAGCTGCACTGTACCCAACAAAGATTTCTGCTGTTTTATTCCAGGCAGCAATATAACACCTTTGACAACAGATATACACAAAAGTCCATCAGTATTTCTATAAGATATGATGAGTACTTTTAAGGTGAAGAGATAGAAGCTTTTTGATTTCCTGCCTGAACAGTGAGTGTGTGTGTGTGTGTGTGTGTGTGTGTGTGTGTGTGTGTGTGTGTGTGTGTGTGTGTGTGTGTGTGTGTGTGTGCGTGCGTGCGTGCGTGCGTGCGTGCGTGCGTGCGTGTGTGTGTGTGTGTGGGTGCATGCGTGCGTGCGCGCGTGTGTGTGTGTGTGTGTGTGTGTTTGTGTTATTTTATTTGTGTTATAAAAGTCCCTGTACTGGTCTGACAATGTTGTGACTGAGGGGAGACTATGAGAGCAAGAGGGAGATGATTCAAAGATGGAGAGAAAACTTTACCTTTCACACTTTTATCTGATTCACTGATTACTTTCCCTAGACTTTGCCAGCAAACCTTAAACAAGTAGTAGTTTCATTGCTATTGATCGTGCAGTATTTAATTTATCTATGATGTATTTGCAAGCAAAGACAAGAAAAGCTGGCTGATGGGAAATCAAAAGGGAAGAAAAGTTTTCAGAAACCCATAAATCCAAAACTTTCCCAATGTTTTTATTCCATATACGTATGTCAGCCTCACACATTTATCTTTTCCCACACTTCCACTTGATTCAATTCAAGCCTTTTGGATTTATTTCACTGATGAGATTTTTTTGTTAGCTTTCAACATTATTTTTTTTCCGAAACGTGGCCGATTTCAGATTTCAGTGTGAACCTGAACTGACCCGCATACGCAAAAGAACAATAACAAATACGTCACAGACAGCACACTGTGGCAGAGAAATAAGCCTTGAGGCCATTCAAGTCAGTGTTTATCATTTCATTGTTAAGTTAATTTGCAAAGGAAGCCAGATCATTTGTGAGCAGATGATAAGGAGGATTTAGGACGAGTATCAGGAGAAAGAGAGAGACAATGGCTCCTACTTCTGTTTTGAGGTGTGTGTGTGTGTGTTAGCCTGGCACCGCCCGCCTACGTACTTCCGCTCAATTTCCATTTCAGACCTTCTGTACAAATTAAATGAAGTACAATGTTCTGGTAGGACCAGGCTGTGTGTGTGTGTGTGTGTGTGTGTGTGTGTGTGTGTGTGTGTGTGTGTGTGTGTGTGTGCGTGTGCGTGTGCGTGTGCGTGTGCGTGTGCGTGTGAGCAAGAGCATGTCTTTGTGGGCCTCTGTTACTTTATGCAACTGTGTGTGTGTTATTTCATTCAACATGTCTGAGGGGCTACTTGTATCTAAATGTGTCTAACCCCAGACTGTGATTGAAGGATTGTGAGGAAAATCCAGCTAGACTGACATAAAAGTAGAATGAAGTCAGATGTCACTGTTTAGACTGCCTACTCTTAAAACACACTTCCTAATACGTTAGTTCATAGAGGAAAGACGCCATTTCTCAATGTCCTCTTTTAAAATAGTTCAAGTTGATTTGTTTGGAGGGAATAGGCTATGTTCTTACACTCTCCGGCCACTTTATTAGGTATTATTTCATATCATATTTATTAGGTAGGTACCTATTCAATTGCTTGTTAAAACAAATAGCTAATCAGCCAATCACATGGCAGCATCTCAAGACATTTAGGCATGTAGACTTGTTCAAGACAACGTGCTGAAGTTCAAACTGAGCATCAGAATGGGCTTAGAAGGGGGTTTAAGTGACTATGAATGGTTGATGGTGCATGCAGGATGGATCCATGCTTTTATGTTGTTTACGCCAAGTTCTGACCCTACCATCTGAACTTCACAACTGAAATCGTGTTAAAAAAATCGTGAAATTGTAGCCTCAGTTTCCTGTTCTTAGCTGAGCGCTTAAATCCACTTAAAAAAGTACCAAGTACACAAAAAACTACTCAATTACAGGAACGCGAGTAAATGTAATTCGCTACTTTCCACCTCTGTATTTGTGTTATCAATGTATTCTATACTTTTCTTTTTCAGCTGCACACCCAGCTAAGCACATCAGTCAGCTTAGATGTCTGAGGTCTGAATACATTAGGTTCTGCTGACATTTTCATCCCACTCCAAGAACTGTACTTCAACCTAATATGCTTTAGGTTCTAGTAATATCCCTTGTTCTGTAGTCCTTTGTGTTTGACATGTTAATAAAGCACTGTATTGTTAGCACACTCCCACTCTCCCGCCGTCTCTCCTCGCCCCTTCATGCTCGAGCTCTCTTTTATGTGGTGCTCTGCAGAGATTGTCGTCAGCATATTGTCGTATATGAGTTCAGGTCTCACTGTCAGGGAAAATAAGCCCTGGAAGTTGCCTGGAGGCAGGCACAAGACACTTTGTATGGAGCTCAATACAGAGAGGGGGAGGAATAATTGAAGCAAATTATATGTGACTGATGCTAGCGCAGACTGGTGATACAAACTAAACTGAAAGGTGAGGTTGGCCTGGTCTTGTGAAAACCTGTGAAATTATTGTTAGAGCCCTAACAATATGGCCAACAGTATAGGCTAATTTTAGCATATCACCTATATCCAAGGGGTATTTTCTCCGATTTTACATACTTCTATAAATACCTATTTCAAATGTGCAAGAAGATAAATTATACCAAAGTGTTTTATATGGAAATGTTCAGAACACATTAGGCCTTTGTTTTCTGAGGTCTAAATGGCTTAAATGCTGAAAAATTGCGATTTTTTAAAAACCTGGAAATTTGTGTGAAAGAAGAACCTTTAGTCATCCTGTTGAGTTAATTTGGCTCTTGAAATTGCTTCTCATAAGCCTTAGCTTAAAAAATGCAGTGTACATTTTCCAAAACACAGTAGGGGAGTGCACAAAACATGACTAATATAAAATGTGGTCCAGACGCTTTTTGGTAGAAATGTTGTCTCTACTTTCAAAAAACATTAGGAAATTAGACTGAATGAAGACTTTGAACCACATATAATGATTCATGGGATGTATACTAATAAAAGAGGAAGCATCACAAAACATGTTTCAAACAAATCATCAAGTAAATATAAAAACAATAATAACAAACTACTTTCACACTATGTATATACTCTATGCACTATTTCCAAGCTAAGTGGTAGCTGGGGAGCTTCTGGGTCTTGCTTCTCACTGTGTTTTCTAAGCCTGTAAGGGACTGACAGTATCACAAGAACACTCCCCGGAAACAGGAGGACCTCTAGTTTGAGATGATGTTTTAATTTAATTTTTCAGCCATATATTCAGGGAGATATTAATAAAGATATGCGAGCACTTGTGAGAATAAGTTCATGGTTTGGTTAAATAGTTTGTAAATATATTGTCCCATGCCTCTATTCAGTGTTATCTTCTGCAATATGTACTGGTTAAGTTTAGGTACCTCACAAGTTTAACTCATGGACAGTCACAGTGTGGGGCATCTCTTATTGATTGTAATGGGAGCATAGCTTTAGAGAATGTTGACATGTCCCGCTATGCTCCACTTACATGCCCAGTGTAACAAGGGGGTTAGACGTCAGCTAACAAACTATTCATGTATAGTTTAATTGACAGTCAAGTGAAAGTGATTAGCCAGCTTTACTGAAGTATCACAGTCATTTAATACTGTCTTTACATTAACATGTTTTGGGAGTTCATGTTCATTTTGTGAAATACTGTGACGCTGTGTTAATCAGTCGCTTGAGGCAGTCGGCAAAGAAAGAGCTCTTTGTCGTCGCCACGGCAGATGAGGTAATTAACCCCGATATAGTTTCTTCTGCTAGCTGTTCATTTTCCAGGTATTCCTACCAGCCGTTAGGAATACTGTTCGCCGTTACGGTTACAGAGGAAGTAATTAACAGACATACAGAGGGAATACGACTATATTAGATCCTGGATGAGTGGTCCCTTGGGACAGTTTGTTCTAGTTCTTTCACTCTCTATTCTCTTCTGCAATAACACACACACACACACACACACACACACACACACACACACACACACACACACACACACACACACACACACACACACACACACACACACACACACACACACACACACACACACACACACACACACACACACACACACACACACACACACACACACACACACACACACACACACACACACACACACTTTTTCTCTATTCTTTATTTCCGCTGATTTCCCTCCTTCATTTTTCCATCTCCTCTTTTCTCATCCCTGCCTCAGGCCCTCCTCTTGACTGCTATGATGACTTCATTTTCTGGGCTAAGGGGAAGTTTCTTTATTAGCCAGTTTAAATGGTTCTTTATGATGGCCTACATACGGCACAGTCAAACTCCACAATGCATTGCCAGTGAGGCTGTATTTAACATTACTATTAATCTGACAAGTCCACAAGTGGTCGACTGACTGAATAGGCGTCTTTGCTCAATCTTGTTTCTTTGCGCTTTTCACCATTCAGACTTTTTTTATCCGTTTCTCCCACACCCTATACTTATTCTGGAGTCTGCTTCCTTTAAGTATTTCTTTATCTGTTTTGTGCTTCTCTTTCTCATTCTCTCACTGGGCATATTTAACACAAGTATTAGCCTGACAAGACCGTCAAGGCATGTGTCTGAATGCGGGCAGCTCAGAGATCGACCTCCTATTTCACTCCTGAAGCGATGCTACATTTACATCTTCAGCGTCTCTCTCTCTCTCAACCACATTCATTATTATCTGTCGTCAGTCTCCATTCACAGTCATGCTCCATTATACAACAGCTACAAGAGTGTATGCATCTGGAATATTAGACTGCCTAGTCCAGCACTGGTCATATGAATGACAAGAACAGATAGAGTTCTTCTTGCTTGTATTGCTTCTCGCTCTTTCTTCTTCTGCTGCTGCGCTGGATCATTTCCTAACTTCCCTTTTAGGAGAATCAGGTGTCAAGACCCGGCTCTAAATCCATGACAAGGAGCTGGGAGATGCAAACTGAAGGCAAGATGAAGATGTATTTATTCAAGCAAATAGTATAACTGTGAACTCAAAACCAAGGACACAATGAAGTCAGTGGCGAAGGGGCATTTACAGTATGTGTGAGTTAAACGGCTAGTGTGAAAAAATATGTCGAATGGCTGAGAAAAGTTTGTCAAATAATATTAAAAAAAGCCAGGACACCCTCACATCAGGCCATAATCAAATGGTAAAGAAAAAACATAATAATTCATATGAACAAAAACATATTTTTAACTTAAAGGCCTACTTCACCGGTTTGAATATGAAGTTGTGTTGAATTCTGAGATCCTATGTAGTATAAATGTGCGAAAAAAATTGAAATCGGTTCATCCTAGCCTGAGAAAAGGCAGAAAGAGTGATTTTTTTAACCCTATATTTCTCTTTCTCGTGACATCACAGAAAGAGAAATATAGGGTTAAAAAAAAACTTACTTTGTAAATATTACTGTGATGTCTTTTACTGTGACATCACAGTAATATTTACAAAGTACGTTTTTTTAACCCTATATTTCTCTTTCTGTGATGTCACGAGAAAGAGAAATATAGGGTTAAAAAAAACACTCTTTCTGCCTTTTCTCAGGCTAGGATGAACCGATTTTAATTTTTTTTGCACATTTATACTACATAGGATCTCAGAATTCAATACACCTTCATATTCAAACCGGTGAAGTAGGTCTTTAAGTATGAATAGTTCACTGAATACTGCAATTAATATGTCTATATGATAAAATATAAAGGGTTGTGAATCAATGTTATTGTGTGTGTGTGTGTTTGAGACTGATGCAACAGTGATTGAGGCAGTTGGGTTCCTTTGGAAGTTGCCATACACCACAAACTGATGATAAAAAACAAACAAAGAAACCTTACAAGATTATTTCATGTAAGACAAACAGTTTGAGCCTTAAACACTCAAGGAACGTCCAAGGTTAATCAACACCTCAAACAATCTGTGAAAAAACACATATGAGGTTCAACACATTGGTACTGGTACTGCAAGCCTTTTTCTTTTGCTGTGTTACTTTTTCTGCTTCTCCGTTTAACACATTTATATATTTATGTGTTGCATATTAAACTGCCAACACTACAATTGGAAGAATATGGACAAAAACAACCATAATTATTTCTCTTTGTTCATCTTTACTGCCTTTTCTCTCCCACTTTGGCTACTTTTAATTATTAAACCTCCTACAATTAACTTTTAAAGGTTCAGGAAATAGACTAATTTGTCCTCTGATGATCATAAATGACTTGTTACAGTAAACAAGACCATCAATGAAAATATATATATTTTTTTTTGTATTTTTGTCTCTCTCTCAACATTGCTATTAATTTATTGATTTCTGAGGTTTCTTTACTTGCCCACAGTGTGCACTTGCGAGAAATGGTACCATCGGATCGGAGGTGAATGAACTCAGATGATTATGAATAGATTAAATCTTTCACATCAACATTTTGAATCCACACACCGTTACCACCTATTCATTTATTTTTGTATTTCTGCTCCATACATCTGTTCAACCATTGGGAAGACGGCAGCTCTCTTCTGGCAAATACAATGGCCATTCTTCTTTTTCTAGCCTTTTGACTGTGTGCTTGAACACATGGCAATATGGACAAGCAGAACAAATATATATATAAAAAGAAGAAATTTCACAACAGAGGTGTGAACAAGTGTGACACTGCATGTATCACAGAGGAAAATAAAAGGTTTTCTTAATGAAAGCCATCTGCAGTTGCAAGCATTTAAAACCATTTTAACATGCACAGTGACTCTCATCAAAGTGTTGGTCTGTTACTTTATGAGGGTATCAAGGTTAAATAGGATGGATGGCACTTGCTAAACATAAAAGGAACATTCACCTTTGGATGTGACTAGGGTTGCAAAATTCCGGGAATTTTCAAAGTTGGAAACTTTCCATGGGAATTAACGGGAATTTATGGGAATTAACGGGAATTTTGGGAATTAACGGGAATAAACGGGAATTTACATAATTTAAAGCAACCCAAATGCACTTCATTCTCCTAACTATGTTATTTCAGTCCAGGCAAACGTTCTAGACAGTAAAAAGCAGTTTTTTTCAACTAAGTTTTATGAACATTTAGTTTCAAATCAGATTTTTTTTTTAAGTTTATTGACACACCCAACTCGATATCATATATTGCTTTTTACTAGACCAGGTTTACAGAGGCTTAAACTGTGATTTTAAATATAGTTGGGGACAATATATTTTAGCATAATCTTGACTAAAACAACGAGATTTTATGCAAGTACACTTGGCAAATTGCATATAGCACATCCTACTGCAGGGGTACTGAGGCCATGCCCCCTACATGCTCTGTGCATTCCTCCATCACATGGGGGGCATTTGACTTTATTTATTGAATGGGTGGGTTCAGAGAGATGAGTAATATTTAACTCAACATTCATCTTGTTGTTGTTCAGTGAAATTATTTATTGTTCATAAAATAATCAAAACTTGATAAAGTTCTTCTTACAAATAAATCTGTTCAAATGTAATGTTTTTTTATTGTATTATTTTGCATGGATGTCTGACTATGAACAAAGATAGTGTTTAGATGTATGTTTGGATATGAAAAAAAAATAATTTAAATGACCGACATTTAGTTAATTCCTATCATTTCCAATTTTGAATATTCACAAAATTCCAGAGCGAAAGTTCCTGTGGAAACTTTCCAGTAATTTACCGGAAACTTTCCACCCCTTTGCAACCCTAGATGTGACCATTAAAAAAGCTGTGCACTTCTCCCCAGATATATTTCATTCAAAGATTGTTGACCTTGTATTTTTGGAGAAAAAAAACACCTTTCCAAGATATTGTAAATCTGCCATTTATCTTATATTAACTTATTTAAGAAAAATAAAATGCAATCATGTTTGTTATTTTCTTTCAGCAACTGCTCTGTCACCTTCTCATATGATTATTTTTAGTTTTCTGCCCTTATCTTACACTCAACATGAAACAAATGCATTTTCTGCTAAATATATATTTATTTATTTTCCATCATTCTGTCATATTTATACTTACCAGACACAAATAATGAGCTGGCTGAGCTACCCTGTTTCTCTGCCCAGCCAAATGGCACACTATTATTATTATTATTATTATTATTATTATTATTATTATTATTATTATTATTATTATTATTATTAGATCTGAAGAATTGATTGAAACGTATTCAATCCTTCAGCCTACCAAAATAAGTGACTATAGAGCCAGCTAATGTTGGCACATTTACAAAAATCCAGAGAATCACTTTTTAAGATGTTGAGGGGAAGTAAAAAACTGTGAACTACTGGGGTGACGTCCAAAAAAACAGAGAACAACTGTTAGCACCATGCAGAGGTGTTGATTGAACACACGTAGCAGAGCTGTTTATTTAATCAACTCAAAATGTAAACAGTCTATCCAGAAGATGTGGAATGACACCACATATGTCATCCATTGGGCATGTCTACTGTGCTCTCTTCTTTTTCTAAAATATAATCTAAAATATTCACCAAGTGATACCAGCGACTTATTACTCACTCTTAAGTGACCCATTACAACTTAACACAAAGTCATTTTCGTTTCACTGAGCAGTTGATTTCCTCACTGATTTATGATTCGTTTTAAACCAGGTTTAGTATTTCAGCTGCCGGGTTTAATCATTGGGTGATAAAACAACAACTGGTAATATTTAATTACATAAGTGACTTTGACGAGTAAGTGTGTGTGGTCAAAGTGTCCCCCGAGCACTGAGAGACTGGATTGTGGAAGCTGAAAAGGGTGTGTTTTAAGACATTAGAGCCGCCAAGTTTAGACTCTCTGCTGAATATATTGTTCATATTGTTAAAGGGATGAAGCAAGGATCTGAGATAGAAGATGTGTATTAGAACCCCTTACGTTTTTAACAAAACAGTAGAGGAGGACAAAACAATTGAAGAGAAAACACATTTAACAGGCAATTTGCGCCACAACTACGTAGGAAAATGTGATGCTGCTTGGTTTATATTCAATATCAGATACCAAGCTAATCTTTATTTTTAACACTGCAAGTGCACTGCAAACACAAAATGTTCACCAAACTTCATCAGGCTATCTACTAAACGTTCAATGTATAGTTTGTTTTGCCTAACATATTCACTCCGTACAACTACAGTAGGTATGAACAATGTTTTATGTCTATTTTCTGACCATTCAAAGCAATCTATTAAGCAAATAAAATTGTAAAACAGGTTGCCAGTAAACTTAACCAATGCAGTGATAATGTATCTGGCAAATCAATTGAGATGTACCTGTATACTATTCGGCATGCATAAATGTATTTTAGACAGATGTGTGAAAAAAAAGATCAACGTGGCACCAACTGAACAGGACCTTTTTAGAGTTTTTAATATAATGATGTCATTATAATTTAACGGTGAATGAACCCCACCTTTAAAGAGATACAGTTTGTGCTTCATATGGTTGATGCTTTTAAACAATGCAGTTCAACATGAGTAAGTGTATAGGCATGAGCACAGTGTCCCCGATAAGGACAGAGAAGATATAATGTTATGGGGTTCCATCCAGGGACCTTTCCATGTTCTAATGGCCACTCTTATGGTCCCTTCCACCATGCTACAGCAAATGTTATACGTGCATTAAATATTGTTACATGACATTTAGCAAGACATTTCCTGCTGGGAAATGAAGTACAGAAGGTCCATAAATCTTTGCCAGTGCCTGGCCCACTTTGGAGTATCACTCTGAGGCAGGATTACAGCCATGCTGACCAAAGGCTTCTCCAACTAGGCTAATTAATCAAGTGATGTAAGCTGAAAAATAAATGTAAAAAAGATAGCTGGTGTCGTAGCTCATGGTGCTGTTCCCCATGCAGCACACAGTAGGGTTTTTAAACTAGCTACCCTTTGGAATTACGAGTCAATAAAACGTTAAAAAAATAATGTCAGAGGAGAAATGGTGGGTCAGTTCGGAGAATAGGAAGAGACAAAAAGGTTAAAGGGAGTAGACAGAAGAAAAAGTGGAGTAAAAAGTTGAAGGAAGGGAGAGAAAGTGAGAATAAAAGAGGATGTAGAGACATATTATGGACGATAATAGGGAAAAGAGAAACTATTCCTTCATTTCCTCTCCCAGCCAAACCTACAGCGCTGTGAAACAGATGCATTGGTGACTGACATCATGTGAACGGCTAGGGGGGAACAAAGCAGACGAGATGCTGAGTACATTAGCACAGATCACTCCGGGAGCCGCAGCCTTGAGTATCAACCTGTCGCTGAAACTCAAGTAATGGGATTCATTTGAAAAGCTCAAGGGCAACACTGCACTCTTTCCAACCTTATTCAAATACCAAGATACAGAAGTCGCAGAAGGTGAACATCTCTGTAAATCAAGCAGTATTACAAGTTGTTCTTCTTTTGTTCTCTCTCTTGATTGCTGTGAGAAGCAGCTGTGTGGTATGTGAAAAGGTATGCTTCCATCAGCAAATTGTCGTACATAGATACCTCTGGTTTAAAAAATAAAAGCTGCTCATTAACATAACAGCTATAACAGCATAACGGTATGCTATGTTTAAATACCATTCATCAGAACAACACATATTTACATGTATCCTTTACTGTAGGTTTATTTTATATCTGAAGAGTTGTGTGTGCTCTTGTTTAATGGCTCAGTAACACATTGTAAAAGAGAAACATCCAATGACTGTCATATAATATATTTTATATTATTTTGTGACAGTTCTTATTGATTACGGACAAGTTTTTTGGGACCCTGACTTTAAGAAACTGTAGTCCACTTGACTTCCTGCAAGACACTTGGTTTATGAGACACTCCTCTTACACTCAACAGTAACTAACATTACGTACTACAACGTCACTAACAGTATGTTTAATGTTAAGAGAAAATTTAGCTGAAATGCACAATTTTTTTTTTTTTTTTATTGAATCACAGGCAGGACACTTTTTTTGTGAAAAACAATCAAGGATTCTGAAATGGCTAAAAAGATGCAATTCAAAATAAATCAGGACATCAATATTGGAGGATATGGGAACGGTCAACATATTGTGAGTGTTATATTATATCACACTTTGCAATATGAATCCTTAGTTTGACATGGTTTCATTTATTCACTGTTATTTTATTTGGCAGACTTTGTCATTTATAGTTTATTGTTTTGTTTTACTGATATAACGTGATTTTGTATTATTGTTTGTTTTAATTCCTGTCGCTTTCTGTGTGGACCCCAGGAAGACTAGCGAACACTTTGTGGAAGCTAATGGGGATCCTGATGTTCTAAGTAAAAAGTCACACAGCTACCAGTGACCATTGCAAAATATTTTCAGTTGAAGGTTGAGATAAATAATTACATCAACGCTTCTATTTGAAGAGTGTATTTGAGCAACAAAGTGACAAGTAAACACTCATTTAGATTGTTGAGAGGTGTCTCTGGTGTAAACGAGATGATCACTCTGACCTGTGAGGTTATAAATGCCAAAATGTTCAACAGAGGTGAGCTTCCCTCTAGGACTTCCCCTTCATTAAATCCATTAGTTACAGCAATAGAAGGCTTATTTTTCAATATGCTTCAACTGGTTTATAATTGTATATGTATATGTCAAAAAAATAATACAGCTTCTGTGGAACAATATGCAAAGCTTTAATATTACTGTACATGATTGTATATGTAATCATTTTAAAATTTGATTAGTCATTTACAAAGTAAAACGTGTTCTATTCTCCCCTGCAAGCTTTTTTCCTTTCCACTATTAAATGTAGTTTATTGCCACATGCAGAGACTCTTTGTTCCCAACTGTTTTTGTTTTTTTCCCTTCCTTTCATGGGTAAAACTGAATGTTTTTCAAAAGATTATTAGTGAAGCTCTTAGCCTATGTTCAAGTGTTCAGAAATAGTTGCTTTTAGCCTCTGTGTGTGCTTCTAGGGCATGCGCGCACACACACACACACACACACACACACACTGCACACACACACACACTGCACACACACACACACACACACACACACACACACACACACACACACACACACACACACACACACACACACACACCTAGTGCAGGGTCTGCTTTTTGTTCGTTGTTCACTTTTATCTGATGATAACACAACAAGAGAAGGGGAATTCAGTGTCAGATGTATCCGATTGCACTGTCTCTTATCATGTGTAGGGATTAAAAGATTACAGCTGACATGGATACATAATCTGATTAGCTATTTTATTGTTGCATTTACACATAGTCCTCGCGTTGTGGGGTTGTTCATCAGGTGGAGGAGGTCAAACATTTCTGACAGCTTGTGGCATCAATACATTTGTCTACAATCAAACAAAACGTTTTCCTAATAATGGCATCCTGTCTTCTATTTTATCAGATTTGAATAAAATATTTTTCAAACATACTTCTATCAAAACAAATTTGATATCAAACAGTTTTTGGAAAATGAAAATGTGTTCAGTATACACACATGCATACACACACCTACTCTCACACACAGACAGACAGACAGACAGACAGACAGACAGACAGACAGACACACACACACACACACACACACACACACACACACACACATAAGGACAGTTGTGTCTATATTGGTAGAAATTGCATGTTTGACCATTGAGGACAATCACGCTTTTCAGCGTATGGCGTTATTAGGTTTTGTACCCGGCAATTGCCTTATCTTACCTGGCACTGTGAAAAGAAACCATTTGTAATGGCAAAGTCAGGAGGGCAAAGTTATAATGCAGTCCCAACAACATTACACACTCTGCTACACTTGGATTGAAAGGTCATTTCACTACAAACAACTCCACAATAGGCGGGATGGTCGGCGGTTTCTCCATAATCAGAAACCCATTCAGAGAGAATAAACAAACGTTGGATCCCATCTGAGGCCAAAGGAATTTTCATCAAACCTTTTGAGGCTTGGAAACCTTAGTTAACCTCACACTTTCACTTTAGTTACTGGCACAGTGTTTTTTTTTATCATTAGATTTGTCCTCTCCATCCTTCCCTCTCTTTTGTCCTTCTCTCATTCTACCTTTCTCAGTCATACGTGCTGTTTTCCTCTCCCTATATATGCTTTTTTGCATATCTCTCTCTCTCTATGTTCTTTATGTAATTGTTTTTTTTCTCGTTTTTTAGAAAATAGTAATAATGAACAGTGGCATAAGGGAACAAACACAGGGATAAAAAAGCAGCTCCTCTCTCTCGCTAAACAGCCATGTTATTCAGCACATAATGGACCATTATCATAAAGATGGAGACTTTTATGTAATTTTCTCAATGCTCGTCCTTATTTTCTCCATATCCATGTCTGTCAGAGAGAAAATGCATCAAAGTGGCAGCAACACTGTTGTTCAAAATGAACCAACTATCCTCACAACACAATAAAGGGATACCCAGAGAGTGTGTGATGCATTGTGGAATGGATCATGGTATAAAACACATCATTATGTGTACAGGGTATCATTGGTGAGGGGTTCGGCCATTTCTTGCTCTAATTTTCTATATAAGTTGTAGAACCAATCACAGCAAACATTGTCACAGCTTGAATGCATTAATGCATGCATTCTCCCAGGATGGTTACCCACACTACTTGCAAGCATGTAGTCACGCCAGATAAATGGATTCGTAGACTAGCTGTTTTCTTCATCAAATCTAGGCTTTAGGCTTGGTAGTTATTTTATGTGACATCTGCATAGTTATTTCTGACAAATACTGTTGTCACCAATTTAAACATATTGTGTCACTGTGCTGCTAGTAGGGCAGTGCTGAAGTGAGCGTGGCATAAGCCCTGAACAGCTGCACAGTTTCCATCCTGAGGTTTCTGCTTGTCCCTCTGTGGCACCACGTTGCAGAAGGTGTTCAGGTTCACCGCTGAGGGACAATTTTCCATTAATTCTTAATAATTTCTCCTCCTTATCAGCGCAGGGTTTTCCCACTGACAGCTTGTCACTTCCAAGCTCCTTTCTGTCGTCTTAAGGCGGCTACTGCAGCTGCTGAATTACGAAATTGCTAATGCGGTTTGGAATTGTGTTTCATGTAAGCGCTGGCCTCCGTATACTAAACATGGTAATGCAATTATTACACACAATATATGATTAACATCGGGCTCATTCTCCTCTAAAGCAGGTAAAGCACTGCCCAGCAGCATGTAAAGGGCCCACCGTCAGTCTCTGCATGACTTTTCTGAGCAAAGTACTCGATCCAGATTTAGCAACATAGATAAATCCATTTCACAATGTCAAACAGTATTGAACAACCTAGGGTGGATTTCCTACGAAGAAACCACTCACATTGAGCCATGGCGACAGTTGCAATGCTCTGTACCACAGTGCATGTGAAACGGGTAAAAGCAACTGAATTAATCGGCTATTGATGACCAACAATAAAATCACAGTCCTGAAACTCTTTTCCCTCTTTATATAAATCTTTATTTAATCCAGAGGGGATGATTTAGATATTTGGTTTAGTTCATATTGGGAAGAAGAAAAAAACACTTAGTAATTTGTTTCTTTTAGAATTGATCTCTTAAAAGCACTAACCTACAAGCATTAAAATTATTCCTCTTCCATGAAAACAATCTGGTATTACATAGTTGAATACATGAACTGAAATCACATCACAGCTGGCTATAGCACTGGGTATTCAGATAAACAAGGGGAGCCGTAACTCTATTTTAATAGCAACATTTCCTGATAATAGTGGCACAAGATGTATGACACTTCTAGCCTGTTTGTTTTACCTCCAGTCTTACTGGCAGCACAATGCCACCATCATCAACTCTGAGTGTGTGTGTTTTTGGTGTGTTTACCTCATACATCATGTTAAGAGGCTATTTCTATAGATCCAGCCTAGCTGTGGCACCATGTCTGACCCTAATCACCCTACCGTCTCTGACTGTCTGTCTCTGGATGTCCCTCTCCCTCTCTCTTTCTCCACCACTCTCTTCCTCGCTATTAATGGCACCAGCCGAGTGGTGCCTGGGTCTGTTGAAATTACCTCACCACCCATTACCTTTCCCTGAGTCCTCCTAACCAAACCTATTTTAGCAAACCCAAGCCTAAAAGCTGTAAAAAAAAAGAAAAAAAAAGTTATCTGCCCACAGAGCCAAAGTCGTTGAATGTGCTGGAGCACTGAACACCAAGTCCTCATTAGGGCTAACGCTCTGTCATTGAGCATGTTGTCCAATGTTATTAATCTCAGGGGAGACGTAAAAAGGCTTTTACTGGGTTAGAGAGACAGGCAGCTGCCATCTTTTAGACGCTGCACAGTCTGAATGTCCATACATCATTGAGAAAAAGGTGGTGAATAGAACAACAAAAAAATAAATTGAATCAAGGCCTTGTGTCAGAAATCATAATAATGCATTTCAACAGTCAATTGCATTTCCAGATGCACATGGCTAAAGGCTGTTTCACTGGTGTTTAGATTCCCACTTAAGGTGGGATCACAAACTGCTGTATCTAACTCTGGTAAAAAATGGAGCTCAACTAACAGACTAAACATAGAAATCTAATCATTAACATTGCATATATTACAGAATACATAATATTTCTGAAACAGTCTTTAATTCTTCCTCTGATAATAAATGACATGTAACAGCAGATGAGACGACCAGTGCAAAAAATGCTATTTTGACATAGTTTTTCTTGATGCCATTGTCATGGGTACACTCACCCAGGAACCTAGCCTGGAAATCCAGACCCTGATATCTTGAACGATAGAGGGTCTGGCCACGATCAATAGTAATTTCCAACTCAAGGGGCGGCTCCTACTCGTGCATTTCAAATGCCACTGCACGCAGTTGGATAGCACTACAACCAATCAGAGCGATGCACAAGGTGACGTAAGCCCCTTTCGTTTAGCGAACAGCTGTTAAACTGTTAAATTAAACATTTGCCGTTGTCGGTCGGCAAAACAGAACATTCCACTTACTTGCTAATGAAAGATTTGAGTACCGTCTTCCAAATCGTTAAGGGTCGAGGCCAAAGCAGTCTCAAACTCACACAACATATCCGCAGCCATCTTTGATGTTTACTATCACGGCTTCGACGTCGAATGCACGTCACTGTCGTCATCCGGTTACGTCCTCCCCAGAGTACCATATAAGGGGCTCTGGCGCGCCCATATTAGATAGAACCAATTGAAACCATAGACATATTTCTGGTTTTCTTGATAAAGCTTCAATGGAGCGTGTCCAGACCAACACGCGCAGCAAATTTAATTTGCCAGCGCCTAGTAGCAGGTCTGGGAATGCCAGGCTACCAGGAACCAGTACTCTCCCAGTAAAAAAACACTACCGCTTTTGTCCAAAGGGGGTGCAATAATTAGAAACTCGGAGCGCCTTTTATGTAGAACACAAAACATGTTGGTACGTTTTAATCTAATATTATCCTATGTGTCTGGACATCTTTTGACCTGCAACAAATATTTGGCAGTTTTGGAAGGTGATAAGTAAAAGAAGCCTTCACCTTCGCCCTCGGCCCTGTCTCTGCCTGCTCTCCTATCACTGCAGATACGGCAGATTGCAGAACACTGGGCTGTGTTATGCATCCAAGGTCCAACCCCCACTTGAAGTAGTCAACGTGATGAGATGGATATGACACAGAGCTCATGGGGTCAAGGCTTGCTTGGCTGTATCTGTGGATAACAACAACCTTCTCCCAACTGGAATGTCGTTCCCATTGCAACCTTATTTATTCGGATATGACAATAGCGGCCTTATTTTTAAACATTCTTGTTGTTTTTCCCATCTTTTACTTTGTTCCTTTCCAGATTATCAGTTTCCACAAACTATTTACTCCCACCCTGTCTCTGTGATTTGGTCTTCTACAATGGAAAAATTATGACATAAAAACCCTTCATCTTTTTAAGTCATTGGGCCGCCATTCAATGGTCAAGTACTGGCAAAAAAAATATATATATATATTTTAAGGATTAAGAAGAAGAAACTGAGCAATGAAGAGAGATGAGCTGTTGTGGTAATGCTATACAAGGCAAAGCTAGGTGTAATAACTATAGTGTCTGTGGTTGTTACTTTAAATATAATCGTCTTCCTGTTGCCACGAAACGTTTTTCGCAGATTCCTGACTTAATGTTTTACACTGTTCATTTCCAAACCATCAACATTGCTGAGAAGATATGTTTTGGTAGTTTAACCTTTATTCAACAGTTGAAGATCAAAGAACACAGATTGGAAATGGGGAGAGAGAGGGGGGATGACTTGCAGTAAACGGCCGCAGTTCAGATTCTACTCCAAACATGCAAGGCAATGCCAAATGCTTTAACATATATTTGCATCAAAGGCATAATAAACCAGTGACCGTTTGGACTTTTGAGCTTTCTGACAGACACTGAAGGGATTATGATTTGTTTGAGGTCACGTTGCCTAAGAAGAGACTCAGATCCAAAGTGTTCTTGACTCCAGCATTTCAGCACAACGTCAACAGTGGACAGAAATGGGCTGTGAAGCACTGACAGGCTAATTGGTCAAAGTAAACACTCCCTTGCTTGTTTCCCCTCGCATCTCCTCTGCTTGCCTCTTTTGTTTGCATTTAACATTGCACAACAAGGACCAATGCTTAGGATTTCTCAATTTCAGCAAAATCAACAACTGCAACAGCTGGAGTTGAAGTGATGTTAGATGAAGCCGTATGTGTGTACGTCTGTCTTTCTGTCTGTCCTTTTGAGTTTATCTCCAACAGTTCATCCAATCCACTTCACACTTGGTGGGTTTGTTGCTGAGGACCCAAGGGAATGTAGTGCAGAGTGTGAAGTTTTTTGGATCAACGGTTTTGGAGAAAGGAATCAAAAACCTGGTCAAGCCAGTTGGACTGTGATGAACATATACCCATGCTGGTATGGTGCTTGTGCTTAGACCAGCCACAAAGGATGAGAGTGAGACTCTACTGCAAGAACATAGGCCGCACATCCAAGCAATGCCAGGGCACTGCACAAGTCGAAAATAATCAGACAAAAACAAAAAAATAGTCAGTTTGGATGATATCAAGTCCCCCCGCTCTTCGTCAGAATTTACTATCACACTCAACCTTTCCCTGCGTCTCCTCCACTCTTGTCTCTTTTCCACATAATGCACACTTAGTATTGTTGACATCTTGGCTTCACAACAACATATTGTGTTTCCACAGAAATATTATCAGTGCCAGAATTCAAACATGAATCCCATCTGAAACATCAGCATGCACCATAAGAACATGAAACGTGCAAAGGTGCTCTTTGGAATTATCGAAGGCCAGGTTCGGCAATAGAGTGGGATCAGGAATAATACATTATTACAGGTAGGTGTGTTAGTGAATTTGAACGGTCATGATTGTAACAACCTCTACTCGTCATGAGCTGTCCTGTTAAGAAGAGTGGGGGGAGTGGAAGGTACACTCTGGCAGAGAGCAGGGATGCAACAATTATAGATTTTGATGGCTTGATTAAAGTATTGGGTACAAAATCTCAACATGGTTTCAGGGTAATATGCATGAATATGTTTTACAATGAAAAGGTTGCAGGACCACTCTCTGAATCACTTTTCTTTTTCACAAATAACACAATAATTTACAGTTCCTTCAGGACGTTTGTTTGTTTAGTAAGTACAACTCTTACCTCACCAATACTTCATTAGTTGGAAGTGACACGTTTGTAGTTAATTCCTACCAAATCAGTGTTTCAAAAAGTAACAACTTTAGTTTTTTGTTTGTTTAGCCATTAGTTAGTGTATCACCTTAGCCTGGTCCTACCAGTCCATCGTACTTCATTTAATTTGTACAGAAGGTCTGGAATCGCTCAATTGACACAAATTAACTCACTTGAAGGCTGGTGTCAGTTGAAGTTCAAAACTATTGGATCTGCCCAGTGCCATTCTGGATCTGCCAACCAATCGCATAACATTTGGTCGTGACGTATGTCATGCGCCGGCTTCTGAATACAACTGAAACAACTGGCGCACAACCTCAACGTCATTGTTCTCAGCCACTCCCACTGTTCACTGATCGGACCGTAAAAGAGAAAACCTGTGAATATACCGCGGACACAGACTGACTACTGAAGGGAAATGAAAATTGAACGGAAGTAGGTAGGCGAGCGGTGCCAGGCTAGTATCACCTTCCTATCTAAAATGATCCAATCCCTGTACTTTTTCCACAAACCAATATTTTTGCCATTTGTAACTGTGGCTTGACAGTGTGCATTGTCACTCCAGTTAGAGAGCGGAACAGATACCTAACTGGCATGGATTACAGAGCTGGTAAAATGCATACATCTTAATTCTGCGTGGCTAACATTCATACCATATTTGGAATAAAGATTTATTTTTCATTGGATCACATGTCAGCTGCATGGTTAATATAAAGTAACACTATAAACAGGAAGAGCAACAACGCATAATTTAAGGGGTTTGTGTGAATTTGTGAGGTTTATACGATTTATAGGGTTTTCCCCCCAGGAAAATACCAGCTTGATGGAGCAGCACTGCATACCGCATCAGGCACAAACAATAGCATAGAGGCCACAGAGTTCATCAAGCTTGGAATGTGTGCTTGTGCTACAAATCAGTCGCAAAGATTCATTCTAATAGGAAGAAAAATCATGCTTGCATGTGTGTGGCAGACAGTTGAAAGAGACAGACATAATGCTGTAATGTGCATCCTTAGTAAATGCTCCAGAACACTCTCTTCATCACTAACTGCACATAGACGTGGGAATGTGTGCTGAATGAAACTATCTTGTTAACAGGGAATTCAGCTCAATGACTTAAGACACCCCTTGTTCCAAATAAGGTTTTTGTTGACATGGGCCCTTTTTTGTACGTTTGCTGAAACAAGATTTTATTTCATAACCCCAGGAGCTGCATCTCGTTTAAAAATGCAATGTTCTATTGTTTTCACCTCAGTAAAGTGAGCTTAAGTCTACTGCAGTATATGATACACTATCATAAAAAGAAATTATTCAGTATCATAAAACTTCATAGGGCCGTTTTGTGCAAATAGGCAATCGTTGTTTTATATGGCAAAGGAAATAGCCCCAGCAAGAAACTCAACGCTGAAATAGATTTCTCACATGGAGACATTAAGATACAACCATTCAAAACTGTTCCTCTGAGAGAACTAAGCTCGAAGAATGAAACAAAAAATGATCTTAGCAACTGCTTCCTGCTAACTTTCCTTTTGTACATTATGAAATATATATTTAAAAAAAAAAGCAGAAGCAGTGCAGTACTAATTCAGTGATGATGGTTACATTTTAATTTGAGATCTGAATTTTCAATGTCATAATCATTATGCTGTATGGGTTAATAGATATATTAAAAAGGGGTAACACTTTACAATAAGGGTACATTACTTAACTGTTAATTAATGCTTAGATAATGCTATTAATGGTTAGTTAATGTTTGGTTAAGCATTAACTATGCTTAGTTAACTAATGCTTAGTTAATCATTAACTAAGCATAATGGTTAATTAATCTTAGTTTAGGCTTAGTAAGCATTTCCTAAGCATTTAGGTTAGGTAATCACACTTTAATATTAAGTATGCATTTACTAAGCATTAAATAACAGTTAATTGGTGTAGCTTTATTGTAAAGTGTTACCATAAATGCTAATATCCATATGTAAAACACAACAGTAAGACAGTACAAGTTGCAGCTCATGTTGCTGTGCCTTCATATCAACAGCTGTTAACAGGGTCCATGCCGATTCATTCAGACGTGAGGACATCTTACAACCAATCTCTTTCTTCTAATATCTTTCTCTCATTCATAAGATTTTGAAATGCTGAGGGAGATTTTTGAGAACATGAAAAGCTCTACAGCTTGAGTGATACAAGATCAATGAGGCAGATACCCACATAGAGAGGAAAAACAAGAATTTCATGATGATTTAGTATTAGATTTTTGAGGAGTATGGGGAGTATCTGAAATAACTTTGTACAGGGATGAATCGTGCCACATTTCAATTGATTCCAATTCATCACCTATTTACTGCCTGCTTATACATGAAACACCACAAAATTGATACGTGCAGTGCAGAATGTAATGACATTTATTTGCAATTTCACACAATTTGTAACACATGACATTTATTTGGATGCAAAATCAAACTAATAGCTCCCTTCCAATGCCACTCACAAATCTGAACCAAGATTTTCGGCTACCATTTGTAGAAGTGGTGAAAAGGGGGAAAACACATTTTTCATGGCATGCTTGTCTAAAAAATACAGAAACTATCAGTGAAAACAAGTCTTTATAAAGTCCAACTGATGTATGAGTTGGGATTTAGTTAATTTTGTCTGCCTATAAAAAGTACTGCAGCCTGATTCCCGTTACATTAAATCACTGGCATTGAGGGTGGATTAACATACACTTTGAGTCCGTTCATCCAAACATATTATTTGATTTATTTATGTATTTTAGGGTTGTTAACCGATTAATCTTTGTTTTTAACGGAATTAATCGCAGAATTTCCTTAGTTAATCGCAATTACTCAAATGTTTAATTGCATGTTTAAAATTCTATTATTTTTTAAGTCCAAACTAATAATGTAAAGCAATCCTTACCAGTTTATCTTGATCAGGAATCACATGAAGAAAGAGCGCAATGAGCAATGAGTCCGATTATTATTAATATGAAATATTATTATTTTTAATTTTGCCCTTACAAAAAGGATGTGTGGTGTGTAAAATAATTGTTAATTCTCCATGGTTCTCAATTGCCTCTGAAAAGCTTGGAACTGTTGACTCCATGTTGTCCGTCCGGGCCATTCTTGATTCATGAACGTTTTATAGGTTGATTGTCTCTCAAGCTTAGCAGAAATCTGAATCAAAGATGAACTGATTTTGGAGGTCATAGGTCAAGGTCTCTGTGACCTTGTGTATTGAGAATGCAATATCTCAAGAACGCTTTGAGGGATTTTCTTCAAAGTTTGCAAAAATGTCGACTGATCCAGAGATGAGCTGAAAATATGTTGGAAGTCAAAGGTTATAGCTCCCTTACAGATTGTCCGTTTGCACTGACCTTTGACCATATTGTAGCTTGTCAGGAGATTTACCTTCTTTAAAGCATCGCCACCACCACCATTGCACTTAAACCGTTCGCCAATAGTATGCCTCATGAATGGCATATTAGGCTGTAATTCTAGTTATTTATATTTTACGTGTGTCTCACATACAGTGTCACCATGTGATTGGGTCTGTGCAGTTGCACCATTACCCAGCAGTGAGTGCGTCGGCCAAAGCTGGAATACATTTCGACATCACCGATCTACATCAGTCTCTCTTTCCTGAAATAACCCAAACAACCTGATCCAACACACACATTGAGTGATCAATTTAAAAAAAAAATAGCCCACACGTTGGTACAAGATTAGGCATATTAGTGCAAAAAGAGGTTGAAATACAGGGAGTGAAACAGACAGGAAAAAATGCAGACAGATGGAGAGAGAGGAGGGTGAAAAAGATAGACAGCTGGGGAATAGCAAAGTGAGGGGCGCATGAAAAAAGGAAAAACGACAGCCGTCAATCACCCGGTGTGTCTGCGGTGACAGATTGAAATTCTGCTCAGATCCCAAACACACACCTGAATAAAAGAAGGGAGACAGGTCTGTGTTTGCATGTGTGCATTGGAATTGCACTTAGCTGTGTTTATGTACATGTGAATCCGTCTTGTACAAGAATATGTGCACTAAGTGTGTGTGTGTGTAATGTGTAGAGTTAAGACGCTTGCATTATGTATTTTGTGTGTCTGGACTATGTGTGTTTGTGTTTAAATGATGCAAGTTGAGTTGTAAGCGAAACACTGTTACCTACAAACCTCCATACTGTCTGTAGGAGTGTGGGGTTTTGTATGAAGCAGTTTCCTCGGGTGTGTTTCAGTGTGTCTGTGTGTGTCCGTAAACACAGGGGTTCCAGAGCATACATAGATTCAACAACACATTAGTCCCTTGTCGGGCCAAAATGTCAATATTCACTATTCACACAAACAGTAAACCTCGGTACACCAAACCAGTGGGGAATAGAGGTCAGCCCCCTTTTTTGAAAGGTTATTTTATATGGCATTTCCTTTAAATAAAAGAGAGAGATGAGATGAAAAACTGCAAAGGATGGGGATTGAGAGAGCGATCATTTCAATGTATTAAGCTCAATACTTAAAATCCCATTGTATATACTATTACATTATAGTATACAACCACATTTGTATTGAGTGAATAAAACATATTAAATGTTGATTGGAAACTAGTGGGTACATGTTTCTGTCTGACCACTAACTACTATCTTCTGGCATGCCAATCTGCATGAGCAACCAGTATGCTCTACTGACACATCCAGGGAAGGAGTTGGTGGATGTTTTAATCATATGTATGCATAAAAATAAATACAAATCATAAAAATAAAGAAAATAGAAAACCAGCAAAAAGTGAACAACATTTGGACCTCCTGGCAGATCTCTTCCACGGTTTGAGTTTCTTAGAATGCATACTCTCTCTCTATTGTTTATATGTTGTACATTGTGTAGATTTTTGCAAAACATGTTCTACAAATGGTATATGTGCCTATACATTTTTTCCCACCACCGTTAAAACAAATACAAATAAACAATAGGAACATTACAAGGAGCAGGCATGCTGCCTCCAACAATTTCATCTCGTCTACCGACCAGGCCTGTTGATCGCTCCATATTTATTATGAGTGATAGGACTAAAGCAATGGTGACTCAAGACTAAATCAGTCAAATTATATCTGCATAGCTATCTGTCGTGACACTCAATTGAGTTTTTGATTAGATTTTTGCTACTGCCTCCCTTGTGCCTTTTCTTTTGTCTCTCTAGCATATTTGAATATATTTGAATTATCCTCCCCTGCTATCTGTCTCTGTGCCTCTTTGAGAGAGATAACGCCTGGTGCCTTCGATTGGAGTGTAATGGATGATTTTGCTGAGTGGAAAATGACGGTTTATTTCCTTGAAGTCTATCATGGTTGCAGCAACAGTAGTGGTTCCTAATTCAGCAGGGCTCAGTGGCCCTGTACACGGTGAAAACGTGACAGTTTTCCCGTTTTTGGTTTCTAAAGTTAACCCGTTCAGACGCAATTTATTTGAAATCTTTACTCGTACACATGTTTTCAGAGAAAACGTGTTGAAATCGCTGTCGCTCTTCCCGTACAATTTGATCCATAAAACCTTACTGTAACCGAAAATGAATGCCACTAACGTTCATAAAGCGGTTGGTGTAAGCTTAGGGTTGTAAATGGCAAGCTGAACTCGTGAAAACAGAATACATGCTGATAGTGAAGGGGCTTTGTGAGCGGCTACCTTCCTGTTAGGCGTACTTCAAAATAAAAGTCAACTCACGTCTGTCCAGTGAAATGCTATTAATGTTTAGCCAGTGAAATGATTGTACTATGTAGCCTTAGCCTTAATGCTCCTTTTGTTAGTAATTTAACTTACTGCGCTGATCTATAGATAGTGTTTTTTAATGTAGAGAGAGCCGTGTCCCTGGTATGACAGTTGGTGACACACGTTTATTTTGCTAGAAAAACCGGCAGAGCACAAATCTTTCCCCAGCCAAAGTGGCGGGTGGTCTCAATAATTTACTAATCGCTTAGAATAAATTGGCGAGTGTTATAGGCTATTTGAGCCCTGCACGACACTCTCCGCTGATCACAGTGATGGTGCCGCGGAGACACTGTGCATGTTATGTTGTCTTCTAATTTTATAACTCGCCTGTGGGTATTTTGACAGCAAATGTTATAGACTACGCATGTGTGAAGTGGAGCCGTGACGTCAGCGTTACCAGGAAAAAAATGTTTTGGTGTTTAAAAGAAACCAAAACAGTTGTGTTTTCCAAAATTTCCTCCCTGGGAGTTGATCTCAAAAACTTGCGGTTTCATGCCTGCGTTTGCTGTTTTCATGTAATTGATATAGTGCATCCGCGAACGTATTTTTACAGTTTCTTGTTTCCGTATAAACAGCACCTCAGTGGTACATAGGAGGAATTCAGGTGATTTGGTTGTGTCTACCTTTGATGCAAAAGGGGAGGGGGGGGGGGTTGGATGAGTTTCATCTGTGTTTCTGCAATGGCTTTGTTCATGCATGTCTCTTTGGATCTCACTCTCTTCATGTCTCTCTCATTATTCTCTCCTCACCTCTTTCAGCTACTCTCTTTTAATTTTTTAATTTTTATTAAACTGCAATTGTAATGACAATGAGGGCATATTGGTTTCTCTTGCACAGTAATAATTTGGTCATTTTAAATATGATGTCAGCTGAACAGTAATCTTAGGTTTGCTGCCATGGCAATTACTATCTTTGACAATGTCACCCTAATCTGCAACAATTAATACAAAATGATTCTGAAAACAAAATATAGCCATAAAGCAGGATCACAGGGCTAACAGTAGCTTTAGTATTGTCACATGTTGTAACCTATTTGTTGTAACCACGATTGCATAGTGAAAAATATAAATACAAAGGTATTGTGAAATTTTGGTCCTCAATATCCAAGGTTGTGTTCCCTCTTTGTAGATAATGAGTCATGATGCATACTTTCCTTGTGTTCAGTCAGATTTGCTTTCCATTCCAGGCGACAGTGGCAGCTATGTTTGACCAAAGTCGAAGAAAGGTCAGTCAGTGAATCAGCTTGCGATCACGTCACTCCATCACGCAACCCAACAGTCCGTCATTGTACATGCAGACTTATGCAGCTTGAATTCAAACAGCAAATTTAATGGAAACCATGATTGTTTTTTACCTGAATTTAAGAATTGTATGGATGGTGCTGGAGCAATATACTTGTTGAGACCAACGTTTAATCCCAGCAGCACCTCTGGCTCAGTGATAACTGTCAGGTTTTGCAATAAGAATACAAACAATTTACCATGTACCAGGAAATGTACAAGGATAATTCCCTGAGTAATTTCCTCAATACATTGTGCTTGTCTGTGGTAACAATTCAGTTTGATCCAAACCACAATTACAGGTGTGTATCCCTGGACCATGGTCCAGACTGAACAGCCAGATTAAGCTGACAAAAAGAGGTGGTCTGGGTCCAAATACAATGTGAAAACATAGTTTGGATGGTTCGAACTTTCAGACCAATTACAGGAAATCCTGTTCACATATTGCAGGTCGCAAACAATCAGTAGGAATCAATCCAACTGATGAAGGCTACCCATCGAAATTGAAACAGCAACGTCAGACTCATGCACGAGATGACGACAGGATGTTTTGTCATGAAAAGTAATTTTTTGCATTCGCAGAACTGCAATGTGAAACCAAACATGACCAGATCAAGTCGATACAAGCAAACAAAAATGTGGCCCTTGGTCCGGATTTTTAGGTATCAAAACGCCCTCAGTCAACCACATTTGTTAAATTTACAAAAAAAATCACGACAAGAAAATATATATCGCATACATAACTGTTTTACAACTTCGAAACATTTAAATTATGTTTTCCTTCAGTTTCGTCATAGCCCCTTGGGCTGTATGCCACGTTAAATAAATAAATTAGACTAACTCTTTTTGTATTTAAGTAAATATCGCAAAAAATAAGTAATCTCACTGAGCATGGTCAGAATATTCTTCTCTATACCCTTGTCTGTGTCTGGGCATAACCAGAGGCACTCAAAGAAGAGCCGCTGTGCTTTTGCACTAAGGTCTTCCAATGATCCACTAGGGAGTCATGCTTCCTTCAGTGGTGTTCTGCAAGTCAAGTGCAAAAAGACCCCCAGGGCAGAACCAAAACATGCTACAGAGACACACAACATATCCTATCTGGCCGGTAACACAAGTATCTGCAGAGGGCAACTTAACAATATGTCTGTCTCGATTACTCAGTTTATAACCTGGACCCAGGTACAAGCCAAACTTTTTCTTTCTCAGCTTCACCCACTTTTTTCAAGCCCTTATTTTAATGATATTAACACATGTAACTTGTCTTCATGTTTCTGTCAGGGGATGTTCATTTTGAACCTTGGTAGGTGGCTAATAAGTCACCATAAGTCTGTTTTACACTAGTTATTACATTTGCTATTTAGGGACGCTGTGCTTCCGTAACTATCTACAAGTGTTTTCTTTTCTCTCCAAATGGTTGTTGGAGCAGACACAGAGACACACACACTTCATCAAACTAAGACAGATAATCAAACACTATTACTGTCCTTTCTCATGAACCCCCCTAAATCCTTAGATCAACTTTATTGCTGCAACCACTTACAGGATGGTGACATCGATGAAAAGAAATGGCCACTCTACTTTCCACATAATTAAAACTGTGTCCCCGTTGAGCCCCGAAGGTCTACACAGCAAAGTATGTGTTGCTACCTCACCAACAGATTCATGTGTGTATGTGTTTGATGCTTATGAGCGTGTTCTTCTGAGATGCTGATTATGTGGACATTTAATCTGCTTGTGATGGGAAATGATTGATTTAATGGATAGATTTTCCTAAATCTAACCTCACTGCACACAGACACGCACGCGCACACACACACACACACACACACACACATAAAAAAGTCCTGATGGATGGGAAATTGATTTGCTGGAGCTCTGTTAACCCTTCACCTACAAGAGGTCAGATTGATAAATCTTTTTTAAACTCTAAATATGTGGGTTTGGTGGCACTGCAGGCTGTTACAGCTTGATACAGCAACAACTTTGCAGGGTTGCCCTGGACACGCCACCTCTATCGATCAGGGAAGCTATCCTGTCCCAGTCAGGACTGTAAGAAGTGAGGAGTGTACATCATTCTTAGCTGACATCCATTATTGGTTTGCAATGTTGCCCTTAAAAGGTCCGTTAAAAAATACATTTTGATATCTAGGACACAACGTGTTCAGTCCTAGAATCAGCCTTTGTTGTATGTATTGAACACTTTTTTTCTTCCCAAGAGCATGGAATATCAACAGCCAATAGGGGCTACTTTAGCAGTGAAGTGCGTTTTGATTGGTGACACATTGAAGATCCAGCCTGTGGGAAAATGTATCTGAGAAAAAAGTCACGTCCTTGTCAGTCTCAGAGCAAGTGGTAAATTAACCCCCATTCCTGTTTAACTTTTGAAAGGATGGTGGTGTATTTCTGGATTTCAGAATTATGGAAATTGTATTTTGTTCATGTTTTTTTTATTTGTTCATCAAAGCTGAAATGAGACCTATTCTATCAAACTAGATGTATTGAATATGACTACTGTCTGGTTAAGTTTAGGCAACGGGATCTGTCAATCATGTTTTTGAGCTGTGATCGCTATCAGACATTGAGATTCTACATTTATATGGACATGGCAGGAACATGGCATGAAGCTCACACTGTTGAGCCCAGCTGGTGTAAAGGAGAGCAGCCATAAAACACTAGCAGAGTACAGAAATGAATTATTCTGAATGTGATCTTCTTTACTTTACTTATTTATTTTGACACTTATTTTATTCAATTATTAAAAATATTTTTTACGTATTTGCATTTTCCTGGTTTTCAGTTAAATTAGGATATGTTTTAAGTCCAAAGTCATGGTGTCAAATGTTAAATACGCATGATGTTCTTAAATCAATGAATAATTGTCTATAATAATTGTGATTACACAATATCAATCAAAATAATCGTGATTATGATTTTAGTCTAAATTGAGCAGCCTAACTAAGGTTTAGATCAGTTATACACAATTACATGATTAAACAGGCGATAAAAGGAAATAATTTGAACTTGAATGGAGAACTGCAGCTGCAGTCTGTTTAGGTCTGTACACCGGTTGAATTCCCTCATTAACAGACTTTTGCTCCATGTTTGCTTATCTAAAGTATATGACACAGTAAACATCCATACGTCGTCCATGCGATTTATATCCCCTTGTCTATAATGCCCTACACCAGTGCTTCTCAAATGGTGGGGGGCGCCGTGAGTTGTCAGGGGGGGGGGGGGGGGGCGGGCTGCCTTGTTTTCCAACTGACCAAAAAAAAATATTTTTTTAAATGCTAGCAAGTGCGATGTGTGCTTGTGTATGGTCATATCCGCGTGAAAGGCCGCAATTTGCAGTAAATAAATGTCCACATGTGTCTCCAAGTGTCTCTGTAGGCTATTTAAAAATAAATCAAGCAAGTAGACTAATAATAACATTAATGAATTATTGGTTATCGCATCACAGAAGGCCTATTGGCCTATGATAATAATAAAAAAAACACCACCTTAACACCTATGTTTACAGTTTAAATTTTTTTTAAAAGAGATCGGCGAGATACGACTGTTTGATAAATCCCACGCGATACCTGGTGTAGGGAGGTATTTGCGCCAGAATCTGCACCAGTTTCCACACAAGTTTGATAAATGAGGGCCATTGTGAGTATTATTTATCATGATTTGTGATAATACCTTCCCACCAAAAAAATAAAAAATCTACAACATATGGCCTTATTCTCGTAACATTGACCTCTGCAACTTGTTTTACAATTTCCCGTTGTGTTTCATTGCACTGCCTGATTTTGATGCTGTTATCCAAGTCAGATGTTTCATCATTATGTTTTCTGTTTGTTTTCGGCTTGCGCTTGTAAGCCTCTTATTTATTTGATCTCATCTGCACACGTGTCTTTTTTGCCCCACCTCCCCCTTTCTCCCAAAGTGATATCTGTAAATCCTGTGTTTTCTATGGGCATACTTCACAGTGAATCAGTCTTCACATATGGGAGACAGTCAGCCATCATGAGTCACCAAAGAGTGTGAAGGATAGGTTTCTGAACATCTACCATCAGCCTCATCTGGCCTTATGGAACAGCTTGAGATGTTTTCATTGGAGAGCATGTGTGAAACTGCTCACATCACATTGATAAAGAGCTTTTCATCCAGACGTTATCACTAACCCGTATTTGATAAGCTACACACTGATACAGTACAATAAGATCCACCTCTAACAAGCACTTATATCAACTAAAGATTCCCAACGGCTAAAATTTGAAAATAATTCACACCTAACTGACTCATCCAGTTGGGTGATTTGAAATTCTAAACTTTGGACTATTTAGAGGTTTTCATGACCGTTATATGTATCACTGACCTGACTGAAAAATCTCCCCATGGCAATGTTCACAGAAATAGAAAATACTATGCATTACCTTAGTAACCTGAGACAACTTCCAATCCTAATGAACTAAATTGTTTCTCCAACATGCTGGCCACACCATCATCAACAAAAGATCTCATACCATTAACGTGCTGTTTTCATTAGGTTCTGTGAGTTTATTTCATATGGGTACTAGAGATTGTCAGTTAGCAATGAATAGGAAATACTGTATACAATTGTGAGAGAGGAGAGCAGCAGGACACAGGCATAAGAGATTTCTCTCTTCAGCCAACATTCATGAAAAATCTGAGGAGAATTGACATGGACTGAAACCCTCCATTACCACAGGTACATGGTGGAGACTTGAATTTTTCTTTTAGACAACAACTTTATTTTATCAAAACAAATGTTGACTATCTGTCTTTTAGCCAACAATGCAGTGTTTTCTATTATTATTTTTCCAAGGACAGAGAATAGCACAATCAATCAATTTTTGATTGAGACATTTAGCCATAACAATTTAGAACCTTATTAGAAAAAAAAACATTATTAATAATTGCATCTAAAATAAAGCATGAAGCCTTCTGATGGAATGTGGGCCCACCCAAGCATTACAAGGTTGTTGAAATGTAATTAGATTTGGAGTTTGTAATAATGCAGTGGCAAAATAATTGAGTGGCTGAAGCTCAGTTGTTGTATTGTTGATGTATCTTAATGATAAATGCACGAAAATCATATCTGACATCAGCGCAGCCACAGTTGATATCATCATCTCAAGAAAATAGAAGGTAAGTAATAAAATTGAAAGAGAAAGAGAAACAGATACACAATATTTTTTACACTATTATGAGAGAGTATGTGTGTGTGTGTGTGTGTGTGTGTGTGTGTGTGTGTGTGTGTGTGTGTGTGTGTGTGTGTGTGTGTGTGTGTGTGCGTGCGCCTGGGGGTACTTAAAAAATAAAATATAAGCTATTTTAAGCTGCTACAAAAATGGCCAAGAACTATGTGAAAAAGACACGCAGCACAAACCTCCTTCCTTGATTCCTATAGTCTCTTATTTCTTGATTTATTGATAACTTTAATGTACCTTCTAGGTCCTGTGTTTAAAACCAAGAGCTCCGTCTATATCTCTGCTCTCGCCTTTTATAAATCTTCTCCCCTGCCGTCTCCTCCTCCTTTCTCCGCCCGTTCTCTCCTCCCTTCTTTCTCTACTCTCCATTAATTTTTAATATGAAGAATAGAGGGCCCATTCAGGATGCGTAATCTCCATGTTTAAATAATGGGTAGGTTCACAACTTACATTTAATCGCAGCACACTGACGCACACACACACACACACACACACACATACTAAATGAGAATAGGACGCAAGCCGCTTGCTTAATACTGCTTTAAGTCTTTTTAAATGTAAATGTATACCAGTAGTAAACACACAATATTCTTGATATTACTTTATTATCATCATTTTCTGGGATAGAGCAAACTCAAAATTGTAGTAAAACAATATAATTATTAGCTAAAAACAAACAGCCACATGCCGGTCACATGCCTGAATACAAGTTAAGTCAATTTAGTAAAGTTACACATGGCACATTGAAATTTGTCTTTTTCACACATCCCCTTTAAAGTTAAAACACTTTTGAGGGGTCAAAGCGAAGGATCAGCCATAGTACAGCTCCTGTACACTGTAGATGTAATACCCACCACCACTAGTTTTACAAATAATGCCCTTCATTCCAGTGCCGGGATCGAACTGGCGACCTCATGGTTACTGGTCGACCCCTGTAAGCGTAACTTCCCATATTTTCTCATCATTTATTAAGTTTGTATAAACACTGCACACTGTGGTGTTTAAATGGCTCAACTAAATATTGCATTCAAGTCTGGACTCATTTGACCTTCTGGAAAGCAAACAAGTAAATGCAACACTGTCACTGCTTTTGAAAGAAATTCTCCTTCAACCATATACACTTTGAGAATGTCCTCACCGGAAGATTGACATTGTTTCAGCAATCTTGTATACTTCATAAGAAATCTCAGTGACTACAACAACAAGTCCTTTAGATTAAGGACAGAAGGAAATTGTTTGTCCGGCTGCCTGCAACAACACTTTTCAGACCTTTTCTGATTCTCATATTACGCCTCTATCTTATATACGCCTTCCATATCTGTAACAAATCCTCTGAATCAGTTTTATCAAGTGACTACGATAAGGTTTAGGTTTAGTTTGCTTCAGGCAAAAAAAACAACATGGCAGAGCCCAGAGCAAATGCATCAAAAAGGTGGTATGATGTTAGCAATTATTATCACAGCAGTATTCTCTAAAGCTGCTCCTTCTGTCTTTGTTAGTGTTTACCTTCACATAACATGATCTCTTTCTCTCTGTTTCTCTCTCTCTCTCTTTATTTCTCCTGCAAGTGACTCTCTGCCAGACCCCCCCATACCGCTACAGCAGATAGGTTCTCTATCTCTTTGCTCTCAGCTGGACGGAGACACATCAACGCTCCAGTGAGCTTGGAGAAGAGCCCTCCTCCTCCTCCTCCCTGGCTGTATTTCTCAGCTTCTCATCCTCCCCTCATCTCTCTTAAAGGTTGTCCCAGTGAGAGATGGAAGACAAGTGCCCCTGCTGTGGTTACAATCCTCGTACTTACATGTCTCCTTTTCCTTCTACCTCTCCTTCTCTCTGTGTGGCTCCGTTAGGCCCACCAAGAATGTGCACATACTGAACCAGGCGAGTAAAACCTTTTTCAATATCAGATTTAAAAAAATTCCCAGAAAACGGTAAGATGACCAATATCTATCTTTTAGATTCCTGAAGCCACCCATGGATGAAACGGGATGAATAAATGTGTGGTGCATTAAACACAACTACAGCATCAACAGCTTATGAATACAAATCTATAACATATTCATAGACTATCTAAAGAGCACGCTGTTTACATTTTTCTTCTGCAGAAAAGCAAAAACACATAACCGTCCACAACTAGCCATATCCATAGCACTAAGGACACTACTTGTGTTGTGTTTTACATTTGTTTTTGTTTTATTTTGCTGAACGGATGCCAATAAATACATTGAAATTCACTTTGTTCTATGTAACAGACTTGAAATTTGGCTAAAAAGGTAAGATTTCTATGAATTGAATTAAATTGATAACATCTTTCCAAATTCAAAATGTTTTGAGTTATCCATCCTACTTTCTTCCCTCATACCACATGTGGTGTCTCCCTTCCATCTCCTGGCCCTCTTCCCATGTCTACAAGAGACACGAGTGTGTAAGCACGGGAGCGTCACAGGCGGACAAGCAGCTGCAGCTCAGAGCGAGCGCGAAAGGGCTGAGTGACCACGAAGAAAGCCGAGAGGGAGAAGATAAAAGAGTGAAAGTGGACGTCCCATTGTGACAGGTAATATATGTCCCAATATTCATTACATGTTCCTCCCCCGCTCTCGTCTCCCCCTTGACCGCTCAACCCTGGGTGGGATTTAAATGAAATGGTGCGCGCAGTTATGAGTGAGGGAGAGAGACGGCGTAAAGGATAGAAAGAGAGTCAAACCTCAGCCTTATTAAAGTTTCCGCTTCATTACACAGGAGCATTACCACGGACCCATGCAGAGTAATTCTGACATGGGGCTTATGCGTATGCAATGCATGCAGGCACCGGGGTTGTGTAGATATGTATTTTTCAGAACAAATGCGGTGTTTATGCATATACACTTGATTGTGCAGTATTGCCATTGATCTCGGAACACTGATTGATGCCCAGGAAGTCAGTGGTTCTAGAGACTGTTTATTGTCAACATCCCTTTTTTGTCAAAATCGGTCAATATTTCCTCACAATACGCTACTTGTTAATACACAGCCTAGGCTCTGTAAACAGGCATGTTGCTAGCTAGGTCCCCCTGTGTTTACATATGCTTTGTTTACATTCCAGTTTACAGAGCCTAGGCACAGCACGTACAGGTCGCAGATCACGAGGAGATATTCACTTGAACAAAAAATGAATGAAAACAATTCAACAACAAACATTATCCAAATTGCTGACTCAACCTTTAAGTTTGGCTGCAAGTTAAGAAACGTGTCTAAATGTGATCAAATCTAAATGCTGCATGTGTTGTGATGTAGACGTGCATAGGCTCAACATGCACCGCCTGAACTGTGTAAATACGTTCCAATGCTGCAGCAATACCAAGTGGAGCTCAGGAGAGTTGTGATAAGTCGTTGCTTGTGTTTTTTTCTAACATGTTTGACAATGAAAAACAGTGCATTCATTCCCTTGCTGACTTATAGACATACTTCTGCTTGATGCATCTACTGAAGGATGAGAATATTTCTGGATCATAAATTTGGATTAAGGCCGTAGAGATCTGCTGCTCAACCACAAGCTCAATGAGTCCTGGAAAAGTTATGTCTTCATGTCAACTTTGTCCCATTTTACTTTGCCTTTTGTTCATTTTTAAATGTGTTCCCCTGCATATTGAGTACTGTGTGGAAAGAATGACAGTGATGTTCAAACGCAATACAATACAGATTTGCTATCCTCTGTTGCATCTGTTCTACAGTTCGCACAACACAAATTGTTGTTGTTGGTGTCACTCTGCTTTAGTGTTTCCTTCATTCCTGGCAAGGCTTTTGGCAACCAGTGGCTGATGTCAAACATGGCGGAGAACTGTTGCGAGATATTCAACCCTGAGCATCTGAGTAGCTGAATCCACATTGTGCAAGATCACTCAAGAGGGTGTGCGGTGCTTCCGGGCGACAAGAGACAGGCAATGGAATCAGGTTGGCATAACATGGGCACATGCCATATTCCTATAACTGAATCCAGCTTAATCCTTTATGCTGCTAAATACTCTTGTAGTTTACACGTCTTGTAAGAAGTCATGCATCAAGGGAGCTGTCAGCAAGCTACTTTCAGAATGTGCTCATCCAGCATCTTTTCAACTGATACAGACAATTCTCAATACATTAAGACCACGCTAAATGTGACATGGAAGCAGGTGAAAACTACAAAAATGACAACCAGCCAGCTATTTAAAGTCTCATTCACTGACCTAGTTTTGGAACAAAGATGGCTCACGTGACGTGGACATCACAACCTCACGCTCCTGATAAACTAACCACTCAGACATGACTCTATTTAAACAGAGCTGAGATGAGGCTTTGTGCAGCAGATAAAGCAGCATATCTAACCTCCCAATAACTAACACATGCCATTCGGCAGATGCTTTTACACAAAGTGCCTCATAGTGCGTCCACTCATCAGCATTTGTGTCGGCAGAGGGAGTCATCCTCTAGATCCTGGACAGTGTTAGTGTCTTCCTTTATCCACTGAGCTTCTCAAAGTCCAGCAAAATAACTCAAACTTCGGAATCCTTTGAAAGTAAATCCATATTTTTTTTTTTTAGGAATGATGAACATTTATTTAAAATGTTTACTGTTATTGAAAGAATTTGAGTTAAACATTTACATTCACTTCATGGTGTTACGACAACAAAATATGAGAAATGGCATCAATGTTGATAATTATATTGAAAAGTCCATTATTCGGCACACTGCCTTTTCATAGCTTATTACGCACAGTGACAAAAGTTAATTGGTTGCAATGTTTTTAAAGAAGAGCCCAGAGCAGTACACCTGGTGTTCTCTTTTCATTATAAGAGACTCCTAAATTTAGAAGCAGGGCATGTTAATGAAGAAACATGCATACACATACAACAAACACGGTTGAAAAGGCTCTTTAAAGCTCTGAGGGGAACTCTCATTGCTTTTCATTCAGTTGACACAGGTGTGAATCAGCTATTTCTTCATATTTCTCAACACAATTATTTGGTTCCAATTGTAAAAAAAAATTGTATTTGTTAATCCAAAGCTTTTCTCTCAAATGCACAGAAGTGAAAGCTGATACGAACTGAATGCCAATAGGTTTAAGTTTATGTGACCATGAAATTAAAAGAGTTGAAAACTAGTTAAGCATGTAAAGCATAAGCCTTGTTAAAAAACTACACAATGGAAAATATCATCTTTCTTTTAAAAAAAGCAGTAGCCTAATTTCCAACCTGACTGTGTAAAGAAGTACATGCATGATTTCAGCCAAAACTCTCAAAACTGACCAGTGCTTGAAAAAAAAACAATGTGTTTGCCGGGCGTGTCTCACCTTTCTGCTGCACTGGGAATAAACAGTAGGCAAAGGTCTCACTGTTTGAAACTAGATTCAGATTCTGAAAAGCTGAACTTTGGTGGGAAATATACGGTTTTGGCAGAACACTAAGGAAGCCCTACTCAGCCTCATGCGTTTAGGAAAGGAGGCAAACCACTTCTATAGAGGTCACTGCAAATTTCACCCTCTTCTTTGTCAAAACCTTTGATAATCCTTATCAAAGAAATCTCAATCAATAGATGAGATTTGCCGATTTAAAAAAACGCCCGGCAACGTCATTAAGATAACACTGCAGTTTGATACATGTCAAATCGAAGTTTTGCGTGATAGGGCCCCTGCCCACAGGGATATGTGATTCCACAACCGCTGAGCAGAGAGTTTTTGTGCGTGTGTGTGTGTGTGTGTGTGTGTGTGTGTGTGTGTGTGTGTGTGTGTGTGTGTGTGTGTGTGTGTGTGTGTGTGTGTGTGTGTCTGATGCAAGCACAAAGAATACTCCCTAAAGATAGTAGGACAGAAAAAATAGCCAAGAAATATGGAGACAGATCGGGACACATTAGAGATCGGGGAAGAGAGCGGAAGGGTAAAGGGAGGGAGAGACGAACAAATGAGAGCTTTCCATTCTCTGTGTAGCACTTTTAAATCTCCCATCTCTTTCCTCTACCACGCTGGTAAATTATTCAGGGCTGCTGATTTATCACCTCCAACAACAACACAGATATAATAGTTGTGCGTCCTAATGGGTAGCTCCCACAGTACGGGCGCTTACCCGGCACTGGAGACTCTTACAGCAATAGGCTCCTAATGCTGTTTAGAAGAGGCATAGACACAGAAAGCACTGACCCAGTCGGTAATAAAATAAAGACAAACAAAAGCTAACTTATGTCTGAGCAGATAACTTGTCGGCCTTTCTGCAATGGTCTGTTTATAGCTCCTAATATTAATATTAAATCCGATTTTGGTGAAAATAAACGTAATTCTTAGTTGTTTTACAGAGATTTTATATATAAAATGAATGTGTCTTTCACATAGGGAAGAACTTATATCACTAACTGAAACAAAAATGTGCGTCAATGCCATTCATATTTATTTCAGAACTAGAAGTTGAGCAGTATCAGGTTACCCAGTGTAGGCCCTGCTGCCTGAATGTGAAACTAAAAGGCTGCCACTTAAGACTTCAATGGCAAACCCATGTTGCTGGCTTCTGAATCGTATCATTAGTGGTTTGCTCCGGATGCTTCTAAAAGAGTCCTGCTATTTAAAAAAATAAAAAAATATTTAATAGCCAAAGTTTGCCTGCTGAAGGACCTATACTAATGGCCTTGAAGAAAAGCTACAATGTCAGCCTGTAAGCAAACTCCTGTGTGTAATATTATGCAGCAACTGATTCTATCTCCAGGAAATAATGACTGAATAATTCCATCCACAGAAAATGTAAAACGTGATCAGGATTGTTTTGCGATCAAGCTTATGATCTACAATGATACAGTTTCACGATTCAGCAGTTTAACTGTAAAATGTGCCCTCTGTGATTGCAGATTGGAGCCTTATATCTCTGATGGCTGATGGATCTGGGAAGATGCTGTCCTTGTGTCATGCTAGATAGAGTATCCTCCTTCTGTGTGCCTCATCGACTTCACTATCTGCCTTCTCTTATTAGTCTGTGTAGAACAAATTCTAATGAATTGTCACTGCCTACATTATCTACTATTCTTCACCTGCAAGGTTTTCAGTTTGCTCCTTTTATGTTAGCTTTTGTGTCACCTATAGCTGTAAAGCTTTCACCCCATTAGCAAATAGTATGAAAGGAAATTGATGACTAATCACTATAAATTACACTGTCAGACTTGCTCTGGTTTATCAACTGATAAGCTGTTGTATTTAACCGCTCTTTGTAGCCCTCCAACCAAGGAAAGTTATGAGTTTTGCGATGGCTATGGAACCTTCATGATTTTGGTTAAACATATTTTTTTTGTGAAAGCTAGTGGAACATCATATTCATGTCTATGTGGCCTAGTTTTGGGAATAACTGCATTCATGTTTTTGTTTTTAAATTCACTTTTGGTTGGAAATGTGACATCTGATTGTTTTGTTGATCAATCCTACCAATTCCAGCGTCAACTGACTTCCCTCTTTAACTACCGCCATAATAACTATTGACGTTAGACTACTTTGACACTTGAACATAAACATATGTCATTTTAGGCCACTTGAAATGACTAATGCTGTCATTCACCTTGGCCGGATGGTCTCTACCATTAGGGTGAAGCCATGGTCAGTTCAGGTAAGGGATGGTCTGCCATAACTGGAGGAGCCAAGCTGTTGCGTACTCTTACCATATGGGGGTCAAAAGACCTCTATAGGATTGAAGTGACGGTTAGGTGTAGGGACTGCAGTGAGAAACTGAATGTCTATGTGGTGGTGAACTGGTCAACTCCGATCCAACTTCACACCTTTTCAGTCATGAGATCAAAACTGAATAATATAAGTGGTTTCTCATGTTTTAGAAATACTTCAAAACCTTGAAGAAGTTTTGCAAATGTTTATCTAAAATAAAGGAACAAGCGAAAAAGTAAAGAAAGGTCTTCCTTTGGTATTTGGAAATAGATCCCCTCTTGGGCCAGACAAAAATCCAACAGAAATGCATTTGTTTACATTGCAAATAAACATTAGCCAAGTGTTAGGGAATTTTTATTTCAAAACTTGCTAAGAGTGCATTTCTAAGCAGACCTCGGAGCGTTTGCGGATATTCAAGGGTGAACAGGAATAAGTTGGTGGGGAAGCTGCTTCTGTGCCCAGAATAAAACTAAAAACTAAATTCACTGAAAACATTCTGGTACCATTGTCCTCCCATTTGTTTCAATAATTATTATCACCATCTTTACAATTTTTGGACATTGGTTTGGTCAGTTGGGTGAACAGTAACCCCACAATTGGGGGCAGACATAATCCATGAACTGCAGCCAACCTTTAAGCCTCTTTACTTCCCCTATCTGTGTTGTGTCCTCAAAAAGATAATCACGTAATTAAATATTGATGATATTTCAAACTGGAAGCTGGCTGGCAATCAGACTCCTAGGGCAGGGTGATTAGACCATGTGTCTAGTGAGTCATAGCCGCTGCTTTTAAAGGAGAGGTGTGCTGGATGGACAGACCGATGAGCTGTGGAAGACAAAAGGGCAAAAAACAAAAGAAGAGAGAAGGTGAGATGATGGGAAACAGTTTTAAAAAGAGTTTGAGAGTGAGAAACGGAACTGAAAAAGGGGATGAAGGCGTAGAGTAGAAGAGAGATGCCGACCAAGTCATAGCACTCAAGCATCTAGGTAAAGAAAAATAAAACAAGTATAAAAAAGATTTGAAAGGCCACGGACAGACATGGTATCCAGTGCCTCTTAAAACCAAATGATTAATTCACAACTGTGTAGATATGAGTTCTGCTTCATATCATATCCTATCATACATTTTTCATAAAGCAGCAATACTATGATGGGACAATTGGCTTTCCCCCACTGGACACATGGGAGCCCTCTGGCCCATTAAAGTGTGTGTGGGTTACTTTGTGTGTGTCTGTATTGGAAAGGGATATTTGCTTTTAGGAAGGAAACCCAAGGGGAGAGAGAGAGAGAAAAAAAAGATGTGCACGTTGCAGAATAAGAAAGAAAAGTCACACACACACACACACACACACACACACACCACAAACATACACACACACACACACACACACACACACAGAGAATAAGTCCATTTCCATCTGGTGATGTTTACTTTAGAAAGTGAGAGCGTCTGCTTCTGGAAGAGCGGAAGCAGAAGGAGAGAGGCATAAACGGCGGAGGGATAGAGATAACAGAGGGATGAAGCAACAGACTGATGGAAAAGTGAATATTCCTCTGGTAGAAATCTTCAGATTACACGCCTGGTTAGATTTCATCGGCCCCATAGGTATTTTGCACTGCGAGTCTGTCTGTGTCTCCCTATCTCTGTGTGCATGTACTCAAGTGATTTCAGCACAAGACAGCCACTACTTGATGACACAAAAAGGTTTCCTGAATAATTCATGGAGTGTTTATTGCATGTACTGTAGATTAATACGTATGATGCTTGGATCACCTGGTAGTAACATCAAGCAACCATATTATCTCTGTTCCTATACTAGGAGGCACATATAGAGAAGCCACTATAAACTATAACACAATTCATCTTTACCCAGCCACAGGTAACCAAGTGTGGGCATGGTCATGTTCAGCAACACTCCATATCCCACTTTATACTGTATATGGCAGCTACATTGTTTTACTGGTAGCAAATGAGCAGCTGAAGGTTAACTGCTGTGTTCATGGGCACCTTAACATTTGGTGCTGAGAAAGTGGTCCTCATTCACAACACCTGCCAAAGTTGTGGAGGTGGTTCTGATATTTAACCACTCTTCTCTTCTGTAACCTTCCCCGGCACAGCTGCCTCCGACCAAAGTTTGGATCATTACTGCTGCATGGAGTTTTGACCCCAATGATAGGGTGGTAAGATGGCCTAGAGGAAAAGGTGGCCGACCAGTAACCATGAGGTCGCTGGTTCGATCCCCGGCACCGGACAGGAGGGTGTTAGTTGTAAAACTAGCAGAGGCTGGTATTGCGTCTACGGTGCCCACCATCTCTACCATTGTGTCCTTGAGCAAGACACTTAACCCCAAACTGCTCCAGGGGCGCTGTACTGCGGCTGTCCCTGCGCTCTGACCCCCTCCGAAGTGTGGTAACTTGAGAGGGGATATGCGAAAAGACGAATTTCAATGTGCCTCGTGTACAACTGACAAATAAAGATAACTTAACTAACTAACTTAACTGATAGAAGAGATTTGAATAGACTTCCCCAGTTCATTGTATTTGTTAAAACATGTCTCCATGGCAACTCTATCAGTCCATAATATAGGCATTTACATAGTAGATATGCTGCTGTATCAAGTATGAATACATGCATACACTTGACACGTGTTTTCTTTTTCAGATGCCATAATAGCAAAATAGACTCTTTTGGTCAAGGTTTTGACGGTAAAGGGTGTCTAGGCAGGTTTTATAAAGCTCATGCTGAATCGCCTGCCTTCAGTGAATCAGCAAAATGACCATTCATGAATGATGGTTTCAACAGGAGAGGATGCACTATTCAGTATGTGCTGGAGGCAGGTGTTTACCCTGTGTAGCCCACTGTGTTATCCACAATGACAGTGATACATTATGCAAGGTGCCAGGTAATGATCTTAGATCCCTACATTTACATTTCAGGTTTCTAGCCGACACTGTTGAATTGCAATGCAAGTGCAGACATTTGTATATGTCAGCTTTATCGCTGTAAGCTCACATGGTGAGAATACACCATTAACACTCCCAATGTCTGGGGTTTGGTTGCCCCTGTGATCAAACTCTAAGCGTTCAGTAAGGCACCACTGGATTTCAACCAAATGGCATGTGCAAAGTACCCAGTGTCAAGGCATCATTTTCAGTAGCCTTGTAATGAAGATGTTCGAGGAACTACAGTAAAGGCGGAAAAGAATGAGAAGAAAAGTGTTAAGAATATGTGGAGGCACAACAATAAGTCAGCATTTTAATCTCTCAGTCATAACAAATAGCTCTGAATGAAAATAGTGCAATTTGCAGCGAGAGGAATGTGATAAGAACAGGGAATTAGATTACAGAGGCCAACAAGATGATGTCATGTACAAGAAACTGGATAAAAGGTTGTTCCTTTAAAGATACCAGAAGGCAATTGTACAATCCCATAACAGGCAGGCATTTAACCAATGCACGATGCAGGAGCACACAGTGTTATACAAGGGGTCGGCCAACCTGGTTGAGATGTAAGAGGAATACCCAAAACGACCCACACACACACACACACACACACACACACACACATTACTACCCCCAAGACAGTGCTATGAGCAAAACACTGGTAAAAGCATACTCTTATGATGATAAGGGAACACGCTGAGAGCAATGCAAGGTAAAAGGCTATGGGGGATAACAGCTGTGTAATATGTGTGACTGTGTCTTTATGAAAGTAATAATGGGGGACAAAGGATCAGCGTTCTCGTTGTGCCCCCTGTCAGTACCCAGGCTTGCCTGGGGAAGCCAATGATCCTTCCAGCAGACTAAATTCTACTAGACAACGCCTGAGAGCCAAGTCAAAGAATCCTAGTCACTATCCCAAGCCTCAAGAGCACCTAGCAGTTGGACCTGCTCTCTGAATACTACAACTGAACGTTGAAGGCCTCTCTGCAGCCAAGCGACACCTCATTGAAGTCCTGGCCCACCAACACTCCATCGACGCCATCTGCCTCCCAAGAGACTCACGTTGGCACAGAGGAAGCGGGCCGCTACACCATCAATGGCTTTGATCTTCTTTGCTACGCTCCCCACGCCAAACATGGACGTGCCACCTACGTGCGCTCTGACCTCACCTGACCACAGCAAATGTCTCGGACACCATAACCATTGGTGGTTTCAACATCGCCAATGTGTACAAGCCACCAAGTGCCAACTACCCTATCCCACCCTGCCATATACGTGGGAGACTTCAACAGCCATCACCCTGACTGGGGTAATGCTGGTTCACTTGCAAAAGGGGCAATATGAAAGTGGACCACACCAAACAAAATAAATCTGAATTCTATTTGGTCTGGACCAAAGCAAGTGAACTAGCGGACTTTCCGTGTGTAAATACACACTTAGTGTTCACTTGGTCTGATGTGGAAGTGGAAGGTTTGTTGCAATTTTGATGGAATTATTCAAAAGCAATCAGATACAAATACGTTTCGAATCCCAAACCAGCGCATATTAAGGCATGCTGACATTACAAAAAGCAGTCGTGCCTGGATCTGTAGGAGCAGTGTGAGTCCAGGGCAGTGGGGAGGGGGGAAAACTGTGCTCAGGAACGGTATGGGGCAACTGGGCCTAGTGTGAGTACAGCCTTATTTGTTGTGAACTTTTATACTACAAGCAGATGTGCTTCATTTCAGTAGGTACTGTATATCAAAAAGTACTTTAACTGTTAATTAGTAAGGTAATTTATCAAATGTCTCCGAAGGGTTCATTAATATTTCATAGTTCAGTTTTACTTTCTTCTTCTGTATTATCCTTTATTCAACAGGTTGCACCAAACTGCACCTTAGGACTCAAAGACGCACTCTCCGAGTCCCAAAGTGTAGTTTTGTTGAATGGCATTAGTGAGATCAAATGAGATTTGCATACAGCTTCACACCATGAAAATAATCTTGAATAAGCTGTGCCTGTCTCTATGGTAGTGCTAGCCATCGTGGGATATCTAAATCTATAACAATAACATAAGAGCCACAAGAGCAAACGCAAATACACCTTGAAAAAGAGTGAGGGAACAAGAGAGAAAGAGTAAAAGAGAATGATCATGTTGGTGCCGCAGTATTGGACTTCACTTAATCCCCATCATGCGTTAATGTCACTGTGATGGCATTGTGCGCTGCAATTACCTCCCACTCATACATTTTACAGATAGACAGAGACAAGAGCAGATGCTGCCTCTATGAAGACAGATCACCATGGGTTCAACATGTCTTCCCTGAGCTGTGATGCTGGGAGGTAGTGTGTGTGTGCGTGTGTGTTTGATAAAGATAAAACTAGAATGTGGTTTTAGACATGTCTTCTTCCTGAGGACATGTCTTTTTTTGTTTGCAATAATACTGTAGTACATGTTTATTATGTTTGAATACGTGTTTGCATGTGTATGCATCTATGCAGCTACTTGCAAGTTGTTGGTTTCCCTTGCCTGTACAGCTCTGTCCTTGTATTTCTGTATCTAAATGTATATGCACAAGAAAATGTGTGTCTGTGTGTGTGTGTGTGTCTGTGTGTGTGTGTGTGTCTGTGTGTGTGTGTGCGTGTGCGTGTGCGTGTGCGTGTGCGTGTGCGTGTGCGTGTGCGTGTGCGTGTGCGTGTGCGTGTGCGTGTGTGTGTGTGTGTGTGTGTGCGTGTGTGCGTGTGTCCTATTGATCAGCCAGACTGTGCCCGAGGCTCCAGATGGATGACCCTCTATTAGGCTGTCTGTCTCCGAGGAAAGAACACCTCTGCCTGGGGAGAATATGATGCTCTTGCCCTAAGGTGCTGAAGGCCTGGAGGTCTGGATTTTACTCCACTACTGCACTCCCTGTCCAGAAAGATTTAAGAACATATTTTAGCTGATAGTTACACCAATTGAATTAACACAAAATACCTGAATAAAGCCTGGGGGGAAAAAAATGATATGCAATCCATATCAGTAATTATTGAGAAGCGGGACAAAAGGCCGTCTTCCAATATTAACTGCTGATATGTTTAAAAGTTAAAATATTTAAAATTGTAGATGTCTGGAGCACAATTATCCCCTTAAATTTAATTGTATCATTATTATGTCAAATATATGACACTTGTTATCTTGTCACGACATCCAAAACAGGGTGTCCACAGAGAAGGGTTCAATCCTTAATATGCAATAAAACCTAATAAAAATGTGCTTTAATGATTAAAAAGAGAATTTTTCATCAAAATTAACACTAAATTATCTCTCATATCAATATACACTTTTTTCATACCACACATTCATGTTTTATAGGGTTTCTAAGTGGTACACTTTTTGTCACCACCGTCAGACAATCCATTAAAATGTAATAAAATCGGGGGCACCCTTAGCTCAGTTGGTAGGGCGTCCCCCCCGGGCCGGGCCCATTATCAGACCCGGGTCCTATTCCCGCCCGCGGTCGTTCTCTGCATGTCACTCCCCTTTCTGCCCCATTTAACCTCTGTCTCTATCAATAAAGCATGAAAAATGCCTAAAAATATATTTAAAAGAAAAAATCAGGCCAAATAAGGGGCAGCTGTCACTATGAAGGACCTCTTGTCACATTCTACCTATGCAGAGTACATTACTGCCTCCACACACATCCTACCTCTACTGCGTGTCTACTGCGCGTATGCATCTGACTTTTTTTCACCAACCGTGTAATCAACCTAGAGCGACCACACATCCAACCTCGGACGCGCTGCCGATGCCCGTCAGAGGCGAGTCTGCAGCGACGCTCCACACCTCAGGAGGCTTGCCTATTTCTCTCAGGTCTCGCTGCTTTAACTGATAGAGAAATACTTTGCTGAGAGTCATATTAACTACAAACCGGCAGCTTTCGCTGTAGTTTCACCATTTCCTGGTGTGTCCCTTTCAAAATAAATCTTCCAACAAGCGAAAATGTGAAAAAAAAAGGCAATGGGGCACACGGATTACTGTCGAGACTCAATATTAGTCTCAATATAAATCATATGCATCATAAATGACATGAAATAACTTGATTTTTAATGGGAATTATCTATGAAAACTGTAGAAAGATAGGGCTTTTAGAAGCAGCGCTGCAGCAGCAGCAGCTACTGAGATGTTCCATGTGTGGCCGAAAAAAGTGCGAGTGAGGCAGCAGTAACGGAAGGCGCCGCGCTCCAGAGGTAGACGCAGGATGTGTGTGGAGGCTGTTACAGTCAGACAGGCCTTAAAAAGGCTTAAAATATTTTACATTCCAAATCTTGAAAGTCCTGTGTTACAACCATGATAGGTCAACACCGACTTACAATTACTGAAGAAGTTATTTGAAATGTTTCGATAATTTTATTTTCCTGAAGCAGTTCATACTAGATCCTAAGATCAACAGAAACAACAAATGGCTACTAGATACACTCCATTTGTTTTGTTTAAGAAATGTTCAATATGTCAACATCGTCAAATGTCAACTCCGTCAGATTTCCTGTCTGACGGTGGTGACAGGCCAATGACGTAGTTGACAATCAATGTGAAGGCATCATATTTGGTTGGTTTTCAAGTTATTATAATTATATTGAATATAAAAATAGGGTTTCATTTTTCTAGTACTGTATTTATGGAAACTCTCACAATCTTCTTTTGTCATGGATGATTCTTAAAAAAGTACAGGATGATATAAAAAATGTGCAATTTGGTGTGAGTCTGTTAGAGCAAGTCTGATTGAAAGACTGTAATGTGAATCTTGATTTAACATTCAACCAATAATATGCTGTTATAAAATAACTGTTATTGAGTATTGATGGTTAAAATGACTACATCTGGGTTTTTGTCACCACCGTCATGTTATGTCAAATCCATAAGATATACTTGTCAACTCCGTCAGATATGTGTCAACTCTTTCAGATTTATATTCTTTTGATAATATTGCATAATGATGTTTCATAGTTGTTGAGAAATGGTTGGTCATATGTGAAAATCTAACCAGTCACCTAACATGAGAATGTGTTTTGAAATTTGAAACACATCTTGATTGCTGTTAATTTTAAAGTAACAATTCTATTACACAGTTCAACTGAAGAACATAGAGGAAAATCGATATAAAAAATGTGTATTGATATACATTTTGAAAATATTTGTTGTGGCCTATGTGAGTCGTGGTGAATATTTGTGATCACTATACATCTCATGGGTCTAGCATAAATTGAGGAAAAATGTATTTGTGTTTTTGGTGTCTGACGGTGTTGACACAAAATAAGGAATGGCAAGGTAAAAAGCCCATTTTGATAAAAAGGACAAAAGCTGGGAGGTTGTGTCAAAGCTTAGCTCAGTAGCTTAGTATATGTAAACATAGGGTTTTTATTTTTTCAACAGTGCACTTTGTTTTGTCCCACTTCTCAAGAATCACTGATATATTGTAACTGAACTGAAAGGACAGCAGTTCATCCAAACAAGTAAAGACAAAAAAAAAAAAAAAAAAAAAAAAAAAGAAACCCAAGAAGATCCCATTGTGCTTACTTCTTCTAATTAAGATGTAAAGTGCCCAATGAGATTGTTTTATTGTATTTGGACATCGTCCCCACATGTCAAGTACAGTGTTTTTTCTTTTTTTGATATGGTTTAGCAACCAATCAAATGGGAAAAGGACTACCATGTGACTGTGGCAATCTGATGGATTGACAGGCTTCAACAACAACTAACACTGTTTTATTTTAAACAATTCCAGGCAACTCAATGTCCAATTTACTTTATATACTACATTTACCATGTTGTCTATTCCATTTTCAGAACAAGATGAATGAGGCTTCATTTCCATCTAGCAGGAGTGCAGCTGGATGCTTCAATAAACCTTCTCAGTGTGTGACTGCTGTCACTTGTGGTGCCTCTCACACTTGTATCATTTCACACCATTTTGCTCCGTTCCAGACCCATGTCTTTTTAAAATTGTTTAAACATACAACTCCTCCCTCTCATCTCGCATGTCACCCTTAACATCATCGTCATATCTCTCCTTAACCCTCCCAGGTCTGTCTGCTTCCCGATTCCCTCGCCTCACAGCATATGTAACATTTTACCCATGCTACCTGAAATTATGAAATATCTTGTATACCTTATTTCCAAAATGATAGACTTTGTTTGTTTTGTTAGTTTTTTATTTATTTACATTTTACTGATGATGGTGCGTAATTTTGCAGAAGCTAAACTTTTAGGAATTTAGATATTTAGTCATGTTTCTATCTATATTAACGAGGAATACCTAACCTTTTCAAATCAGTATAAACAAACATATTTTTCCCTCTTTCCTCAACCATCACCCTTCACTGAATTTAGCACCTCTTTGTCTTGTATTTTCACAGGAAGTCTATTCGACATGTTTGTTGTGAAAAACATAAACGCTCTAATACACTTGGAAAACTTACATTTCAGCGAGGACTGAGTGTAAAATGAATGATATATTGACATACGCTGCCTTAACGTACCTGTCAATGAACGTTATACCTAGTTTCTCATTAAAATGGTTGCTCATTTAGCTGTTTTATTGCTCGCAAAGGCACTGTGCAGGAAATGCCTCATTCATTTCAAGCTATAAAAGAAGGTCAAATTGTCAAAAGCAATGGAGTATTTGGTCTTTGATATGCAACATTATCTTAGGAAGTAGAGCTACTAGCAGTTTCAAAGCTCATTCTTTTTTCATAAAGCTATAAAAAAGACAACATTTGGAAGCCATGGAGACAGGTAATTATGTGTTATGACTAAAGTAGGCTGCATACAACCAGGGCCGTCGGACTGCGGGTGTAAGTTAGACAGGCTTGCGGGGCCCAAGGCAGAGGGGGGCCCATCATCCTTTTTTTTTTAAACCTTCGTGGGGGGGGGGGGGTCATACGGAGATCAGGGGCCTATCATGAGCCAGTACATGTTTGTAATTTTTTAAATAACATCGTTCGAGGCTACAAAGATCAGGGGCCTACATATTGAGCCATTAAAAAGAAAATACTTCAAAGAGAGAATGAGCTTCGGGATAAGGGATTAATATTAAAAATCCCGAAGCTGACTGGATTTTTTAAAGATGTTAAAGAGTTTTTCTTTCTGCTTTCTGGTAATTCTGTGTCTCCAAATTATTACAGAAAATATTACTGAATATGTCACATTGGACATAGTTTATTTAGCCTTAGTGTTCTTCTCAAACTGCACCAGAATGATGAATTGTACTTTAAAGTTTCAAATGTTTCTTGCGGGGGAGCATTCCCCCGGAATCCCCTAGAAGGTCCAGGGTCCCCACCACATTCTCCCAAATTCCTGTGAGAAGCACTGTTATGTGTGTATGGTTATTATAGAAGGCATTAGACCAGGGGTTGTGGTTAAGTACAAGTATCAATTTGGTCATTCATCAATAGAAATATTGTGGGGTTATCTAGCTCAGAGAGGGACCAGTCACTTATATGTGTTGCATTGTAAGACCGCCTCTCATGCGGCCCATCAGGACTTCTTGTATAGGGGCCAATAATTTGGTGCTACGCCCCTGCATACAAGTAGGTGTCCAATTAGTGGAATATCATTTCACATATAACACATGACGATGCGCTTAGTGTGAGTGCATAACATACTGTGAAATGTAGGTTATTACCTAGGCTGAGGTATATGACATCTCAGGTACAACTCATCGATAAGCACAGAATCAAATGCAAAGAAAAGCAACAAGATGAGCCTCTTACAACACTAACATGTTACCATCCTGTTAAGAAACATATTGCGGATGGCCATATGTTAAGGCCTGATCCGAAAGACTATCAAGAAAGCAAAAACAATAGAAAATTGCAGCGACAATACAAGCATTACTGGAACACGGTGGTGCCGTAAATACCTATATTGTGTCAAATTGAGCAGGATTGAACTGATACTAATTGTAGTACAATTAGTATCAGTGTACAGCACACATGCAGATAAAAACACAGCTCTATTTCCAGTGGCCATTAGCTGCAAGCATACCACTTCACTTCATCTTGCACTCTGTTACCAGTATAAATGTCTCTCTACCAAGGTGGAGAGAGAAGGAGAGGGGGCAAAGCCTTTATCCACTCATGTGGTTCTCAGGACACAAAAGATTCATGAATCATACATACTGCACATTAAGGGTCAAATGTATGTCAAAGTGTTGTGTATGCGTGTGTGCGTGTGTGTGTGTGTGTGTGTGTGTGTGTGTGTGTGTGTGTGTGTGTGTGTGGGCGTGTGTGTGGGCGTGTGTGTGTGTGGGCGAGCATGTGTGGAGGTCAGGGAGGCGGGAGGGGGGGCGTGGATGAGCAGTAATGGCAATAGAAAACAGATACAAGGAGGTAATGACAGAAGAGCTGACCTTGACGCATATGAAGAAAGATGTTGCGATGGAGGGTGAGGGGAAGAATGAAGGAGGAGAGAAAGAGATTACTGCTGTATGCATCATAAAAAGGGGGGCAAAGGCAAAGAGGAAAATGTGTGGCATGTAGGCAGCAAAAGGCAACACAAATTTGACACTTGCGGTACATAGCCATGAAGATGGATTTGGTTCCATGTGTCAAGACCTTGATGTCAAAGGGACTATTTATTTGGTAGAAAGCACAGGTGTCCAGAGTCGAGGAAGTGGATAATCTTGATGTTTCTGGAAAGACAAGAGACTGCTACCTTTTCCCAATGTAATTTGTCTTTTTTTTGTTCACCAAGGGAAAACCTTTAATCCTTTAAAAAGCATAACTTAAATCGGCCATGAAGAACTTTCCGTTTTGTTGATTCAGACTAGAGGTCGACCAATGATTTTCTCTGTGTTCTTTCCTATATTTTCTCAAGTAAATAAGCCTCGTTCCTACTTGCTTTCATTATTCATCACTTTTACCTGAACCTGAAGAGATTTGAGTTTGACACATTAAGGGGTAAAGGCATTGGAAGGAGAGTGGAGATTCACCTCAGGAATAAAGTTTCAGCTCTCATAAAAACCAGGCTGCTTGGTGCACTTAACCTGCCTTAGTCTGGCCGAGGAGGTTGAAAAAAATATATATGCAATTTGTCTTAGCAATGTCCTGTTGGACCTGACCCAGTCTGAGTCAATTCTTGCCTCCCACCAACCAATTTTGTGCCATGTCTGCCTGCATGTCTATCCATCTGTCTGCCTGTCACAGTGTGCCTCATTCCCATCTCTTGAAGTGCCACGACCCTCCGTGCCGAGTTTCCTTATGCGTTCCGTGAGTTTGTTGATGTTTTTAATGTTTGGTGAATATTGCAGACTGTTACGCGCTCCCACCTTTCTGCTCCTCCCTCCTCTTGCTCCTCCACACTCTCTCTCTCTCTCTCTCTCCCAGGTGTCCTGAGGCCTGATTGGCGGCAGGTGCTCCTGGGGCTTAAAGACGTGGCCTGTGCCGGTCTCGGTCTCTGACTGACTGGATGACGGCTCGGCTGCTGACCTGCTGCGGTTGCTTGTTGTTTCTTTAGTGTTATGGTTTAGTTAATGGGGGGCTGCTAGGTTGTGTTATTTTACTTTGACCGTAGTTTTAGAGGGGCCGGGGAAAAGTTTAGTTTAGTAATACTGTATTCCAACTGTGGCTGCCCCAGGCTTCCTCCCGTTTACCCTTTTTCTTTTGCAGCCTCCGGATTGAGTTGAGTTGTGGGATTGGTTTAATAAATTACCTTATGATTTAAACGTTGATTCATGGTTTCATTGTGGTTTATTTCATGTTTACTGGCCGGTTAACGAGCCTGGTATGGCCGTCCGTAACACCGACTGAGTCACATAAAGCTGGTTAGAAACAGTTACCTGACATTAGTCTACTTAGGGTGACATATTCAAAATATTCAACAGTTTAGTTTCCTGCAATTTCTCTTTTTTTGTGGCAGTTATTACTGGAAAAAAAAACATTTCTTTTATTTATCCCATCCTTTTCCTTCTACATCATACTCCTTTTTGCATGTTGGTTAATCCATTATTGACAGTAAAGGTGGAGTGTTCACAGCCTGTCAGGGAAACAGAGGTGCAATGGGAGAGGATATGGACCTAATGGCATTGGTACGTAAGAAAAAAAGAGAAAAAAAAACAACAGACAACTCAATACTCTTTTTTAAAAAAAGGAGGGCAACTGCAATGAAATGGGGGAAAGACACAGAAGGGAATAACAAATGAATAGGGAATGAAAGAAAAGAGAGGGATGAGGCTTGGGCAAAAAGACTAAGAAAGAAGAAGAAAGACAAACATTTAGGGATGAGTGCAGAAAAAGACAGGAGAGTGGAAGGCATTCCCGGTGGTGCTTACATGTTGAGGCTTAGTTGGGTTGCACACACACTCAAAACACACAAAGCTGTTCTCCCTGACGAGTGAAGGCCCTCTGAGCAGAAAAACTGTGATCTCTCTGGTGGCAGGTTGCAAAAAGCTTTCTCTTCCCCTCGGTCTCACCCTCACTCTTCTCGCTGCCTCTTTAACCCCTAGCTTTTTCCTTTGCCACATTGCACAACACGTGCCCCCATCCCTCCATCCATAACGATATGCATATCTCCACCTTTGACTCTAATCAGCCCTCGCATTCATTCAGCCCGCCACTAGATTTCCATAAAAATGTCCATTAGACTTGTCAAAATAACTGGACTGCCGTGGCTACTTCGGTGTCGGTGGGCAAGATTGACTTCAATATCAAATGATATAAGCAGTCAACACCACCACGAGTGTGTTCTGCGAGCATCAATCTTGAGGGGCTAGTTTAGAAGGAGACAAACAAAGAGAATGGGAGGAAGGCAGAGTATAAGGAGCAGGAGAATGATAATATGAGGGCCAGGAAGTGAGAGGAGGAAAAAGAAGATTTGATATAATTACGAACTCCATACATAATAATCCAAAGCAAGTTTTACAGTAAGTATGTGGTGTGTTCACCTGTGTAAAATGTGATTGTCAGTAGTAGTGTGTGACTAATATAATGCTCTTAAAGTATACTCTTATATGAAGTATGGAGTTGGTTCTAAAGATACACTCACACTATATGAGACATTTTGACATGTCCAAAACCCAAAGTTCAAACTAAACTGCTGGATAACTACTGTAGTGCCAGAAGAGACGAGAAGAAGATGGACACCCGGCTGACATTAACAACCCCTTTAGAAGCAGAAGTCCATGTCAAATTTGACAATGGTGCTGTACACAGCTATGTTTGTGGCTAATACAGGTAATGTATTTTGGCGAAACGCAAACACATCACTATCCATTACAATGATTCATTTATCCATCCATTCTACAGCTTGTCTTTTCACCAAAATAAAGAATTATTGCACTGTCTGCCTTTAAAAAAAAGATGTTGTAACTTCATCTCTTCCTCACACATCACTCTGAGAGTGTTTCCAACAGACACAGAACCCACTAGATTCATCCATCAACCTCTCCGTCCCTCTACAGTCTCCTCTGCCTACATTTGTCTTTCTCACCTCCCTATGTCCTCAGTGACACTTGAAAAAACTGAGAAGACTGACAAATCCCCTGACGAAGACAAAAAGAAAACAGCGAGCGCCTGGACTAAAGTGTAAGTCTCAGAGGTTCGAGCTACTCAGAATACCATTAGAATCTCTATTTTGCTCATATTTAAATGTATTGACTCTCATAATAGATTATGATATATACCCTCAACTTCTGAACTGAAAAACTGAGTAGCAGAGAACTGAAACTGCCAGACTGCAGAAATGTACTTCCTATCACTTTGAATGGAAAGATTCACACTTGCCTGAGCTCATTCAATGTATTTTTAGTGAGCATATGCTTCTAAAACGTCTTTGCCTAAAGTACATTTTGGAGTTTCTTCTATACCTTCTATAAATAATTTGTTTTATGATTTGCAAACCTGCTGCAGGCTGCGAGCAATCAGATCTTTGCTGAGAAAACTTTGGTTCAGAGATCTGCATAACTTTTATTTTCTACATCATAAGAAAGCAAAAAGGTATCTCTATAAAGATACACTGGCTGTTAATTAGCAGCAATGTATGTGTTATCTGTACAGTATGCATATGCTTTAATCCATAACAATGATAATCTTATCTAATACCTTAAACAGTTAATAAAAAGGGCTTTTATTTTGAAATGTCAAACTGTATTATATAAATGCTGCCCGTCTCATGGGCATTTTATGAAACTAATTGATTTTCTCTCACACTATACTGTATGTGAAAAAACCCTAACCTGAAATGTATTTTAACACTTTGAGTCTACTAAAAAAAAATTTAACCACTTTGACAACTCTTTCATTGTTTCGCGGGACGTTGTATCACTATGAAGAAACATTTCCTACACTTTGGCACACTTGTGGACAAAGGGCAAATGTGGAATCGCTGCAAGACAATATGTGCCGGCTCAGTATATTCTTACGCATTCAATGTTCATCCAGTCGTGTGGAAATTAAACCTGTGATCATGGTTTCTTCAGACTCTAACATTTACAATTAAGCTGCAATCTAATGAATACAATACATCAAAGCGTATACAAACACACTGTAGCCTGCAATACAAGTGATGCATATTGTAATATTTAAATATCACAACATAGACCCACACACACACACACACACACATACACATGCATAAGCCTACTCAATTAATCATGGTGTCCTTTGGCCCTTTCTACTGAATGCTAACATAATGGACCTGAGTGATAAACCACTTCCATTTTCACTTGAAGCCTGTTTAGTGAACTCTGAGAGGAAAAGAAAGGATGGAGCGACAGAGAGGGGGGAAAAGAGCAATTGTGATTGTGTGGGGAGGAGACGGGAGAAAAATGACAGAGAATAGGGGGATCGGGATAGGTGAGACACTGAGGGAAAGCATGTTTATATTGCTGAGAGGAGAAGGGATATTACATACAAATTATTCATGTGCTTATGTCACTCCGTGTCTCATAAGAAGGTTCCATTTGTACCTCGAAAAGAAATCAAGAGAGAAAGAGACCAGAGATTGAGGCCATGGGAAAATATGTAATACAAACACAATAGACATGCAGTATAGTATGCAATATGACATCTCATTGTAAGCATGTCATTGTTACTGAAGTGCAATAACAAGAGAGAATGTAAACACAGTACAACTGGCATATCACGGTTGTCTGAACAAACAACTGAAGTGACAAAAAATTGCACTTATAGTCCTTTTTTAACGAATTATAGAAAGATCAGAACTTCAGAACAATGTATTTTCTTTCTGAGTTGCTTTTGATTTTAAATACAGGTAATACAGGTACACTGTTGTGGTGAGATCCATGGCATTGAAAAACTTGATTTTGACAGGAATTGTTTGAGGCACACCATCTGGCTTCTGACACACCTGGATAGGCTACCAATATGTTCTGAGCTCACATGCAAATACATGTCTACCTTTCTGTTTGGAAAAGAGCAATGTGTACAAAACAGGCAGGTGGGCAGCTTCTCATTTTCAACCGTCACTGACCATCACTTTCACCGACAAACGTGATATTAGCTCCATGACATAACATTTAATTTAGCTTGGCTGTTGTGTGGTGAACGTTTGTTCTTCAGCCGGTGTCTGTTCTGTGCCAAAGATCATGTGTGAGGGAGGAACTGGCCTGAGCTCTTTCTTTCTTGTTTACACAACACACTAAAACAACTTCAAACTTTCCCACTTAAATGTTCATTCACATCGTTTTACTAATTTAAGCTCATGACTTAGACTTGGAGGGACTGACTTTGACCCATTTGGCACTCAAACCAGTGTATCTGAGGTTGTGAACTGCTCAACATTGAAGCTGCTACATCATCTGCAGTCGCTCTCCTGGACACTCCCAACCCTGCAGTTGAGACGATGCCAATTAATTCACTGCTTCAAACTCAACAATCAACTGTTTTTCAGTGGAAGAAAATCTTTCAAATGATGAAATGTTGTAACAGGTCTTTATGAAATATTTTTTTGTGGTTTCTAGTCGCTGTTGCTTTTGTAATTTCTGATATTAAGAGCAGCACATAGTTGATTATGTTTGGACAGAGTGAGAGGTGCTGGCAGAGACTGAGAGGCTCATGCTAGCTCCGTTGACGGATGAGAAACGGAAACCATGTTAACGTCCAAGAAATGTAGAGGTGGAGAGATGGCTAGACAGAGACGGATGGGGAACCTAGGTTAAGTTGGCTTTGAAGGGCAAGTGCAGCAGGCAGTTGATCAATGGGAGATGACTAATAAAGACCCTGACCGCACATAGCACATATCAGTGTGTGTTTGTGTGCTTCTGTTTGTTTGTGTATCAACGTGAGGCTGTCCGGCCTGCCAGCGGGCACAAGGCAATGCCTGTTGACGTATGTAAGTCTGTGTGTGTGTGTGTGTGTGTGTGTGTGTGTGTGTGTGTGTGTGTGTGTGTGTGTGTGTGTGTGTGTGTGTAATGTAACCTGACACATGAAGCTCATGCAGCTTGTATTAATGAAGAGTGAGTAGCTGCCTCTGGAAGACACTGACAGTATACCACAAATTCCATGAGGGAAACACACAGAGTTCCTCCTCTCACACACACAGAGTATACAAATATAGTCATGACACTGGCCCGTGCTCACACACAACGTGCACACAGCGCAAATACACCTACACACCCACACAGGGAAAAGGAGTGCTCCAGTGGTTCTTCCAGCAGTTGAATAATTCAACACAATTAAAGCTGGCTAAGGCCCAATCTCTTTCTCCCTCTCTCAATTTGCTTCTGATTTTTTCAATCACTCTCTCCTCCCGTCGTCCTTTATTCCTCCATTATCTATGTTGGATTGGATTGAATTTTTTTATCCAACAACATTTACTTAGGTAACATATTAAAGCTGGGGTGGAGGATTTGGGGAGAAAATGGCAGTTGGGATAGAGATTCAAATCCAAATACCTCAACCGCTCCACGTGTTCTCTTTGGTCCCTCATATGGTCCCTCCCTGACACCAACAAAGTCGTGCCAAAGTGAATGGACAATCCCAACAGCCAATAAGAACAGAGAATCGGAGCCTCAAATCTGATTGGTGGAAGTGTACAGCTCATGTTAACTTTGACCAATCAGAAATCACATACCCCAGCTTTAATGTCACACAATAAACAACCCACTGATGGGTATTTCATTCAAATGTCTTCTGGACCTTTACATTGGAGCCATTTCATTGTACATTTCTTAAATCACAGGTTGTTTTCTACAAAGCTTAAAACTAACCTTTAAAACAATCCGTGATGAACAGAGGAACCCCTACACATACTCTCATTCAGAAGAAAAAACTGGTATTTGAAGAAAAACATATTGCAGTACTGGGTGCATATTACTAGTGAATTAACCTCCAGGAAATAATAAGTTTCACTTTAACTAAGTCCAGATGACTGTCTGCTAATGGCTTCATCAAAATAGAAACATTCTGTCTGCAGTGTTAACGGGGCAGTAGCAAACATTGTCAATGCAGATTTATGCATCTCGATGGTCTTTCCCTTTGCTCCATTAGGCTTTAGCAACAAACAAAGAAAAATTGGGTGCTTCATCGCTGTTGGGCAGAGACCTCAGATCTATAAACCCCCATCTTTTTCATCTGAGTGGTGTGATTGATGCCCAGGTCTATTTTTTGAAATGTTCTTTGACGGCTTGACTTGGTCCAGGGGTCATAAATTGCATTTTGTACAGATGAGAGCAAAGGTGAGCTGTCTGACTAAAATCCCAAATTGTAGATCCAAGTGAACTGAGGATAACACTGTCATCAGATCTGGGTTTTTTTGTTTTGACTCTCCTTCATCCTCTCTCTCTCTCTCGCTCTCTCTCTCTCTCTGGCTAAAACGTAATCAAGCGTATCAGAATGTTTCCACCAACTGAAACACACACACACACACACACACACACACACACACACACACACACACACACACACACACACACACACGACCAGCTAAGCTATTTCCTGGTGTTGACACTTTGTCATTTGTTACACGGACATATCTTCTCCTTCACCAGCCTGGACCATGGCCAAAGTTTGTTTTGTTGTGTCTGCTAGCTTATTAGCAATAGAGGCAGGGGAAAAGAAAACGGCAAGAAAAAAGGAGTAGGAAGAAAAGGAGAAGGGAGATCTCACGTCAGTTTCTGTGATTATAACAGCGCTAAATGCCTTGCAGCAAAATCGCATAAAAATATGTCTGAAGAGAGAAGGTCTAGTTTAGCAGAGTTCTTTCCAAAGACTGACAGACTATTTTTATGGGATGAAGCAATAAGTTTTACAGTATGTTGACTTAATTTGTTTTTGAATATATCTTAAAACCGGCTGTGGTTGGTAAAGTTGGCTTGATGCTACCATTTATACATTTATTTAATTGTTGCCAGTTCTCACTAATATTGATGTGACTGGTTGCATTTGTGCTTGTTCTTGTGATCATAAGATAATGCATTATTAAGGAAACAACTTTTTGCCTTCATCTGCTTTCATTTCTCATGTCATCAGTAGTTTACTTGAATATTGATGGATGAGTGGTGGGATGGCTGGATGGCTGGATGGACAGACGGCAGGCAGAGGATTTGGAATATATGAGATTCATTTCTTTGAGGGTTGATGTCAGTATACAGTCCCGGACAAAAGTCTTGTCACTTATCGATTTTGTAGAAACAACAGCTTATAACCTGACTTTTAATTAATCCATTGGTTTTAGAAATGGCTCATATGAAAGCTAAAACCTTCCCAAATTATGTTTAATAAACTAAAATTAATTTGCTTCACTGAAGAAATATTGATCATTTAATGAACACAGAAAGGTCAAATGTTGGCAGGACAAAAGTGTTGTCGCCTACAGAGAGTAATGTGAACATTGAATGAATAATTTACTTCAAATACAAAAATATGTTGCAAACCATCAGTGAATTAAGTAGTAGTGCTGTGAGATCCATTTTTAATGTCTTGTATGACTTCCATGAGCTTGAATGACTGCATCCATGCGGTTTGACAATGATTCATACAATTTATTGATGAAGTCATCAGGAATAGCAAAGAAAGCAGTCTTACATGCCTCCCAGAGTTCATCAAGATTATTTGGTTGGTCTTCCATGCTTCCTCTTTCATTCTACCCCAGACATGCTCAATGATGTTCATGTCTGGTGACTGGGCTGGCCAGTCCTGGAGCACCTTGATCTTCTTCGCCTTGAGGAACTTTGATGTAGAGATGGAAGTATGGATTAATTAAAAGTCAAGTTATAAACTGTTGTTTTTACAAAATCGATAAGTGACAAGACTTTAGTCCGGGACTGTACAGACTGAATAAGAGGAGGGAGAAAATGAAGAAGGACGTGATTGTGTTGTAAGGGGATAAGATGCCTGGATTGTAACCACACCACCTCTTGCTATTTGAAAGATAAAGAGATGGTAAGGGAGGGGGCAAATGGAGGCAAGATGGGAGGCAAAGAGATAAAGAGGGCTTTTAGAAAGACAAGTTGGCAAGAGAAAGAGATGAGTGGGCAAGTGAAGCATGGAGAGAGGGTTGGAAAAGGCAAGGGGTGAGGGATAGAGAAAGAGGGATGGATGAAGTAAGGGGCCATATGAAGTAAATGAGGGAGGGATAGGGTTGGGTAGAGGACTGTATGGTAGAGAGACACAGTCCATCATGCACCCCTGTCTCGCAGTGAAAAGAGGAAGGACAAAGTTTAACCAGGATTTATCGCCTGTGTCTAGTCACTGGAATAAGGCATGGGATATAGATCATTATGGAGGACACAAATAGACTGGTGTGCACCTGAGCTGGGGTCAGTTCTCTTTCTTTTAAGAACCCCTGCCACTGGTGCTGTCCCTGCTTAAGATGTGAGCTAGTGGGGGGGGGGGGGGGGGGGCATTGATAGATGAAGTTTTGATAATATGTGAAAGAGAGATTATTTGAGGATCACATAATTGTGTCACAACATGGATACTGTTTATTTAAATATTTCCTACGTTGTCTAACAAATAAATCCTCATTTTTAGCTTTTAGCAGTAAGCTCATTCAGACTTCATACAGAATGTTACTTTGTTGTCTTTTCAAACAGAATGAGCTTTTATGTTAGCCTGGCATTCCCAGACCTGCCACTAGGCGCTGGCAAATTAAATTTGCTGCGCGTGTTGGTCTGGACACGCTCCGTTGAAGCTTTATCAAGAAGACCAGAAATCTGGCTATGGTTTCAATTGGTTCTATCTAATATGGGCGCGCCAGAGCCCTTTATATGGTACTCTGGGGAGGACGTAACCGGATGACGACAGCGACGTCGAAGCCGTGATAGTAAACATCAAAGATGGCTGCGGATATGTTGTGTGAGTTTGAGACTGCTTTGGCCTCGACCCTTAACGATTTGGAAGACGGCACTCAAATCTTTCATTAGCAAGTAAGTGGAATGTTCTGTTTTGCCGACCGGCAACGGCAAACGTTTAATTTAACAGTTTAACAGCTGTTCGCGAAACGAAAGGGGCTTACGTCACCTTGTGCATCGCTCTGATTGGTTGTAGTGCTATCCAACTGCGTGCAGTGGCATTTGAAATGCACGAGTAGGAGCCGCCCCTTGAGTTGGAAATTACTATTGATCGTGGCCAGACCCTCTATCGTTCAAGATATCAGGGTCTGGATTTCCAGGCTACTTTTATGTAGAAATCCAGTTAAAAAGAGGTGTGGTCCAGATATGTAATTTTTATCAGATGTAAAGCTCTTAACTGGTAATGTTGTGTATCATTGACTTTCATCATCAAAATGTTGCTCAGTATCATAACTATTGACTTTTAAACAGGAAGGACACTTCATCAAGAGTTAAAAATTATATATTGAAGAAAATGGGATGGATCAACATTTTTATGTAACTTTTTATCTTTTTACCTCACTCTCCGGCTCAAGAAAAGGCAACAGAAACCTTTCATGTAACTGTGTTTGCATTACTGATGAAGAAATGGGCATAGGTCACCCATCAAGGTTAGATTAGCTCAAACACTGGTAGTCGAGGGGAGCAGGTCAAAAGTTAAACGTTACAACATCACTAAACGCTCCTGTGTGCTTGTTGAGACTTGTTTATTTACCATGTTATGTTGGACTCTACATTATGTCATTTTAGAATCAGAAACATACTAAAAATAAACCAGGAAGTGCCTCTGACGGCTCGCTATCCGGGACCGTGGTGAAGTTAGTTTTATGTTGGATATTCGACATATGTTCATCAGCAATGTATTCTTCATGGATGTATGTATCCAATATAAAACTAACTTCACCACATTGCAGGATTAGCAAGTGTTAAGGAGCACTTCCTGGTTTATTTTTAGTAATGTTTTGATTGATCATTTATCAACACAATCTGTTCCGGCAGGTAGGCTACTCGAACCTTGTCAGACCTGATGTTACGTTTAGCTTTCTAGGGTAAGGGAAAGCAACATAAAACCAGGTGTAAATGGTGAATTAAAGTTAATTATTGAGTTGGCTACCTTTTTAAATATGTAAAGGTAGCCACACTAACCAGTTTGATCATAGCAATGGCACATTTGATAAGTGTATTTAATATTCATTAAAGTAATTTGGAGATAAAACACAAACATCAATAGGATTTGGCAACCAATGAATAATCATAAGGAATTAAAACCCTATTAAATACACATTTGCTGCAATTTTTGCTTTTCTTGTGAAGGATCTGTTCTAATCCCATCCTGCTTATAATAATACATCATTCGTCAGAGGCAACATGAAAGAAAATTAACTTTAAAATGACTGTTTGTCTCTAATTAGTATCTAAATATACTTCTTAACAGTTTGACATATCCTAAAGTATACCAAACTTCTGCAAAGGCCTGAGGTAACCCGTTAGTGAAGTGACTGGAGGGTACAAAGCAGGCCTAGCTGGATACCTCTGTATTATGTGAGATATTTGGATGGACTGCAGAACCTATATAGAACCACTCAATAATTTAAAACCATATTGGGCCATATCTAAAGAAACCGCAGGAATATTTCTGCAATGTTTTCAGGATTGCTCACATAGGTTAGAAACAGGTTTATGCAGTCATAACATTTCCTAATATCCTTAAGAGGAGGAAATATACCATGTTGTTATGGTACCAAAAATATATATAGACTATTATGTGTGGCAGCATAGGAGAGGTATGGCTGTACATATAAACACTGTCTTTCTTGTGTCTAAGCATGTGACAAATCTAACTATTGCAGGTCCTAGTTGCCAACTGCAATTTGTTCCACCTCCATTGTGTATTAATCTAAAGAAACCGCAGGAATATTTCTGCAATGTTTTCAGGATTGCTCACATAGGTTAGAAACAGGTTTATGCAGTCATAACATTTCCTAATATCCTTAAGAGGAGGAAATATACCATGTTGTTATGGTACCAAAAATATATATAGACTATTATGTGTGGCAGCATAGGAGAGGTATGGCTGTACATATAAACACTGTCTTTCTTGTGTCTAAGCATGTGACAAATCTAACTATTGCAGGTCCTAGTTGCCAACTGCAATTTGTTCCACCTCCATTGTGTATTACATTTACATAAAATTGTATTTTTTTGTCAGCTTTCACTTGCGGTCCACTGCCTGAACAAACAGTTGTGTTATATTTCAGCAAGAGCGCACATATTACTGTTGGGGTCATCATTTTTAAATATATTATAATACACCAACAGTTAGAAGAGATAGCTATTGAATAGTTTATTCACATCCTTCAGATAAAGTGTTTCAAAGTGCATGTAAACATATCAAAGGGAGTGGACCTTAACCAGTATGTGGCAAGTTGCTGCTTTACTTTATTCATGTGATTACAGACACAACTAGAACTGCAAGCAGTTGTGAACGGGGGCCAAGCCTCCCACGCGACTCGGGATTGGACGTCGTCGTCCGCAGCGCCGGCCCCTCGCTTCACGGAATCCGGGGATGTAAAGTTTTTGAATGTGGGATGTTCGGTGTGGGAGTTATAGCCCCAAACGCGTTTTCTTTGCTTTTTGCGGTTTTGGTGCCCCCTATGGATGACATTCGCAAAACTGTGTTATGTAGAAAGATGCAGCTGACTTGTGGGCATCTGTGGATATAAAGTGTTTGACTGTGGGATGTTTGGTGTGGAAGTTATAGCCCCAAACGCGTTTTCTTTGCTTTTTGTGGTTTGGCGCCCCCTATGGATGACATTTGCAAAACTGTGTTTGATAGAAAGATGTTGCTCAATGTACCGAAGAAGTGGATGTCAAGTTTTTGAATGTGCGATGTTTGGTTGGGGAGTTATAGCAAAATCAAATTGTCAACCTCTCCATTGTAAAGACAGTTTTTTGAATTTTCCCATTTTCCCGCCTAAAGACTTAGGAAATGGCGAAAACAGGCAAAAAAATTGAAAAACTATTTTTTTTAATAAGTCCGGCCCACATAGGAATTTCTTGCCCATATTTTTGCCATAGGCTCAGGTATGCCCCATGATAGTGTCCCTTGAGTTTCAAGAAAATCCCTTTATTTTATTTTTTTAAGAGATTTGCGCGAATGTTTGAAGCGCTACCGTTTCGTCTTCCGACGGTCGTAGAAAAATTATTTATCTTACTTTTGCTCGTGGGAGTCGGTAGAGCATAATGCTTTTGGTTTCGTCCAAATCGGGCGAAAACTGTAGGAGGAGTATGTTTTGGTGACTGACACAGTTTTTGCGATGTAGCAAAAAATCTATCCTATCGCAAATGGGCGTGGCCTATCTCAAAAGATGCAGCTGACTTGTGGGCATCTGTGGATATAAAGTTTTTGACTGTCGGACTTTCGGTGCGGAAGTTATAGCCCAAAACGCGTTTTCCTTTGTTGTAGCGCCACCTAGTGGCCGGGATGTCTGAATTTTTTTGTATGCTGAGAGACCGGGGCTCTGAACTAGTGATGCAAGTGGCATGTCCCAACCCTTTACGGTTTGGGCTGCAGCACCACTTTTACGTAAGGAATAGGAATAATAATAATAACTAGAACTGCAAGCAGTTTTTACCGGGGGCCAAGCCTCCGACGCAACTCGTCGTCAACCGCCGCGCCGGCCGCTCACTCCACGGAATCCGTGGATGTAAAGTTTTTGACCGTGGGATGTTCGGTGCGGGAGTTGTATAGGTATCGCTGTTTACGGATGAATTTCGCGAAAGTGCCACGGTAGAACAATGCAGCTCAATTCACAGAACAAGTGGATGTCAAGTTTTTTAAAGTGCGATGTTTGGTTGGCGAGTTATGAGCAAAAGCAGATTGTCAGCCTTGACAAAATGGCCGCCGGAGCTAATTGCACAATGTAATGTCAATGGACATGCTAACATTCCCGCCTTTTTTCTTTGACGGAAAAGAAAAAATCTAATTTTATTAAAAAGTCCCGTAAACATTACTATTTCTTGGCCATATTTTTCATATAGACTCGGGTACGCCCGTTGATGGTTTCCCGTGAGTTTTAAGAAAATTCCTTTGGCCAATTAGGAGATATAAAATTCCCTAGTTTATGGCGCCCCCTTATGGCGAAAATTTCCAATTTTTTTTTTGAACGTAATTAAGGGTAGCCCCAACATATGTCTAAAATTTGAACTTGATCCGACTTATGATTTTGGATTTATGAATTTCTACGTAAAACGTAGCTAATCAACAAATATTTAAAACGCTACCGTTTCTCTATCCATGGTCGGATCAAAATGCATTAGCATGATTTCTTTCCGTGTGGGTCGGTAGATGTGCTGTGCAAACTTTGGTGTCAATTGTCCAAAAATTGTGGGAGGAGTAGCGAAAAATATGTTTTTCAGTTTTCGCGATTTTGCGAAAAATCTATAATATCGCAAATGGGCGTGGCCTATGCCAAAAGATGCAGCTGACTCCAGTGAATATGTGGATATAAAGTTTTTGACTGTGGGAGTTTCGGTGTGGGAGTTATGGCCCCAAACGCGTTTTCTTTGGTGTAGCGCCACCTAGTGGCCGGCATGTCTGAATAGTTTTGTATGCGTACACGGCCCGGACCTGGATCTAGTCATGCAATTGGCATGTCTGCACCCTTTACGGTTTGGCCTGTGGACACAGTTTTAGGTGACTACAAATAATAATCCTTACTAAAACAATAGGGTTCCCTGCCCCGCAGGGCTTGGGAACCGCGTTGCTGTGCAAAACGCGGTCCCAGCTCCTGCTCGGGCTTGGCCCCCTAACTAGAACTGCAAGCAGTTGTGAACGGGGGCCAAGCCTCCCACGTGACTCGGGATCGGGCGTCGTTGTCCGCGGCGCCGGCCCCTCGCTTCACGGAATCCGGAGATGTAAAGTTTTTTAATGTGCGATGTTCGGTGTGGGAGTTATAGCCCCAAACGCGTTTTCTTTGCTTTTTGTGGTTTTGGCGCCCCCTATGGATGACATTCGCAAAACTACGTTAGATAGAAAGATGCAGCTCAATGTACCAAACAAGTGGATGTCAAGTTTTTGAATGTGCGATGTTCGGTTGGGGAGTTATAGCAAAATCAAATTGTCATCCTCTCCATTGTAAAGACACTTTTTTGAATTTTCCCATTTTCCCGCCTAAAGACTTAGAAAATGGCGAAAACAGGCAAAAAAATTGAAAAACTCTTTTTTTTAATAAGTCCGGCCCACATAGAAATTTCTAGCCCATATTTTTTCCATAGGCTCAGGTATGCCCCATGATAGTCTCCCTTCAGTTTCAAGAAAATCCCCTTTTTTTTTTTTTTTAAGGAATTTTCGCGAATCTTTCAAGCGCTACTGTTTGGTCTTCCGATGGTCGTAGAAAAACTATTTGACCCACTTTTGCTCGTGGGAGTCAGGAGAGCGTAATGCTTTTGGTTTCGTCCAAATCGGGCGAAAACTGTAGGAGGAGTATGTTTTGGTGACTGACACAGTTTTTGCGACGTAGAAAAATATTTATCCTATCGCAAATGGGCGTGGCCTATCTCAAAAGATGCAGCTGACTTGTGGGCATCTGTGGATATAAAGGTTTTGACTGTCGGCCTTTCGGTGCGGAAGTTATAGCCCAAAACGCCTTTTCCTTTGTTGTAGCGCCACCTAGTGGCCGGCATGTCTGAATTTTTTTGTATGCTGAGAGACCGGGGGTGTGAACTAGTGATGCAAGTGGCATGTCCCAACCCTTTACGGTTTGGGCTGCAGCACCACTTGTACGTAAGGAATAGGAATAATAATAATAACTAGAACTGCAAGCAGTTGTGAACGGGGGCCAAGCCTCCCACGCGACTCGGGATCGGGCGTCGTCGTCCGCGGCGCCGGCCCCTCGCTTCACGGAATCCGGGGATGTAAAGTTTTTGAATGTGCGATGTTCGGTGTGGGAGTTATAGCCCCAAACGCGTTTTCTTTGCTTTTTGTGGTTTTGGTGCCCCCTATGGATGACATTCGCAAAACTGTGTTATATAGAAAGATGCAGCTCAATGTACCGAACAAGTGGATGTCAAGTTTTTGAATGTGTGATGTTTGGTGTGGGAGTTATAGCCCCACAGGCGTTTTCTTAGCTTTTTGTGGTTTTGGCGCCCCCTATGGATGACATCCGCAAAACTATGTTAGATGGAAAGATGCAGCTCAATGTACCGAACAAGTGGATGTCAAGTTTTAGAATGTGGGATGTTCGGTTTGGGAGTTATAGACCAAAAGGCAAAAAAATTGCAGAGAAAGATGCTCAAGTGGATAAGGAGATGTATACTTTTTGTGTTTTTGGCGCCCCCTTTTGGCGAAATTTTCCAATTTTTTTTGAGGATGTTCATTAGGACAGTACGACCATATTTCTAAAATATTGTCTTGATACGATGTATAGTTTTGGATTTATGATCACTTACGTACAAGGTATTACAAGGAAGCTAATCGGCGAATCTTTAAAGCGCTACCGTTTGGTCTTCCGATGGTCGTAGAAAAATTATTTGACCAACTTTTGCTCGTGGGAGTCATTAGAGCATAATGCTTTTGGTTTCTTCCAAATCGGGCGAAAACTGTAGGAGAAGTATGTTTTGGTGACTGACACAGTTTTTGCAACGTAGCAAAAAATGTATCCTATCGCAAATGGGCGTGGCCTATCTCAAAAGATGCAGCTGACTTGTGGGCATCTGTGGATATAAAGGTTTTGACTGTCGGACGTTCTGTGTGGGAGTTATAGCCTCAAACGCGTTTTCCATTGTTGTAGCGCCACCTAGTGGCCGGGATGTCTGAATTTTTTCGTCTGCGTACCAGGCACGGACCTGGATCTAGTCATGCAAGTGGCATGTCCCAGCCTTTTACGGTTTGGGCTGCAGCACCATTTTAAATAAAAAGAAGAAGAAATGATCCATATCGAAAAATCGAATCTTTAAAGCGCTAGCGTTTGGTCTTCCGAAGGTCGTAGAAAAATTATTTGACCAACTTTTGCTCGTGGGAGTCGGTAGAGCATAATGCTTTTGGTTTCGTCCAAATCGGGCAAAAACTGTAGGAGGAGTATGTTTTGGTGACTGACACAGTTTTTGCGACGTAGCGAAAAATGTATATATACGGAAATGGGCGTGGCCTATCTCAAAAGATGCAGCTGACTTGTGGGCATCTGTGGATATAAAGTTTTTGACTGTCGGACTTTCGGTGTGGAAGTTATACACGTTTTCCTTGTTTTGTAGCGCCACCTAGTGGCCGGCATGTCTGAATTTTTTTGTCTGCGTACCAGGCACGGACCTGGATCTAGTCATGCAAGTGGCATGTCCCAACCCTTTACGGTTTGGGCTGCAGCACCACTTTTACAGGTGGAAGAATAATAACTAGAACTGCAAGCAGTTGTGGACGGGGGCCAAGCCGTCCCGCGCGACTCGGGATCGGGCGTCGTCGTCCGCGGCGCCGGCCCCTCGCTTCACGGAATCCGGGGATGTGAAGTTTTTGACTGTGGGATGTTCGGTGTGGAAGTTATATCGGGCAAAAACTGTAGGAGGTGTGTGTTTTGGTGACTGACAAAGTGTTTGTGGTTTTGGCGCCCTCTATGGATGACATTCGCAAAACTGCGTTAGATAGAAAGATGCAGCTCAATGTACCAAACAAGTGGATGTCAAGTTTTTTAATGTGCGATGTGTGGTTGGCGAGTTATGAGCAAAAGCAGATTGTCAGCCTTGACAAAATGGCGGCCGGAGCTAATTGCACAATGTAATGTCAATGGACATGCTAGCATTCCCGCCTTTTTTCTTAGACGGAAAAAAAAAAATCTAATTGTATTAAAAAGTCCCTTAAACATTACTATTTCTTGGCCATATTTTTTATATAGACTCGGGTATGCCCCTTGATGGTTTCCCGTGAGTTTTAAGAAAATTCCTTTGGCCAATTAGCAGATATAAAATTTCCTCGTTTATGGCGCCCCCTTATGGCGAAATTCTCCAAATTTTTTATTGAACGCAATTAAGGGTAGCCCCAACATATGTTTAGAATTTCGACTTGATCCGACTTATGATTTTGGATTTATAAATGTTTACGTAAAACGTAGCTAATCAAGAAATATTTAAAGCGCTACCGTTTGGTCTTCCGATGGTCGTAGCAAATTTCTTTATCCAACTTTTGCTCGTGGGAGTCGGTAGAGCATAATGCTTTTGGTTTCGTCCGAATCGGATAAAAACTGTAGGAGGAGTATGTTTTGGTGACTGACACAGTTTTTGCGATGTAGCAAAAAATCTTTCTCTACGCAAATGGGCGTGGCCTATCCCAAAAGATGCAGCTGACTTGTGGGCATCTGTGGATATAAAGTTTTTGACTGTCGGACTTTCGGTGTGGAAGTTATAGCCCCAAACGCGTTGTCCTTTGCTGTAGCGCCACCTAGTGGTTGGCATGTCTGAATTTTTGTGTCTGCGTACCAGGCACGGACCTGGATAAGCCCGACAAGTGGCATGTCTTCACACTTTCTGGTTTGGGCTGCAGCACCACTTCTACACGACTCCAAATAATAATAATAAGAACTAGAACTGCAAGCAGTTGTGAACGGGGGCCAAGCCTCCCACGCGACTCGGGATCGGGCGTTGTCGTCTGCGGCGCCGGCCCCTCGCTTCACGGAATCCGGAGATGTAAAGTTTTTGAATGTGCGATGTTCGGTGTGGGAGTTATAGCCCCAAACGCGTTTTCTTTGCTTTTTCTGGTTTTGGCGCCCCCTATGGATGGCATTCGCAAAACTACGTTAGATAGAAAGATGCAGCTCAATGTACCAAACAAGTGGATGTCAAGTTTTTGAATGTGCGATGTTCGGTTGGGGAGTTATAGCAAAATCAAATTGTCAACCTCTCCATTGTAAAGAGACTTTTTTGAATTTTCCCATTTTCCCGCCTAAAGACTTAGAAAATGGCGAAAACAGGCAAAAAAATTGAAAAATTCTTTTTTTTAATAAGTCCGGCCCACATAGGAATTTCTTGCCCATATTTTCGCCATAGGCTCAGGTATGCCCCATGATAGTCTCCCTTCAGTTTCAAGAAAATCCCCTTTTTTTTTTTTTTTAAGGAATTTTCGCGAATCTTTAAAGCGCTACCGTTTGGTCTTCCAATGGTCGTAGAAAAACTATTTGACCCACTTTTGCTCGTGGGAGTTGGTAAAGCATAATGCTTTTGGTTTCGTCCAAATCGGGCAAAAACTGTAGGAGGAGTATGTTTTGGTGACTGACACAGTTTTTGCGACGTAGCAAAAAATTTATCCTATCGCAAATGGGCGTGGCCTATCTCAAAAGATGCAACTGACTTGTGGGCATCTGTGGATATAAAGTTTTCGACTGTCGGACTTTCGGTGCGGAAGTTATAGCCCAAAACGCCTTTTCCTTTGTTGTAGCGCCACCTACTGGCCGGGATGTCTGATTTTTTTTGTCTGCGTACGGGGTACGGACCTGAATATGCCCTGGAAGTGGCATGTCCCAACCCTTTACGGTTTGGGCTGCAGCACCACTTTTACGCGGAGAAAAATAATAGGAACTAGAACTGCAAGCAGTTGTGGACGGGGGCCAAGCCGTCCCGTGCGACTCGGGATCGGGCGTCGTCGTCCGCGGCGCCGGCCCCTCGCTTCACGGAATCCGGGGATGTAAAGTTTTTGAATGTGGGATGTTCGGTTCGGGAGTTATAGACCAAAAGGCGAGGAAATGGCAGAGAAAGATGCTGAAGTGTGTGTTTGGCGCCCCCTTTTGGAGCAATTTAAGGAGAAAGTAGAACCAACCATAGGACAAACATGTGTGAAGTTTGGTGTTAATAGGATTAATTGTTTTGGATTTAGGAGCAGTTTGGTACAAGGTAGCTAATGTGCAAATCTTTAAAGCGCTACCGTTTGGTCTTCCGACGGTCGTCGAGAAATTATTTAGTCAACATTTGCTCGTGGTAGTCGGTAGAGCATAATGCTTTTGGTTTCGTCCAAATCGGGGTAAAACTGTAGGAGGTGTGTGTTTTGGTGACTGACACAGTTTTTGCGATGTAGCGAAAAAAAATGCCATACGCAAATGGGCGTGGCCTATCTCAAAAGATGCAGCTGACTCGTGGGCATCTGTGGATGTAAAGTTTTTGACTGTCAGACTTTTGGTGTGGAAGTTATAGCCCCAAACGCGTTTTTTTTGCTTTTTGTGGTTTTGGCGCCCCCTATGGATGACATTCGCGAAACTGCGTTAGATAGAAAGATGCAGCTCAATGTACCAAACAAGTGGATGTCAAGTTTTTGAATGTGCGATGTTTGGTTGGGGAGTTATGAGCAAAATCAAATTGGCAACCTCTCCACTGTTTTGAATTTTCCCGCCAAATAGTTCAAAACAGGAAGTAAAAGTGCAAAACTAATTTGTTTAATAAGTCCGGCATACATAGGACTTTCTTGGCCAGATTTTCTGTATAGAGTCAGGTATGCCCCATGATAGTCTCCCTTGAGTTTCAAGAAAATCCCTTTTTTTTTTTTTTTTGAAGGGATTTGCGCGAATGTTTGAAGCGCTACCGTTTGGTCTTCCGATGGTCGTAGAAAAAATCTTTATCCAATTTTTGTTCGTGGGAGTTAGTAGAGCATAATGCTTTTGGTTTCGTCCAAATCGGGCGAAAACTGTAGGAGGAGTATGTTTTGGTGACTGACACAGTTTTTGCGATGTAGCAAAAAATCTATATATACGCAAATGGGCGTGGCCTATCCCAAAAGATGCAGCTGACTTGTGGGCATCTGTGGATATAAAGTTTTTGACTGTCGGACTTTCGGTGTGGAAGTTATAGCCCAAAACGCGTTTTTCTTTGTTGTAGCGCCACCTAGTGGTTGGCATGTCTGAATTTTTGTGTCTGCGTACACATCACGGACCTGGATAAGCCCGACAAGTGGCTTGTCTTCAAACTTTATGGTTTGGGCTGCAGCACCACTTTTAGGGGCGCCAAATAATAATAAGCATAACTAGAACTGCAAGCAGTTGTGAACGGGGGCCAAGCCTCCCACGCGACTCGGGATCGGGCGTCGTCGTCCGCGGCGCCGGCCCCTCGCTTCACGGAATCCGGGGATGTAAAGTTTTTGAATGTGGGATGTTCTGTGTGGGAGTTATAGCCCCAAACGCGTTTTCTTTGCTTTTTGCGGTTTTGGTGCCCCCTATGGATGACATTCGCAAAACTGTGTTATGTAGAAAGATGCAGCTGACTTGTGGGCATCTGTGGATATTAAGTGTTTGACTGTGGGATGTTCGGTGTGGAAGTTATAGCCCCAAACGCGTTTCCTTTGCTTTTTGTGGTTTTGGCGCCCCCTATGGATGACATTCGCAAAACTACGTTAGATAGAAAGATGCAGCTCAATGTACCAAACAAGTGGATGTCAAGTTTTTGAATGTGCGATGTTCGGTTGGGGAGTTATAGCAAAATCAAATTGTCATCCTCTCCATTGTGAAGACACTTTTTTGAATTTTCCCATTTTCCCGCCGAAAGACTTAGAAAATGGCGAAAACAGGCAAAAAAATTGATAAACTCTTTTTTTTAATAAGTCCGGCCCACATAAAAATTTCTTTCCCATATTTTTGCCATAGGCTCAGGTATGCCCCATGATAGTCTCCCTTCAGTTTCAAGAAAAAACCCTTTTTTATTTTTTTTAAGGAATTTTCGCGAATCTTTAAAGCGCTACTGTTTGGTCTTCCGATAGTCGTAGAAAAACTATTTGACCCAATTTTGCTCGTGGGAGTCAGGAGAGCATAATGCTTTTGGTTTCGTCCAAATCGGGCAAAAACTGTAGGAGGAGTATGTTTCGGTGACTGACACAGTTTTTGCGATGTAGCAAAAAATGTATATATACGCAAATGGGCGTGGCCTATCTCAAAAGATGCAGCTGACTTGTGGGCATCTGTGGATATAAAGTTTTTGACTGTCGGACTTTCGGTGCGGAAGTTATAGCCCAAAACGCCTTTTCCTTGGTTGTAGCGCCACCTAGTGGCCGGGATGTTTGAATTTTTTTGTCTGCGTACGGGGTACGGACTTGGATGAGCCCTGCAAGTGGCATGTCCCAACCCTTTACGGTTTGGGCTGCAGCACCACTTTTACGCGGAGAAAAATAATAATAATAATAATAAAAGGCCCAACAAAAACAATAGGGTTCCCTGCCCCGCAGGGCTTGGGAACCGCGTTGCTCTGCAAAACGCGGTCCCAGCCCTACTCGGGCTTGGCCCCCTAATAATTCCTACTAAATCAATAGGGTTCCATGCCCCGCATTGTCATGGAACCGCGATGCTCTGCATTCCGCGGTCCCTTGCCCTTCTCGGGCTTGGCCCCCTAACTAGAACTGCAAGCAGTTGTGGACGGGGGCCAAGCCGTCCCGCGCGACTCGGGATCGGGCGTCGTCGTCCGCGGCGCCGGCCCCTCGCTTCACGGAATCTGGGGATGTAAAGTTTTTGAATGTGGGATGTTCGGTTTGGGAGTTATAGACCGAAAGGTGTGTTTTTTGGTGACTGACACAGTTTTTGCGATGTAGCGAAAAAAATTCCCACCCGCAAATGGGCGTGGCCTATCCCAAAAGATGCAGCTGACTTGTGGGCATCTGTGGATATAAAGTTTTTGACTGTGGGATGTTCGGTGTGGAAGTTATGGCCCCAAACGCCTTTTCTCTGCGTTTTGTGGTTTTGGCGCCCCCTATGGATGACTTTCGCAAAACTGCGTTAGATAGAAAGATGCAGCTCAATGTACCAAACAAGTGGATGTCAAGTTTTTGAATGTGCGATGTTTGGTTGGGGAGTTATGAGCAAAATCAAATTGTCAACCTCTCCACTTATTTGAATTTTCCCGCCAAATAGTTCGAAACAGGAAGTGAAAGTGCAAAACTAATTTGTTGAATAAATCCGGCATACATAGGATTTTCTTGCCCATATTTTTTGTATAGACTCAGGTATGCCCCATGATAGTCTCCCTTGAGTTTCAAGAAAATCCCTTTATTTATTTTTTTCGGGGGGATTTGCGCGAATGTTTGAAGCGCTAGCGTTTGGTCTTCCGATGGTCGTAGAAAAATTCTTTATCTAACTTTTGCTCGTGGGAGTCAGTAGAGCATAATGCTTTTGGTTTCGTCCAAATCGGATAAAAACTGGAGGAGGAGTGTGTTTTGGTGACTGACACAGTTTTTGCGATGTAGCAAAAAATCTATCTATACGCAAATGGGCGTGGCCTATCCCAAAAGATGCAGCTGACTTGTGGGCATCTGTGGATATAAAGTTTTTGACTGTCGGACTTTCGGTGTGGAAGTTATAGCCCCAAACGCGTTGTCCTTTGTTGTAGCGCCACCTAGTGGTTGGCATGTCTGATTTTCTGTGTCTGCGTACACAGCACGGACCTGGATAAGCCCGACAAGTGGCATGTCTTCACACTTTATGGTTTGGGCTGCAGCACCACTTTTAGGGGCGCCAAATAATAAGAATAACTAGAACTGCAAGCAGTTGTGAACGGGGGCCAAGCCTCCCACGCGACTCGGGATCGGGCGTCGTCGTCCGCGGCGCCGGCCCCTCGCTTCACGGAATCCGGGGATGTAAAGTTTTTGAATGTGGGATGTTTGGTTTGGGAGTTATAGACCAAAAGGCAAAAGTAATGGCAGAGACAGATGCTCAAGTGTGTTTTTGGCGCCCCCTTTTGGAGCAATTTAAGGAAAAAGTAGAACCAGCCTGAGAACCATAGGACAAACACATGTGTGAAGTTTGGTGTTAATAGGATAAATCGTTTTGGATTTAGGAGCAGTTTGGTTAAAGGTAGCTAATGTGCAAATCTTTAAAGCGCTACCGTTTGGTCTTCCGATGGTCGTAGAAAAATTCTTTACACAACATTTGCTCGTGGGAGTCGGTAGAGCATAATGCTTTTGGTTTCGTCGAAATCGGACAAAAACTGTAGGAGGAGTGTGTTTTGGTGACTGACACAGTTTTTGCGATGTAACGAAAGAAAATCCCATATGCAAATGGGCGTGGCCTATCTCAAAAGATGCAGCTGACTTGTGGGCATCTGTGGATATAAAGTGTTTGACTGTGGGATGTTCGGTGTGGAAGTTATAGCCCCAAACGCGTTTTCTTTGCTTTTTGTGGTTTTGGCGCCCCCTATGGATGACATTCGCAAAATTACGTGAGATAGAAATATGCGGCTCAATGTACCGAACAAGTGGATGTCAAGTTTTTGAATGTGCGATGTTCGGTTGGGGAGTTATAGCAAAATCAAATTGTCAACCTCTCCATTGTAAAGACACTTTTTTGAATTTTCCCATTTTCCCGCCTAAAGACTTAGAAAATGGCGAAAACAGGCAAAAAAATTGAAAAACTCTTTTTTTTAATAAGTCCGGCCCACATCTGAATTTCTTGCCCATATTTTTGCCATAGGCTCAGGTATGCCCCATGATAGTCTCCCTTCAGTTTCAAGAAAATCCCCCCCCCCTTTTTTTTTAAAGGAATTTTCGCAAATCTTTAAAGCGCTACCGTTTGGTCTTCCGATGGTCGTAGAAAAATTATTTGACTTACTTTTGCTCGTGGGAGTCGGTAGAGCATAATGCTTTTGGTTTCGTCCAAATCGGGCGAAAATTGTAGGAGGAGTATGTTTTGGTGACTGACACAGTTTTCGCGATGTAGCGAAAAATGTATATATACGCAAATGGGCGTGGCCTATCTCAAAAGATGCAGCTGACTTGTGGGCATCTGTGGATATAAAGTTTTTGACTGTCGGACTTTCGGTGTGGGAGTTATAGCCCCAAACATGTTTTTTTATTGTTGTAGCGCCACCTAGTGGCTGGCATGTCTGAATTTTTTTGTCTGCGTACCAGGCACGGACCTGGATAAGCCCTGCAAGTGGCATGTCCCAACCCTTTACGGTTTGGGCTGCAGCACCACTTTTACGTAAGGAAAAATAATAATAATAATAATAACTAGAACTGCAAGCAGTTGTGAACGGGGGCCAAGCCTTCCACGCGAGTCGGGACAGGGCGTCGTCGTCCGCGGCGCCGGCCCCTCGCTTCACGGAATCCGGGGATGTAAAGTTTTTGAATGTGGGATGTTCGGTGTGGGAGTTATAGCCCCAAACGCGTTTTCTTTGCTTTTTGCGGTTTTGGTGCCCCCTATGGATGACATTCGCAAAACTGTGTTATGTAGAAAGATGCAGCTGACTTGTGGGCATCTGTGGAGATAAAGTGTTTGACTGTGGGATGTTTGGTGTGGAAGTTATAGCCCCAAACGCGTTTTCTTTGCTTTTTGTGGTTTTGGCGCCCCCTATGGATGACATTTGCAAAACTGTGTTTGATAGAAAGATGTTGCTCAATGTACCGAAGAAGTGGATGTCAAGTTTTTGAATGTGCGATGTTTGGTTGGGGAGTTATAGCAAAATCAAATTGTCAACCTCTCCATTGTAAAGACACTTTTTTGAATTTTCCCATTTTCCCGCCGAAAGACTTAGAAAATGGCGAAAACAGGCAAAAAAATTGAAAAACTCTTTTTTTTAATAAGTCCGGCCCACATCGGAATTTCATCCCCATATTTTTGACATAGGCTCAAGTATGCCCCATGATAGTCTCCCTTGAGTTTCAAGAAAATCCCTTTTTTTTTTTTTTTTTACGGATTTGCGCCAATCTTTAAAGCGCTACCATTTGGTCTTCCGATGGTCGTAGAAAAATTATTTGACCTTCCTTTGCTCGTGGGAGTCGGTAGAGCATAATGCTTTTGGTTTCGTCCAAATCGGGCGAAAACTGTAGGAGGAGTATGTTTTGGTGACTGACACAGTTTTTGCGATGTAGCGAAAAATGTATATATACGCAAATGGGCGTGGCCTATCTCAAAAGATGCAGCTGACTTGTGGGCATCTGTGGATGTAAAGTTTTTGACTGTCGGACTTTCGGTGTGGAAGTTATAGCCCAAAACGCGTTTTCCTTTGTTGTGGCGCCACCTAGTGGCTGGGATGTCTGAATTTTTTTGTATGCTGAGAGACCGGGGGTCTGAACTAGTGCTGCAAGTGGCATGTCCCAACCCTTTACGGTTTGGGCTGCAGCACCACTTCTAAACATGGAATAATAATAATAATAAAAGGCCCAACAAAAACAATAGGGTTCCCTGCCCCGCAGGGCTTGGGAACCGCGTTGCTCTGCAAAACGCGGTCCCAGCCCTACTCGGGCTTGGCCCCCTAATAATAATAATAATAATAATCGCCACAAAAACAATAGGGTTCCCTGCCCCGCAGGGCTTGGGAACCGCGTTGCTGTGCAAAACGCGGTCCCAGCTCCTGCTCGGGCTTGGCCCCCTAACTAGAACTGCAAGCAGTTGTGAACGGGGGCCAAGCCTCCCACGCGACTCGGGATCGGGCGTTGTCGTCCGCGGCGCCGGCCCCTCGCTTCACGGAATCCGGGGATGTAAAGTTTTTGAATGTGCGATGTTCGGTGTGGGAGTTATAGCCCCAAACGCGTTTTCTTTGCTTTTTGTGGTTTTGGCGCCCCCAATGGATGACATTCGCAAAACTAGGTTAGATAGAAAGATGCAGCTCAATGTACCAAACAAGTGGATGTCAAGTTTTTGAATGTGCGATGTTCGGTTGGGGAGTTATAGCAAAATCAAATTGTCAACCTCTCCATTGTAAAGACACTTTTTTGAATTTTCCCGCCTAAAGACTTAGAAAATGGCGAAAACAGGCAAAAAAATTGAAAAACTCTTTTTTCTAATAAGTCCGGCCCACATTAAAATTTATTTCCCATATTTTTGCCATAGGCTCAGGTATGCCCCATGATAGTCTCGCTTGAGTTTCAAGAAAATCCCTCTTTTTTTTTTTTTTAAGGGATTTTCGCAAATCTTGAAAGCGCTACCGTTTGGTCTTCCGATGGTCGTAGAAAAATTATTTGACCAACTTTTGCTCGTGGGAGTCGGTAGAGCATAATGCTTTTGGTTTCGTCCAAATCGGGCGAAAACTGTAGGAGGAGTATGTTTTGGTGACCGACACAGTTTTTGCGATGTGGCGAAAAATGTATATATACGCAAATGGGCGTGGCTTATCTCAAAAGATGCAGCTGACTTGTGGGCATCTGTGGATATAAAGTTTTTGACTGTCGGACTTTCGGTGCGGAAGTTACAGCCCAAAACGCCTTTTCCTTTGTTGTAGCGCCACCTTGTGGCCGGCATGTCTGAATTTTTGTGTCTGCGTACCAGGCACGGACCTGGATAAGCCATGCAAGTGGCATGTCCCAACCCTTTACGGTTTGGGCTGCAGCACCACTTTTACGTAAGGAATAGGAATAGGAATAAAAGGCCCAACAAAAACAATAGGGTTCCCTGCCCCGCAGGGCTTGGGAACCGCGTTGCTCTGCAAAACGCGGTCCCAGCCCTACTCGGGCTTGGCCCCCTAATAATCCCTACAAGAACAATAGGGTTCCCTGCCCCGCAGGGCTTGGGAACCGCGTTGCTCTGCAAAACGCGGTCCCAGCCCTACTCGGGCTTGGCCCCCTAATAATTCCTACTAAATCAATAGGGTTCCCTGCCCCGCAGTGTCATGGAACCGCGATGCTCTGCATTCCGCGGTCCCTTGCCCTTCTCGGGCTTGGCCCCCTAATAATCCCTACAAGAACAATAGGGTTCCCTGCCCCGCAGGGCTTGGGAACCGCGTTGCTCTGCAAAACGCGGTCCCAGCCCTACTCGGGCTTGGCCCCCTAATAATTCCTACTAAATCAATAGGGTTCCCTGCCCAGCAGGGCTTGGGAACCGCGTTGCTCTGCATAACGCGGTCCCTTGCCCTTCTCGGGCTTGGCCCCCTAATAATCCCTACAAGAACAATAGGGTTCCCTGCCCCGCAGGGCTTGGGAACCGCGTTGCTCTGCAAAACGCGGTCCCAGCCCTACTCGGGCTTGGCCCCCTAATAATCCCTACAAGAACAATAGGGTTCCCTGCCCCGCAGGGCTTGGGAACCGCGTTGCTCTGCAAAACGCGGTCCCAGCCCTACTCGGGCTTGGCCCCCTAATAATCCCTACAAGAACAATAGGGTTCCCTGCCCCGCAGGGCTTGGGAACCGCGTTGCTCTGCAAAACGCGGTCCCAGCCCTACTCGGGCTTGGCCCCCTAAATAGGGAAAAATAATGAGACATAATGGAGACCAGATTTAGATGCAGTTAGGGTCAGACACAATGAACGCTTAACCTTGCTGACTATATCCAAAGTATTTGTACAGTAACATGACTGACTGTACAGCCCCTCCACTAATTAGACCTGTGACCTTACTGCAGTCATTGCAATCAGGAACGCTCCCACAGAGCCCCCACACACTCTCTGTAGTCTAGACATCATCCTTCTCTCAAATACACTCCCTCTGCTTACCTCCATTTCCCTCCATCCCTCATTACTTTCCTATTTCTGGTTTAACTTCAATACTTCCTCATTTACCGTGTTTTTCACTCATTTCTCTCATCTGTCTTTCTTCAGAGCCATCTGTTCTGGTGTGTATCACCATAATGATAATGGATGCTGATTCACACTCCTTATTGTAATCAACCCATTGACAATGGCTTCTACTCTTTAATTCACTGGTCATCTTCCAACTGAAAATGCCATTTAGTCGCGACCAGGTCTCACTTTTTCTGTCACCCGAAAAGGAAGATTGGATGCAGAACGTCAGTATTGCCTAGAGTTTTTACCTTTCGCTTTGCATTATATCAACTGTAGACGTTACAGCAACTACTCTGTATCTGTGTTGTTATATCTCATATTACCATAAATGGGGATTTTACTCGTTACGTTTAGTCAGTCAAAATGAGTCGTACTCAACTAGTAAAAACAGATGTATAATGTCTTCTGTAGTTCTCGAGGGGACAATGTTATCAGGGGTTCATATGTTTGTATTACAAACTGGAGGTGGGGATTTAAGCTGCAGGGATGAGTTGGTTTTGACCCGTACAAATGAGAAGACACGCGCACGGATAAGCAACGTGATATCTATGAACGTGAGCTGGATGAAGTAGTCCATGCGCGACCCTTCTTCCCCACAATAATTGTAAACAACGGCCGCAAGAGGTTCACGAGTGCCTTCCGGTGCGATAGCGAAGTGGAGAGTTTGCTAGAAATTTGGGATGGCGACAGTATTCAGTCGCAGCTATGGTCACAGCTGGATAAGACCCACACAATTTGAGCTTGGTACTCGCACCCACCAATCCACTATCGGGCTTCCCATGGGAATGCCATCTCTTGTTCTATTACACAGTTTTAATTATGCTGTCATAGAAACTGCTGTTTTTTGTACATTTATTACATGAGTTATTTAATATAGTTATGTTCGTGTGGGCCACCATGTTGAAATCATCAAATCATATGCATATGAAGGATCATTGTCACACCCCTAACCACAGACATGATGGTAGACTCTAAAGTAAATAGTCTTCAGTAGATGGTGGACAGCAACATGTTCAGTCTTTACCCAACCTCTTGACCTATGCATGGTGGGATACATTTACAGATGTTAGGATTAACAAATAAATCCTTAAATAAATAAAAAATTGTAAATCTTAGGACAACACTACAGGGACAGGAAAGTCCAATATATATATATAGGGGAGAACAGGGGAATCTGAGGCATCGGGTAATGTGAGCCACCCCCTGTATCTAGGCAACGGAAAACATTTGTGGTCATGTGAGATATATGTTTTCAAGCCCCTTCTCATCTCAAGATTGGATGCAGAACGTCAGTATTGCCTAGACTTTTTACCTTTCGCTTTGCATTATATCAACTGTAGACACTACAGCAACTACTCTGTATCTGTGTTGTTATATCTCATATTACCATAAATGGGGATTTTACTCATTACGTTTAGTCAGTCAAAATGAGTTGTACTCAACTAGTAAAAACAGATGTATAATGTCTTCTGTAGTTCTCGAGGGGACAATGTTATCAGGGGTTCATATGTTTGTATTACAAACTGGAGGTGGGGATTTAAGCTGCAGGGATGAGTTGGTTTTGGAGCTTGACCCGTACAAAAAGTCTGGGTGTCTCATCATCTGCTGCATTGATATTTACTTATCTATTATTTTTTTCTTAAATACATTTTTAGCATGCGTCTCTTTGGAACTCCCCAGACTTTATGGATGGACAATAATAATGTGTGAAATTGTTTTAAAGGTGAACTTGTGTGATTAATCATGTGTTCCACTTCCTCAATACATACAGTTTGTCACACAAATCCATGATTTTACATGGCTGTGTGCATTACTTTTCCGGATCTGCTGCTACCTAGTTGGGAGAACTCGTAACTGGTAAATAGCTTTTCACAGTCCATATTAACTCTAATGCTGTAGCAATGTTGCATGAACAGGGACTTTCTATTTCCCTTCTGTTGCAGTGAACCTTATACACTGCCTTTAAATAAGTATTACTCTGCAACCTGAGCTTATCTTGCCACTTTCTCTAGACTACTCTCAGAACAAGTATGAGCATATATACTTGACTTAAGGTGAAGCAAGAATTGGGCATTTCAATGACCTAAGGGTCTTACAATTGTGTTCATCCACTTTGCAGTATATTCCTTTGCTACCTTGGAATGAAGTTAGCATCTATTCCTTGACACAACGTGATGTTAAGGGCGTACGTGTTAAGATAATCCAGTTCAAAAGTAGGGGAGCACGGGGTAATTTGTCACACGGGTTGGTTGTCACAATCGTTATATCTCGGAACCAGAAGGCGCCGTCTGTGAAATTTTGGTATTTAAATATCCAGAATTGGGATCAGAGGTCACCTACATAGTCTTCCTTGGAGTTAGACTGCTGAATTTGAGGTGAGACGACTGTTTTTGTTTTTCATGTCAAATTGAAAATATTTAGCTCCTCAGTATTTTTCTTCTAGGCTTTTACACAATGGGTTTATAACAACACACTTGTTACCCATACAAAGTGTGAAGGGTAAACTATAGTTTAGATTGTGGTTAGCAAGCTAATTAGTTGTCAGATGGTTGTTGGCCTTGATGCTAGCAAGAAATTCAAGTTGGGGTTGGTCGTCACATTTTTTGGGTGGTTGGTTGTCACATGTTATCTCAAGGCTGCAGCCAGAAAAGGAACCCAATAACGAAAGAAAATGTCAAGCTGTATCCTCACAGACACCCCAGAGAAGGAAAGAATAGAGCAGGAAAAGGCAGCTAGCATACAAAAGAAAAAAGGGCAACAAAATCAAAACAACCCAGTGCATCCCAAACTAGACCAGCTGCCAAGGCTACAGTAAGTTTTGTAGGCCTATTTGTCAACTTGACAATGCAATTAAACGTGCAAATGTAGCTCTACTTTCTTGCCTTCTTTTTAAGATTATTCCCATTAAGATAACATGGTGACAAACAACCCCATAGTGTTTGACAACCGACCCCTTGATGGGGTTGGTTGTCACAATGTGTAAGGGTGTCTTTGATGATTAATTTCTTATTTATTACAATACGATAGAAAAAGTGAGGGGTACACTTTTCAAGCCAACACCTTAAGCTTCAATTTAATGTAGGAATGACTATTGAAAGATGTTTAGGTGATAAGCAATTCTCACTAGAGTAAAAAGTGTGCCTACTTACCCTGTTCTCCCCTACTTTAGTTCAATCAGCTATAGTAGCTGCACACGAATAATCTCACCAACACTAACACCGGCTTTAGTAAATATCCCTAAAATGTGTCTGTAGACTGAGGTCTGTTCTAAATGGCAAATACTGATTAATAACAGCAAACAGTAGAATACCCAGGACACACTTCCAATTTACAAGTAGCAATTTTGTTCACTTTTGGGTAAACAGTTGTTGTATGCATTGCAATTCAAGCTGCAATTGGCTTTATTACACTTAGCATGTTGTTATCCTTTCTTCAGAGAAAATCCAGTAATTCCTGAAAACAGTATTTCATTAACATGATTGTTGTGCCCAAAAAAAACATAGAGGTGTTCGATCATAAAACACAACAACAAATCAAGACAAGTCTTGTACCTCCATCAACTGTTAATTATTCTGAGCAAATAAGTAGACTGTAAAATGATAAAGCCACACAAAATGCTAACTGTGTGTTGTCACAGTGCCAAAAGGAGTCTCACAGACTAGTTTATGAAATCTCCAGTGCATGTAAAACTAACCTTGATGTCTGTGTCTCATCCTTGATTTTCTCTTTCATGCTGTTCCACTCTCTTTTTTCTTATCTTTTCTGACTTTTTTTTTCAGACTTCGTTTTTCCACTTAAAGCTGGGGTGGAGGATTTGGGGAGAAAATGGCAGATGGGATAGAGATTCGAATCCAAATACCTCAACCGCTCCACTTGTTCTCTTTGGTCCCTCCCCAACACGCTCTACACCAACAAAGTCGTGCCAAAGTGAATGGACAGTACCAACAGCCAATAAGAACAGAGAATCATAGCCTCGCTCTGATTGGTCAAAGTGTACAGCTCATGTTAACTTTGACCAGAGGTGGGCAGAGTAGCCAAAAAATTTACTCAAGTAAAAGTAAGTTACTTTAAGATTATAATTACTCAAGTAGAAGTAAAAGTACTCATAACAATTATTACTCGAGTAAGAGTAAAAAAGTATGCAGTGAAAAGACTACTCAAGTACTCAAGAGTACAAGTAGGCCTACTGAATTACTCCGGATTTATTTTTGAAATATACAGAGCAACACAAACGGTACAGAATAGACACGAACATAATATAAAACAGCAATGTTCAAATAAAGATATGTTAAATAACATAATTTTAAATAAAACAATAAATAAGGTATTTAAAAATCAAATGAATAACCCTTGAACTCAAACAATAATAAATAAATTATCTGCCAAATTAAATACATCACCTTTCAAATAAAATTATAATAAATTAGGCTTGTCCAAAATTATATTAATTAAAACCAATACACTTATAACACTGTCGCAATTGTTTTGCACATACACATTTTAAAACTAATTCCTACAATATGTCACAGGCCCTGAGAAAATTATCTAGGTTGTGTTGTGTCAAAAATATAAAACACGCAAAATTAAACTTCGTTACACATCAAAACCTGCTGGCACACTCACTTAACGTATGAAACTACAGAGTGGCTGAACAAAGAGACCACTCTCAGACTCTCACACAGCCAGACTGGGGCATGCGAAGTGAGTAGGCTACAGGGAGAACAGGACATGTGTCAAAGAAGAACAGTTTCTCTGTAATTGCGGGTGTGTGGGAGTCTATGTCACTGTGATTGTGAGTGTGTGATTGTTATTTTGTGAGTTTGTGTAATTGAGAGCTTGTGAGTTTGTATGTGAGGCCAGACGTGTGGCTATTGCTCCTCGGAATCAGCGGTTTCTTCCATTTTCTCGACTCACCCAGATAGTCGGTAAAATATGCGTTTAACCTACATGGCACGGCCACGGACACAACATCGGTGCAGAACCGCATCCTTTAAAAAAGTCCGCGGACATTGTTGAGCCCTATGACAACATGACAACACTTGTCATGTGACTGAAGTGGCTGCATTTGATTGGCAAGCTTTTGTAATGTGGTTTTTATTGGTTGAAATAGTCACGTGATAGAGATGTTGGCTGAAGACGTCCCGGGGGAGAGAAATCATGAGAGAAATGGCTCTCACATGTAATAAATAAAATATATAAAAAAATAAGGTAACAACCGTCACGTAGCCAAATGGAACGGCGTAAAAGTACCGTTCTTTCTTCAAATATTTACTCAAGTAAAAGTAAAAGTATGTTGCAATAAAACTACTCCTAAAATTACAATTTATTCAAAAAGTTACTCAAGTATTTGTAACGGAGTAAATGTAGCGCGTTACGACCCACCTCTGACTTTGACCAATCTGAAATCACATACCCCAGCTTTAATCACAGACTTTCAGGGCCTTTCAGAAAGGAGCAAGTCATTCCTGCCAAATGAGACATGAGACAGCCACAAATGCACATCCCTGGCCTGATGAACAGGTGAACTAAATTTGGACCAGGGTTTACCAAGCAGGTTCATCTTTACTGTGAGTCAGTTACCACGGTAACCTGTTACATGATTAGCTGTTCTGAAACGGAAAACTCAAAAGTTTCTCATCTCAGGGTTTTCTCAAGTCAGGGATAAACTCAGAGTTTGTTAACCCTGTCTCTAAAACATGGGCCCATAGCTCCCGTTCCCATTATGAATTGATTTTGAATGAAAGTGACCGACCTCGGGGCTGGTTCGAAGATGGCGTGACTTGATCCAATACAAGAATTTGCTGATGATGTAATACAGTATGATGTCTTGAGGGAATGAATGAAACATTGCCCTGACTAGCTCAGCATATTTCGTTGTTCACTTCTTATTTGATCACAATATGTTTCAGCTGATTTCAGCAGCAGCAGCAGTAGCACAACCATGTCTCACTCATCAGAAATATATCAACTGTTTCCCTTTTGTTTCCCTCGCAGTACTGGTCTTTCCCTGGTCTTTCTGAGTAATTTGTGCTGTTTAAAAACACTGAAAGTTATTATACATCCGGTCATAAGATACTTTCTTTATACTAAAATATATACATTTTGAAATACATTTTCATGAGTTTGACTTAGAGCAACATTTATTATCCACCATAAATCTGCTGGGACAAAAGGTTACAAAAATCTACCTAAGATTTACATCAGTCAGAAATAAATATGTATAACTAGAACATTCATACATTAAGGTAGGTAGTTTCAGACATGTGTTATATCTGCAACAGGGGCTCTGATTTTTCATGATCAACTAAACTGGGAGTCTGAATTTGTTTATGTTTTGATTCAAATCGATATAACCCTATAAACATTTGAAAAAAAAAAGATTCATGAAAATGTCAGCTGATCCCTTTTGAGGGAGAAAATCAAATTTCATTGTACAAAATACCAATGTTAAAACTATAGAAATGGAACTACAGGGTAGGTGAGGCCATTTTGAAGAGTAGGTGCCGTGTTATTGTAAATTATTTGTGTTTTGTATTGATCTGCCTGCCTCCACTCCTGCTGAGAATAACATTGTCCATAATAAAATCTTTACCCAGGAAACAACAGTCCACCCACACAGGGAACGGATTAGAACTCCTCTGCATTTGGTACAGGAAAATAAACACTGTAAAACTACAAATAGCTGTTCTAGGGCGCACTCACACTAGGCCCTCTGTTCCGTGCTCGAGCTCATTTGCATACTAAAGTCTAGAACGTTTGGCTAGTGTGCGCACGCCATCCATATTCCAGCATGGAACACTTCCTTGGCCACGGAACACTTGGGAGAGGTGTGCCAGGGAACGGCACAGATGCTAATGAGATGACAGGCGCACGGATAAGCAACGTGATATCTACGAACGTGAGCTGGATGAAGTAGTCCCGCGACCCTTCTTCCCCACAATAATTGTAAACAACGGCCGCAAGAGGTTCACGAGTGCCTTCCGGTGCGATAGCGAAGTGGAGAGTTTGCTAGAAATTTGGGACGGCGACAGTATTCAGTCGCAGCTATGGTCGCAGCTGGATAAGACCCACACAATTACGGAGGTGTTTGGGGCAATCCGCAACTACCATTGTTCTCCATTGTTTTTCTACTAACTCTGGCAGCGGCATGCGATACACAATCACAGATATCACCTGGAGACGGAACAGGTAGTGTATGCCTCTCAAGATGTCATGGACCAGTTTTGAGCTTGGTACTCGCACCCACCAATCCACTATTGGGCTTCCCATGGGAATGCCATCTCTTGTTCTATTACACAGTTTTAATTACGCTGTCATAGAAACTGCTGTTTTTTGTACATTTATTACATGAGTTATTTAATATAGTTATGTTTGTGTGGGCCGCCATGTTGAAATCATCAAATCATATGCATATGAAGGATCATTGTCACACCCCTACCCACAGACATGATGGTAGACTCTAAAGTAAATAGTCTTCAGTAGATGGTGGACAGCAACATGTTCAGTCTTTACCCAACCTCTTGACCTATGCATGGTGGGATACATTTACAGATGTTAGGATTAACAAATAAATCCTTAAATAAAAAAACTTTGTAAATCTTAGGACAACACTACAGGGACAGAAAAGTCCAATATATATATAGGGGAGAACGGGGGAATCTGAGGCATCGGGTAATGTGAGCCACCCCCTGTATATAGGCAACGGAAAACATTTGTGGTCATGTGAGATATATGTTTTCAAGCGCCTCTCATTTCCCCATGGCCCTGAAAGAGAGGACCTCATGGTGCTGTGGTAAGCATGTTTTTTTCACCAAAATAGGTATTTTGCATGTAAAAGTAAATTTTCTTGCTGTCAACTTAATCAACTGTTGTGCCAAAGCAAATGTATTCACGTAGAAAAACTTCTATCATACGTGTTGATGAACTACCAACATATGAAACCATGTGATGCTGATAACTGAAGATTAGCCTGAAATGCTAAGAGAGGTAGTTTATTCTCAAATTGTAGTGGTGGGGGAAAGTGAGCCAAATGCTGTGGGGGAAAGTGAGCCACTGTCTCACTTTCCCCCACCATGAGGCACAAGTTAAGTTTAGTCTTAAACATATTGTAATGTAATATTACATAACTTGTGTTTTATTTTAATGTCATACACATTGTAGAAAAGCCATCATGCCAAGTAAATACACTAGGAAGACGACCTGGGGCAACCACACGGAAAGAGCACCTTCTCATCTTTCCCTGTAACCTTCAGCGCTGGAATGTAGAGTAGGCGTAGTTGTAGAGTATGACAGGCTGATGTTATATTCCAGTTGGGTCTTCTCCTGTGGTCTGAGTCCCAGGCTGTTCTTGCTGGTTCTGATTTTCCTATGCTTTGCCCCCCAGACACAAGCTGGCTCTAAGGGTCCTGTGTTCTGACCCCCAGACTGTGTTCTAATCTAACTGGTTCTATCTTTAATTTGAATCTTATTAAAACCTTTTGAATTATAATATGTTGTATTTGATTTTGTTCAGAGTTCCTTTCAAGTGTTTAGAAAATTTGCTTTGCTTAATTGACCAAACCCCATAATTATTTTACTAGTCCGACATTAGTTCTGGAATGTGTGGCTAGCTAAAAATCTGCTAATGCCCATTTCTAGGAAACATCCTGAATTAATGGGAAATGTGTAAATTTGAGTGAAAAATAAGTGTAGCTCCCTTGGAGGGGAGCAAATGTAAAAAGTGGCTCAGATTACCCCATTATCCCCTATATATATATAAATTTAGATCAATAACTACAAGGAAAAATGGCAAAGTGTTAAAACTAACTGGTAAAGTGTGGCTTTATTGGTCTTGTGTAAGCCTGGTTTACCTTAGATACAGGAGGGAAATCATAGCCTGAGCTTTGAGTGGGCGGAATGACCATAGATGGCAAAAAAATGTGCTCAATGTACGTTGAGGCTGCAAGACATCCATTTACACTGATTATATCTATAGAGAAAGCTGAAGAAACAGACAGTCATACCATTAAGTTGTATACGCTCAATTAAGAGTCTGCATAACTGCCGTCTGTAACCGGTATACAATGGTGCTATTTAGCCAGTTGATTGATCCACAGAGACCACATCTATCTCACAGCACAAACAAAAAAAACACCAGACACAAGGGAGGGCTGTCTGTTTCAGTCTGTGCTTCCTCCAGAGCCATCACATCTCGTTTTGTCATATCTCTGCGTTTCCGATGCGAACTGACAGCATGGTAGTAAACAGTTGTTCAGCCTTAACATACCTGCTGTTGCATCCAGCGATTTAACGTGACAGCAGGCCACAAAGAAGGACATGTCTAGGTTGAATGCATTCGCCTCCAATAAGGAAGGAGCATGGGAGATAAAAGCACACGAGAAGAGAGGAAACTATTCCTGTTTATGAGAGGATGGTGAGGTGTGGATGGGTTTTAGATGGGAACCATCTTGACGCAATTTACATTCAAGCGACTTGTTGGATTGCACATATGTGTGTGTGTGTGTGTGTGTGTGTGTGTGTGTGTGTGTGTGTGTGTGTGTTTGAGGTCTTCAAAGAAGCTTGATTTTCCAGTTAATGACTGTTCACTTCAAAAGCCACACACTCACACACGCATACACACACACACATGCCTTCTCACATGTCCCCATCTGTGTTACATTTCTCGTGCATTTAAAAATCACCAGTCACATCTCTGGTGAATTCCACAGCTGTGTGTGTGTGTTTATATTTACATGTGTCCTTATATCAATGTGCATGCACATATCGGGACAATGAGTGAGTGCTTCTCTGGTGGGTGTGGATGTGTGTGTGTGTGTGTGTGTGTGTGTACATACGTGTGTGACAGAGATAGAGCAAGAACAAGACAGCTGCAGATGTTGTAGGACTGCTGAATCCACATTTCAAGCTTGCACATGCAAACACACACACACACTGCAAAGAGTGTGTGTATGTGTCAAGAATATTTAGTCATTGGAAAGGGATAAAACAGATGGATGGGTGGGTGTGTGTAGTGTTTGTTTATGTGTGTTTTAAAGATTATTGCAAGCGTCATTCCAATGTTAAGACTGTAAACAGACTGATGAAGATAATTTGTATATTTCCTGTTTTCAAAGGTTAATTTGCATTTGGTTTTAGGCTTGTAATTGAACAGAAAATTATGAATGTTGATTCATGGATATTTTTCTTCACAGTGTTCGAAAAATGTAACACTGGTTCTGAGATGCAAATGACACACGAGAAGAAAGGAGCAAACAAAGGTGTCTTCATTTTCTCCCTCTTTTCCGGAATTTAAGGTGTATAGCTCATGGCCTTGGGGCCGAAGTGGGTGCTCTCTTGCTGGCTCTCACACATTATTTAACCCCCCCCCCCCCCCCCCACACACACACACACACACACACACTTCCCTTCTTTCAAACAGCCATTGTTGTTGTATGAATTATTAACTAATTGTCCTGAGTGGTATATGTGATGCAGCATGTGTCAGGTTTATTGTCTGGCTAATGTTACTGCTTCAAAGCAGTCGTGAAGTTCAATAATGAGCTCACGCTCCCTTTGTAGCTTTTCAGTTTGTCAACATCCGTCTTTACACTATTTAATCATGTGACTTTCACATAAAAAAGACGCACAATCATGGCTAAATACATTAGATGAAGAAAAGGGGAGAATTCAAAAGAGGAGAAAATGCAACAGCAAATCAGTGGGAACCATTGAATCAAAATTGCTTTGTTAGATTGAAATCAGGCAAAATTCCTAAACAAAGGACTTGTAGATTCCACATACCTGTGGTTAGGTCATGGCACAAAAAGAAAAGCTTTGTTAGGTTAAGGTTAGGAAAAATCTGTTTTAGTGAAACATTAATAAAACCATTGTGTCTCAAGTCTTTATTTATCTTTATTCAGACTATGATTTTTCCTTAACCAGAATAATTTGCTGTGAGTGCATAAACATAACCATTTGGATACGGTATTGCATTTTGTTGAAAAAAAAATGGAATACTTGTAAGAGAAAATGTATCAGACACATTCATTATATTAACATGTTGGAGACGTGTCAGATATGTTATTTAACAATAACAATTTGCTCATCGTCTTGATATAAATTAATATGTGTGAAATGAAGTTTACATACTATAAATAACTAATTTGCAACAGCAAAAGTAAACTTGATGAAACACATGTTTTCTCTCAACATTTTTAACAGTTTCTAGGAGACAGGAGGGAGTTTTTGTGCAATGATTAATGAAGCTGTGAATCCATCTAACAGGTGTTTCATTATTATGTATCTGCAGCTCAGCTTAAACACTGACCAAGGAAATCTCACTGCCTGAAGCAAATTTAGTAATGGATGTCATTGATGACCCAGCAGCACCCACTTCTACAGAAGGTGCTTTCCATTTTGCTAATTATGCTTCCTCTCGACTCCTCGTTCCTCCAGCCTGTGACCCAGAAATCAATTGAGGTTGGACATCATTTAGGATGTTCTAATCACTTTAATGTATGTCTGAGGTGGCCAGGAGCAAGGGGGCTTCCAGAGGAGCTTGGAGTGAGCGGAGCGACACCCATGGCAACACTCCTTTGACCGGAATGAATGAATCGATTTGTCTGCTGAACTGATGGGATGGTTAAACAGCTAAGCTGCAGTGGAAACTTTAATGGTGTAATATTCAAATCCTTGCACCTCTCTCTGGCGTCCTTATTGGGAAAAGCTGAAGACATAAGGAAGAGACTGGAATAAGGAGAGCCCCTACAGCCTTGCTGATCCTCCTTGGCTGCTAGCTCAGTGTATCTGAGCTTCAGCTTTTCCAAAGCCTCATATGCTGCATCTGCCAGTGGCAGCGTTAAGCGTGCATTCTGCCAAATGTTGGACCCAATGCCACATCATTAAGCACACGGTCTGCCAGATGTTGGACCTGATGCCACGTCAGGCCTAAGGCCTCTGATGATGATTATTGGCAAGACTTTGGCAAGGCTTAGGTTAGCTTGTTTTCCTTTTTATTAGCATCATAGAGCTGTCCTTAGTCATGCCTTATCTATATGTATCCCTTGTGCTTTCCTGTGAATGTGTGAAGCTAATTGGATTCAAAAATGTTGACAGAACATCAGTAGCCTAGAGCTAGGAACAAACCCTCAGATTACTGAAAGCAACTGTAAGACTTAAAAATAGGAAAACATTTCAACTCGGTTCCTACATGTTTCTAGCATTAACAGTAGGAAACCACTTAATGAACAAGTGAGTACATTCAGATGATCCAACTTTAGTGAACTTTAGACTACGATGAGAGATCCCATAAGAACTCTCTTGGGGGGGGGGGGGGGGGGGAGAAAATAGCAATGCATATCTCTCAAAACTGTGTATCTTAGTTCATACTTCAATTCATACAGGAATGTTAAAGAAAAATATGAAAAAAAGAGACAAAAAAGGACAACCGAAACCAACATCACTATTTCTTCATTTGCTCACAGTTTTTGATGAACAGTAATATAACTTTCTGTTCAGATCAAACAGTTTCAAGAATAACCAGACATGATGGGATCAGAATATTGGGACCATGAGACAGCACACACAGTTTGATTATATCCCTCTGGCTGTCCTTCCATTTGGTGCCGACACGTCTGAATGCTGAGGAGAAATCAAGCCTCTATTCAGACACAAATTAAGGTTGAGACTGACTGCAATATATTATCATTGCTCCAATAAATAATATAATCCACTCTCTGAATTACATTTCTTACTCTGTACGTGCAAGACACCTCCACCTGCAATGACAACAAAAACGTTCTTGCTGTGCTCATCCTACAGTGTTCTTTGTCACTTGCAATCTACAGTGACGGGAGAAGTGGGTTGTGTACCCAAATTAGATTTTGAAATAAAACAGTTCTTGAGAAGCTCAGGATGATTATATTAAGGCTGCTTTATTGCAAATAATTTCACTTTATAAACCTGTGATCTGTGTGTAAAAGCTGACCTCTGTGGATGTGAAGCAGATTATAGAACAATCAGATTATAGAACATTCATCACCATCAAATCCTGCATACTAGGTCATCGCCAGCGAACACTTGCCGAATGTTTGTTTATGTTTATACTAACCGTGTTAATACTTGACGCTCAGAGTGTGTTCCCCAAAACTTCAATCCGCGACGTTCTGGCCGAGGTTAGTAACAGCGGCTGGCTCTGAGCCAGGCTTTTTAGATCGTCGTTAGCGTAACCCCTGCTGTGTGTAAACCCTCAACTTTTTTTCAGCGCGCACACGACAGACAGGTAGCATATGGTGAGTAGATACCAGCAGATTTTGACAATTTTTTTAGATAACAATGCTTAGTATGCTTTTCGAGAAGCATCCATGCGTAAAATCATAAAAAGTGCACAGTGCCGCCTGACATGGTTCCGGCTGGCATTCACTTTAATGCAAAATAAGGGCTTATTGGGTTCGGCTGCACAACGTTGTGGGCCTGTTAGCGCCGGCATATAATTTTTGCAAATTTTTGAAAGGATATGGGGCTGAAACGGGTCGGATTGTGGTTGCTATTCCTCCACAAATCATCTAGCTTTTACCGCGCGCAATCCATTCTTTGTGGATCAGGCCCTAGGCCTAGGGTGTCAATCCTTGAACACAATAAATGTTCCTTCCAGCCCAAATGGTTATTCCTATCAATTTAATATGAGGTTTGAATGAAGAATAAAGCTACTGGTTTGTGCTATGCTTTCCTCCTCTCTATTCCCCTGTCTTCCCACATTCCCTCCTCCTCGGCCAGACTTTTGATGCATAACAATGCGAGACCACGTTTCTGTTCCCACCACTAACCCCTTTCTAAAATGTATGCCAGCCTTTTTTTCTTTGCTTTCCTTCTCATTGACCAAATCCCCACATCGCATGGGTATTAAAATGCGCGTATCGAAAAAGAAAGAGAGAGAGAGAGAGATTGAATGAAACCAAAGTAAAGGAGAATGACACATGAGAATGTGTGCATGGTTATGAGTGTGTGTGCAAGAGACAGGAAGGATGTCAGAGAGTGAAAAGGAGGAAAGAGAGAGAGAGAGATACAGTGTGTTGGCGAGAGAGTGGGGATGTCGAGGAAACAGAGAGAGGAGAGGTAGAGAGAGTGGGGATGTCGAGGAAACAGAGGGAGGAGAGGTAGAGAGCTGGAGTCGTACTGAGCTCAGTCCTCCCTCGCGAGCTTGTTAATCTCGGCGGACTTGACATTTGAAAACCTCCACCCAGCTCTCCTCCTCCTCAGCCCTTACCCCCTCCCTCCCCCCTCTTACTCCCAGTGCAGTGATGTGTGTAAATCCAGCGCTACCACTGAATAGACTCCAAACTTCTCCTTGGCTCTAAATCCCTTCTGAAACCTGCTAGGACAACTATTTCTCAGTGGTAAAATTCACCTTGAACAAACAACTCTGACTTTGCGCAGACACTTTAATACTGTAATGGGGTACATTTTGGACATGAACAGTGTTGCCTGCCAGGCCTGTGTCCCTAGGAATCACGTTCATATTGCAGATTCTGCAGGAGCATTGTTGTTATGTAGCCATGCAAAGTGAGGGTGTTGCATCAGCCACAGACTAATAGTTAAATTAATTCCACATTCATTTGCCCTTACGTCTCACTCATTATCAAAGTGTCTTGTCTTAACAGACAGAGGCAGTTACAAGAGGGCTCTTGCAAACAACACAACCCATGGGTCAATATCCACAAATATACTTCTTTCTCAGATTACCAACACTGTCAGTGCAGGAATCCTGCTTGGTCTTGCCTCATGTTGAAAAGCTCAAACAGATGCATAAGAGGAAGGGAGCGGTTGTCATGATCTTGAGGACAAAGAGGGAACAAGTTGTGCCACTTTTAAATATGTATATAAAGCATTGCTTGTGCACTTCTTATCTGCAAAAGTACATGTTTGGAGAGAAACATCATGTCACATTAATCATGTTTTTTGTTAACATCATGAGTGTTCCCAAGCTTGCAAAATGCTTATATTATTTGCAAAGCTCAAACATATTTCATTTGCTTGTTCAAACAATACAATATCTGCTCCTATTGTGTCAAGCGTGTTTTTCATGGTTTCGTTCAGGCACAACAGCCATCATCGAAGATAACAGTAACTACATCTTCATTCTTCATTCATTTCTTTATCGGTCCATGCTTCAGTTACACACATGGTCTGTGCACCTGCAAACACATTATATTCCACATGACTTTGCTTTTGAGCCAGCTTTAATTTTGTTAGTGTCCCTGAACGTTTTTTGAAGAGTTGTCTAAAAACATTATTCACTTTTATAATTGCTTTGGATATAATTTGGATGTGGCTACAGTTCTTAAAAAAACATGATAGAACAACGATTTCAAGAGAGTATTTATGTGAGATATCACACAGAATATAGCAATTGGTTCATTGATTATATCTCCAATACATGTTATTGCTGTCTAAATTGTCTTTTTGGGGCCTGAAAAATAAATTCCAATTCAAGTTTTTGATTGCTCTCAAAATTATACAACATTTGTTTGTCAATGCCAATACAAAAACAACATTGGTATACAAAATTGAGAATGTGAACTTTGTGCAGAGCTATGCAGATACATGATGTAAAGCACGTTGAGTGGCCTTGTGTCTGAATTGTGCTATATAAATAAACTTGCCTTGCCTTTAACTTGCACTGACCTATTACATTAGCAGCATAATGATGACCATGGAAACATCTTTGATTGACTGAAAAGTAAGGTTTGCACTGATTGCAATTACACACACATGACACACGGCGGTCAGAAAGGAGGCCAGATACACTTGATAAGGGACTATATATCTAACGTAGTTACTGAGGACTGGATTATATCATCATAGTATAATTCATTATAGAACACATGGCCTTGGGGTTTCACAGTATGAAACTCAATATCTGATGGAATGTATTGGTCACTGGCATTTATATAGCACTTTTATCCACAGAGCAAGGTTGTTGCCTCTTATTCACCCATGCACGTACACAGTACACTCATACACCGATGGCACTGAGCACACATGAAGTACTGATCTGACCGTCGGGAGCAATTAGTTTCTTGTCCAAGAACACTTGAAGATGTGGACAGGAGGAAGCCACAGCCACAGCCACCTAAACATGTTTACAATGAAATGTATCTGAGTTGCCTGACAAAATAGCACTGAGTAACACATTTTGAAGTAATCCACATATGAATGTGTGGGGACTTAATAAAGGTGGATGAGCCAGTAATTGACTATGCAAACGCTCCCACTCCAGATTCAACGATATTGCCGATTAGTGTATGTGTGTGTGTGTGTCTCCCTGCCTCAGTTTTACTATAGTTTGTACTGTATGTATCTAAAGAGCTGTATGCCAGCTGCCTGTCAATCAGTGAGATAACTTGCTTGACCACATATACACAGACATGACCACCCAGGGGCCAAGGGGTGTGTTTCTATGAGACACAGAGAGAGGAGGCAGTTGGTTTCTGTCCAGCCAAAGTCAGTGGCCCTCAACCTAAGCCATCCATCACTAGACAGAGGAAGATGGAGATAAAGCCAAGCCTAGAAAGTGTTTGTGTGTGTGTGTGTGTGTGTGTGTGTGTGTGTGTGTGTGTGTGTGTGTGTGTGTGTGTGTGTGTGTGTGTGTGTGTGTGTGTGTGTGTGTGTGTGTGTGTGTGTGTGTGTGTGTGTGTGTGTGTGTGTGTGTGTGTGTGTGTGTGTGTGTGTGAGCGAGCGAGTGAGTGAGAGAGAGAGAGAGTAAAGGCACTAAATGGCTGGACAGTGGAGGCCAGTCGAAGAGGAAGGAGTGGGATGCAGATGAGAGAGAGAGAGAGAGAAAAAGAGATAATTTACTCGATGGTTGGGCAGAGGAAGGCTTTAAAAGAGGAGATTTAGACAGACAGAGATGGTAAACAGTGTGTGTACACTATGCTTCTTCCTCTTTAGGACATGTTATTCTATTTATGGCCCAGTGTAAGTAACTGAGTATCAGGGATGTTTGCTTTAAAAACAGAGAAGTCAAACCATAAGACACCCAGGCTTTAGAATGTATCTCAGTTGTGTACTAAGTTCCAGCTGGTGCAACAAAATGTGATCCTGTAAATGAGAAGGAAAAAAAAATCCAAAACATCTGTTACATTGTGTTATATTTGTTTCTTCAAAGGCTGTTATAAATATAGATCAAGCATTATTGCGGATAAAAAGCATATATGACATTTATTTTTCTCTTGTGCCAGCGTTCCTGTTCTGGCTGCAGCACAGCAGAAATTGTGATACCAGAGAACAACACCAATAGATTCAATTCAGCGCAACAAAGAGACAAACAGCTGGAAACCCCTTATCCGAACGTGTGGCAAAGATACACAGAACATTTAGGGTTAAGAAGAGAAAGAGAAAAAAAGTGGTTTGATTGTTTCTCTGCTTCCTTGTGATTCCTTCACAGAAAAGACAGCACAACACACTCAACTTATCTACATTAATAGTAAACTGGGCGAGGAAGCCTGTTGCAATTAGTACTTACTGTATGTGACTTGTGTCTCTGCAGGTAACATTGTGACGATTCAATTTACAGAATCACATTAATCACAAATACACAAACATTAGACATTACACCACCTTACACTAATACTAAACAATATACAACTCATATACAGTACAACAAGTACATCTGACTCAACTAAACAACAATTATGAATCTATGAGTATCTGTGAATTAATGAATCTGTATCTAAAGTATAACTGAAAGCTAAGCAAAACAAAAACATTACTGATGGACACACTACAAATAATTAGCTTGTCTTTAGTCGTTGTACCCATAGTGGCCTGTATTTACAGCCATCTGATTAGCCTCAATTAACTCATATTTGCTACCAGTGGTGATCTTAAGAGACAAGATACCCACACACTATGCAACACACACAATAGTATGTTGACACTTGGAGGGAAAGAAAAGTTTTAGTCCAACAAGCAGGAAGGAAATTAACATGCAGGAAGCGCAGTCACACTTTAACCCTGCAGAATCTGCAAAACGTCACATTTGCATTCATTTTAAATATGTAAGCTGCTGTGAAATTGTTTTGTCTGCCATATTTATTCTTTGCTGTGACTTTGATTCAGGTTGAGGTGTTGTTTCCATGGTGTGCAAAGGAAACAAAGAACAAACAAAGACAAAATGTAAGAACAAATGTGACAGGATGTTTGCAATTCTTTATCCGATAGATACTGTAAAATAGATAGTAAATGGATAGATAGATTGAATGCTTAACTGTAGGGAAACAGACAAGCGTTGCCTCCCGGCAATGCACATATGCTTCTTGTTTCCACTAGATTTCTCACACCTCATGAGACTAAAAACAATATTTTCCAATTGACAACCTTGCAATTCTCACATGTCCCTTAGGCAGCCTGATGACTTCTCACAGTTAGGGCTGCGGTGAGAGGGATGAATGATTATCATTTATACAATGTTATGGAATATTCTGTGTCTTACAGAAAATATTGACGTGAATAATTTGTATATTGGGTAAAATAGCCGATTAATATCCTGTGACAAACACATGCATCTACATTTGTATGAAGCAAAGTCTTCTTGAGGGTCTGGGCTTTTGCACACGGGACTGCTCTAATTATTTTGCATTGGCCTGTCATCTGATCAGTGGCTTGTGGGAGGCTTATGTACCAAACTTTGACATTTCTATATACTTATTTGTGTGTATGGCTGTTGGAGAAAGAGGAGGCAAGTGCATGTTCCTGCTTATGATGAGATCTAAGTGGCAGCTTCATAACTCAACCAATTCCACAGTGGGTGGTTGTGTTGTGCTTTTGTGTTACAGATATGACAAATCGCTAACTCGCTGCTCGCTAATTGTCCCTTGAGCCCAGAATACAAGTGCTTGTTGTGAGCTAATTGTCACCCAAAGGGAATGCACAGATCTGCTGAGACAATATGCTCATGGTTGAAACTCCTGTTATTAAAAGCCAATCCATAACAGATTACGGATTGCCTGAAGACACATTTTAACCTTTATTCCACAAGGGATTTAAAAAAGATTCTTCAAGGCTGCGTTTCCATAATGACATCCATTTGGATGAGCTGAACTTCACAAATGCATTGGAGTTGAGCTCAGCAGTTTTCATGCTATTTGCTGTCTCATTTTGAGTCATCTAAAGTGGCAATTAAATGCTGCCCATTGGGAGCTGCACTATTGGAATGTCCTCCTAAATTTCCAGTGCAAATAGAAGCATACCCCTGAATATGCTGGGTACGTGCATACATCTGCATGTCCTTAATTATTGTTCACAACACAACCACACATTGCCAGAACTCAAGTGTGTTTTTGTTTGTTTTTACATATTGATATGCTGTAATATGCATCTCATAAAATAACAGCACACACCACATGTAAATATGCGGAGTGAGACAAACCCAGTTCAACCAATGATAATCTGATCTTTCAAAGAAACAACGAAGGATGGATTTGAGCGGTTTCTTTTTCATTCCGCATTTCTGCCTCAGTCGTTTTCTCTCCCTCACATCGTCTCTCTCCTCTGCGAGAGTAAATGTTGATTTTGACCCTGAGATGTCTTGCTGTTTGTTGTTCTTAACAAGTGTGTGTGTGTGTGTGTGTGTGTGTGTGTGTGTGTGTGTGTGTGTGTGTGTGTGTGTGTGTGTGTGTGTGTGTGTGTGTGTGTGTGTGTGTGTGAGATTACAATCTGGTGGTGTCTTGCTGTTAGTTGCTCTAGATGTGAACCTCAGAGACTGATTCATTACCTCATCAATAATGTGTTGCCATGGCATCCCACACAAAAGCCCTTTCTTGACAAAGGCGTAATTCTCTAATTATACATGAAACAAAACCACAGGGTTGGATCCAGACAATTCTCTGTAGGTGCATATAAAGTATGTACTGTAGAGTTAGATACAAATAATAAATATATCTGCAACATTGACAGCTTTTTTTCCCCCTTTTCTATTATTCCACATTTGACTGGTACGGTGAGTTGTTAGGTTGCTTACGGTGAAATTTGATCAAATTGAGTTTTTGAGTGTGAACATCTTATTAAATAATTTAAGAATATTTTTTACTTGTATGATGCTGTTATAGTCATGGGCATTTGTCTGCCACACTTCTTTTCTTTTTTTTTTTTTAGATATTTTTTGGGCATTTTTATGCTTTATTGATAGTGTAGAGACAGAGTTGAAATGGGGCAGAGAGGGGAGTGACATGCAGAGAACGACCGCGGGCTGGAATCAAACCCGGGTCCGCTGCTGGCCGAGGCCCATGGGGGGGACGCCCTACCAACTGAGCTAAGGGCACCCCCGTCTGCCACACTTCTTACCAAAACATTACGAAAATGCTATACAATCTTAAAATAGTATTTTAAAAATAAATAAAAATTACATCTTAATTTCAATTCAATTAAACATTTTCACAGTTACAGAAGTTACAGTAAGTACAATTTGAGTGGTATGTGACCCAAAACAAACGGTCATGTGTGATTCATCTTTTTTGTTTCAAGACAATTTCTAAGTTTTCACTTTTCCGTAAGTATGCTAAGACATACATATTGGACTCCCTTGCCAGGCTGGGACAATGTGTGTGCAGAAAGTGAACAATTACCATTTATGTTGCACACAGTCGAGTGCAAGATAAACAGTATTGTACAGAGGAAAGGGCATAAATGTAACAGTAGTGTTGTACCAAGTGTTGATGAAGCGACTATGAAAAGCGCCACACAAAGAGAGAAGCAGACTGTGTGAAGGAGAACAGTCTAACAGCTCTGATGGACAATAATAGGGAGAGGGGCTCACAGAGTCTGGTTTTACTCATTCATTTTCTTTATCACTCTCATGCACACAAACACAAACGCGCACACGCACGCACAGGCATGCTCCACTCAGTCATCAGTTAAAGATTAGATGATGACAGGAGATGTCCAAAGAGAGGAGTCCTACTGAGAGAGACGATGCAGAAAAAACTGTGTGTGTGTGTGTGTGTGTGTGTGTGTGTGTGTGTGTGTGTGTGTGTGTGTGTGTGTGTGTGTGTGTGTGTGTGTGTGTGTGTGTGTGTGTGTGTGTGTGTGTGTGTGTGTGTTCTATTTCGTCTATGCTCAGCAGGAGGTTGTGGCTGAAAAAAAAAAAAAAGAGTTTTTCACACATTAGCCGATAACAGAACACAAAACACAGAAGGAAAACACAGGAGGCGTTCACACATTGACCAGCCTAGTTTAAAACATGTTTTAAAGCAATATACTGCCTCGTAAATAGATCCCACCAATAACAGCATCAATTTATGTGCGATAATTAGGATTAAATCGCCAAAGGATTGCATTAGTGCCCGCGTGTGTTTGTCTGTGTTTTTACAGGTGGGAAATAGATTAAATCTTTAATCTCCTGTGCTGTTTTTAAAAGGGATCTGAGAAATCTCTAAATAAACATAGTGGTGTACCCCCTGCTGGATAGCAAAACACACCCTTCACCCTTAAATTGATTGACTGAGAGCTTGACACAAGCCCTGGTGGGTGGGTGACAGCTGAGAGGCAGGTCTGCTGGATTTCAAAGCTTGCCTCTACAGCGTTGGCGATTGCTGTAAAGTTTGAATTTAGTTGCTTGTTATTTATTGATGAGGGCCAAATGTGTTCCTCAAAGCAACTGGGTCTGAACACAAACCTCTTTGTCTCTAGGCTGTGATAGTGGGATGCATAAACACTGACTTGCACTTATCAGACTAATCTACGGTGTCAGCTGAATGCCTGAAAAGCAAAATTGCTTACCAGCAGCTGGAGTACTTCACACTCTTAGTAAGCATTGTATTATTTTGGCTTGGGACAATGCTGCATTGGTGTCCTAAAAACAGCTTTCAACACCACTGAAGGGTGACAAGGCTTTGTGAAAAAGTTATGTTTCCATTTAACTATTGCACATATTTTGAGTACAATTCTGCACTTTCAACAACATAGAAATCAGCAAATCAGTGCTTCATTCAAATATCTTATGTTATTATAAGAGCACCACTAACTCTTACAGGTATGTCAGTGGTGCAAACCACCTAAGATGTGTGTTGTTTTTTTAAGTGATTAATTTGTATTCCGTGAACCACATGCACCCTGTGGTGTTTTTATACCCCACTACGGTTTCAAGAGAAGGAGGGGGGTGACATGCAGCAAGGGCCCCCGTCTGGAATCAAATCAGGCTCTCTGGTGAAAAGGAGGGCCTGTGATGATTAGTGTCAGCATGACATGAATGTGGTGTCTCCACTGGAGGAAAAGAAGCAGGTAGGGGAGAACGGGGTAATTTGTCACATGGGTTGGATGTCACATTCGTTATATCTCGCCACCAGAGCGCGCTAGCTCTGAAATGTTGATATAAAAAAGGTCCAGAATTGGGATCAGAGGTCACATACATAGACTTCCTTGGAGGAAGACAGCTGCATTTCAGGTGAGAGGATGTTTTGTGTTTTTCATGTCAAATTCAAAATATTTTGCTTCTCAGTATTTTTCTTCTAGGCTTTTACACAATGGGTTTATAACAAAACACTTGTTACCCTCAGAAAGTGTGAAGGGTAAACTATAGTTTAGATTGTGGTTAGCAAGCTAATTAGTTGTCAGATGGTTGTTGGCCTTGATGCTAGCAAGAAATTCAAGTTGGGGTTGGTCGTCAAATTTTTTGGGGGGTTGGTTGTCACATGTTATCTCAAGGCTGCAGCCAGAAAAGGAACCCAATAACGAAAGAAATTGTCAAGCTGTATCCTCACTGACACCCCAGAGAAGGAAAGAATAGAGCAGGAAAAGGCAGCTAGCAAGCAAAAGAAAAAAGGGCAACAAAATCAAAACAACCCAGTGCATCCCAAACTAGACCAGCTGCCAAGGCTACAGAACGTTATGTAGGCCTATTTGTCAACTTGACAATGCAATTAAACATTCAAATTTGGTTCTGCCTCCTTGCCTTCTTTTTAAGATTTTTCCCATTAAGATAACATTGTGACAAACAACCCCATAGTGTGTGACAACCGACCCCTTGATGGGGTTGGTTGTCACAATGTGTCAGAGTGTCTTTGATGGTAAATTACTTCTTCATTACAATAAGTTGGAAAAAAAGAGAGACACACATTTCTAGCCAACACCTTAAGCTTCAATTTAATGTAGGAATGGCTATTGACAGATGTTTTGGTGATGAGCAATTCTCACTAGAGTAAAAAGTGTGCCTACTTACCCCGTTCTCCCCTACAGCACAACAACAAAAATGCATTCAAAAGAAAATTCCTGCCAACATGAGTATGTATTTAAATAAATACAACACATTTGAAACATATTTTGAAATGCTATGTCATCATGTGTGAAAATGAGTAAAATGTTTAGTGAATACACACAATGATTGGAATTCATGTTGACTTGAAGCCAGCGGCAAAAGTTGTTTTCCCAAGGACTTGAGAAGTATCAGCAGGAATTAGAACTTCAGCAGGAATTAGGAGTTGGTAACTGTGACTCGATCAATTTGGAAAACATTTACATGTAGTTCTGTAAAATGAGTTTGGATTCCCATTGACTTTCACTGGTAATAGTTACAGTAATGGAACAATTGGAGACAAACTGAAGAGTATAAATAACCAGCCCGCACACGGCTTAAAGAATGAAATACTTTGGTTCCCCATTGACCGTGAATACCAAATGCAAATAGGCCTACTATAGTGGCCAATTTCCCAAGCGCGACATGAAAACATTCCGGATGTGTTGTATGTAGAGTGTGGCTTTTGTAAGCGAAGGGAAACAACAGCATCATGGTTAGGGATGTTTTGCAGAGACTTGTAAACTGCCCCCCCCCCCCATTCCTTAGCTGCAGTGTGTAGCAGCGCGCCCTTGTCAATATTTTCTAATTGGAATGAATTGAAGTATAAAGTGGGAAAGGGCATGCTGTGTCTGTGTGTGGGAGTGGGAGAAAGGGAGAAAAGAAAAAGTCAAAGAGAGTTAGCCAGGGGCTGAATAAGAGAACGAGACACGAGAGAGAAGAAGAAAGATTAAGAAAAAAAGAGTTGCACAGAATGATACTGATACTGTGAAATCCAATAGTCAATGTTTTGTCAGAAGCCAGATCTTCCTTATCTGTTGAGTGTGATATGATGTTATGTGTGTGTATGTACTGCATGTTGTGCTTATTATGTGTATTCCTATTCTTAACCTCTTAGATGGCTTTGTTTTGTAAGAAAACTCACGGTGGTCAGAAAATATTGTTAAGCAGTTTTACATTCACGCGATTAATTTAATTTCGACATGAAAGTCAATGGGTCATTTTCGACAGATGTGCCTCCAAAATGCTATACATGGTACATGTAACAACTTTGAAGAGAAAAAGAGTGTTGCCATTGGAAATTACTTTAATCAGTGCATGCATGTGTGGGTTACTCTACATTTGTAAATTGTAGGGCTGCTTTACGCTGTTTGAATCAGAAAGCTGTGGCCTAGTTCCCATCACTGTCTAACCCACCATGACATGCTATCAGAGATAAGGAGAGGAGAGGAACGAGAGACAGATAGATAAGAGATGGAACTGAATAGGGTGTGGCAAAATAACGGGGAAAAGCCAGAAACACTACACATTGAGATAGACACATGATACTAAAGTAATGTATAGTTTTATTTATATAGTGTGTTATTGTGCCCTACTGAGAAATACAGAGAGAGTTTTGTGGAGCTGATAGTACATTTTGTGTCAACTTGTTTGCCGATGGCTTGAATGTAACCGACCTTCATTTATATTAAAAAAAGTTACGAACTACAGTATGTCTTTAATACTTAATTGTTGATATTTTTTTCTTTTAGTACATGCTCATGTTCACAGTTGTGCATCTCAAGCTTTGCAGGGTTGGGGGAGGGTTTGGGAAAATAGAAAGCTGTCTTTAAGGGGAAAGGTGTTGGACATTTGAAATTCCAGATCTAACAACAAAGATGCATTTGTTTCAATTATAAACTTGCTTAACTTACGTTAACTGGCGGCAGGTTAACACAGCTTCACTGTCAACTTAAAATGATGTCAAATCAGCACTTGACAATTCGTTACAAGTGATTAATTAAGGCAAAATAAAATCTGCCATGGAAAGAAAAGGCACCTATACAACAAGGCCACATCATATTGTATGATGAAGTGTTAAATGAAAATCCATTCCATCCACAGCCTGTCCATTATGAGCTAAATTAATCCCTTAAAACATAATGTTAGTATTTTACTGTTCGGTCTCTTCTAATGTGTATGTCTGCCTTCATTAGAGTTTATAGACTGATTTTTTATTCCAATATTTCTGTATTTGTATGCTTCTCTTTTGTTCTGCACATTCCAACTGTTTCAATTTGCATTATAAATGCACATGAATTTTAATTAATGTCCAGCATTTCATTGGCATTTCCGTGCACTATGCCTGGCCACTAATGTGACATCCTTTTAACTTTTTTGTGTTCACTTGGCTTCAAATCCCAGCCCCCCCCCCCCCTCGTGTTTACTGCACCTCCAAAAAACAAGATGACTGTCCTTTCTCTTAACTTCTAACTTCCTTTCCTTCCATTGGTTGGAATGTTTGAAAAGGATGGTAAAAGTCAGATGTCTACTTTCTCTCTTTGTGTCTGGCTCCAGACATTGCACTCTCCCTCTCAAACATAGCCATTCAAAGCCCACTTCAGACTGCCCCTGCACTGCTGCAGACACACACACACAGATATATAAAGAGGAGGCTAATGCACAGAGTTAGGACCCTGATTAAATGAGTCTAGAGTGTAGCAGGCTGAGCTAATGGTTAGCATTATCTGGCTGATTAAAGCATAGCAAACAAGTGATTGCTATGCAGCTCTGCTCCCCACTGCCAACTCATAAACAAGGCTGCTCTCTGTTCTCCCTCTCCATGTCTCGCCATCTCTAGATCTCTCTCTCTCTCTCTTTCTCTCTTTACTTCTCAACCTTTGTCTCACTAACTCTCTCAGTCCCTCTTTCTCTCAGTGTCACCCTGATTTGCTTTCCCTCTCACTATCCCTAAAGAGGAAATCTCAGTTTCCCTCCCTCCATCCTTTGCTCATATATATATATATATATATCCTTTGCTCATATATATATATATATATATATATATATATATATATATATATATATATATATATATATTCATTGTGCTGTGTGTTTGACTGTCACAAAAATGAAATGCCATCCCTCTCCCATTTTCTGTCCCCTCTAAGACGAGTAACAGCTCCCTTAATATCCCCAGCTCAGTTACCATGCCCAAAGCCCAAATTCAATTATGGAAGACTGCTTGATAATCCCAGGCCAGTGACTGGTCACTGCCGCCCTCCATGATGGGGGGATGGACGGCGACACCAGAGGAGAGAAACAAAGAAAAAATAAGTGTGTTGAAACGTTAAATGATACGGAAAAAAGGGAACTAAAGACGCAAAGTAGAGAAACTTAAGACTTAGGTCATAGGAGTAAAGCAAAACAAGTGCCCCACTCGTTCTATCCCCTTAGTCCCTGGTATCCTTCAAGCTCAAGCTAAAACAAACAATCTTGCCCTTAAAAGCCCAGCCGGTAATCCCTTTGTAATCTCTCAGGCAGCCTCACCACACATAACCAAAACATAAGAATGAAGATAGAGATGTGTGCGTGTGCGTGCGTGCATGCGTGCGTGTGTGTGTGTGCGTGCGTGCGTGCATGCGTGCGTGCGTGTGTGTGCTTTGTTTAAAAGCGAGTTGGCTGGATTCCACATCAAAGACTGAATGTGTGGGCCACTATGTTATAGTGAACATTAGTTAAAATGTCATTTGAAAGTCTTTAAAAGTGTGTTTAAATCTGCAGTGAACAATCAAAAGGAGCTCAGGTTTAGATCAGATTGTTTAAACTGTGATGAGTTTGGACACATTTACGTAATCTTTTTTTACCCGTCCTATAAAATAACTCAAGGATGGGGTTGAAACGGGGACCTCACGTTCCCACAGGAGTTGGACACCTTTCACATGAGAAAACACTGCACTATCAAGTTTTTCTCAACAACACAAACTGTGAAAGTGACAGCTGTTATGGTATCTGGAGATTAGACAGTTTTCTCACCCTATATCCTATGGCCTTTATAGAGCACATGTAGGCGAGTGAGTGCAGGGCAATAAGGTGAAAAGAAGCTTTTAAGAAATATATCTACAAAACTCAGAAGCAACAAATTGATATAACATTCTTGTCTGTTTCTTTGTAGAACATTTCCCCAAACTACAATTGCAAGATGTCATACAAATGTCCTATTCAACGTTGAATAAAAGTAAAAAAAAAAATATATGATCTATTTTCCAAAGGAAAGCTGCTGCGCTTTCAAAGCTCTTCAAATACTCTCTCTAGCCAACAACCCTTTGTGTTTTTGTTATGGCATCCAGTGTTTTGTGTCTAACTGTTTTCTCAATTATATTATATTTTTAAAGTGAAATTCAAGCTTTAAAAGCATTTTTTTTTTAAATCGGCATGATACATCCTAACACATTGATTTTTTTTTCTAGTAGCCACAGGCATTTATCCAAATAAACTAAAATTACACACATTTATTAGAAAATCCAAAAATGAAAGGGAACAAAGTTAATGGCATATCTGGATCTGCTGTTTGAATCTCAGGACATGAAGCAGATGTGCGTTTCAACCACCAAGTTAAAAAAAGGAAACAAAATATAAATCCACAGCTTGGGGACAATATTGAACATGTAGCCAATTCGTGATTGAATTCCAATCAGCCAATCCTGACCCCACTTGTTTTCCGTTCAATAGGTTATAAAGATCAACATCGCTGAAGCTGTTTCTTAACCACCTACCATACCAGTTTCAGTGCATTTATCCAGACCTTTTTAGTTCCATCAGTCTAGGTTATTCTTGTGCCAATCAAACTATGACAATCAGTGGAGTCAAATCCACCTTAAGGGTATAAAGGGAGCCCAGTACAGCATGATTACTTGTTCCAATGAAGTCTTACAATCCTATCAGTATCTTGCTTGTTCAACGTAAGGTCTGTGGTCCCTAGATGGTGACAAATCAAATATATGACACCAAACTGTAACGGTAAGAAAGTAAAGTGCATGAGCCGGATAGCTGGCTACTTACATTATTCTATAGAATCTCTAGAGTTGTGTTAAAAAATGTAAGCGAGGTCAGGACATGAGCCAATACAAAGATGGCAAAGGGGCAGGCAGACACGATGGCAACGGGAGGGTTAAGAAATGGTATGGTCCACTTAAGGGGTGTCTCAATATCTAGATATTGCAAGATGATTCTTCCAATCATAAATATGGTAAAAAATATATTGTCATATTTTTTAAGATTACATTTAAGAAATGTTTTTACCTTTTCTCGGGTGTCCAAGTCTTAATAAAGATTCCCCCGAATCCCCCCTGCCCCGTCATTTGAAACCTGTTTGTAAGTAAGCCTTGTGTTTTTCTTTCTCTCAATCAGCCGGGGGTGGTATAGGCCAAACTGAGGCTAAAATAATTATGAGTCATTACTGATTCAGCACATAGACAAACACACAACAACTATGTCTCAATGCAAGACCCACACAAACAATTGCAGTGAAACACTCACAAAGCAGACACGCATCCTCTAGCTCTACTGATTTGTCTTTTACACATGCATAGGTGTCTTAAATAGTGCAGTATGCAGTGTTACCTGTGTGCCTGCAGTTAGAGGCATGAATACTTTATAACTAAGCAGTGACATCATCAAGGGAAAGAGGAGAGAAGACCTGTTGTTCTGTCATTCCCTCTCCACGTCTTTTATTTAACAGGCTCTTGGAATCTTTCATTGAGGTTTATATAGATTTCCAGCTTGTGTTTCCATTGTTTTCAATATGTCATAGTGTCCGTAAATGTATATGATATTGTGTGTGTGTGTGTGTGTGTGTGTGTGTGTGTGTGTGTGTGTGTGTGTGTGTGTGTGTGTGTGTGTGTGTGTGTGCGCCATCCTGTGGGTGGCCTGGCTCATGGTGAATATTCCCTTACTGTTTGGGGTTTGTGGGTCAGTGTGTGCAATGGCTCCAGACCTCTCAGAACTGCTGTCTCAGCTGAATGTTTACAACACAAGACAGTAGCCTCTCATTGTAGCTAGCGCACACAGTACGACTTTGTTTCAACGGAACGTTCAAATGTATCCGTTTCAAATGCTCTTTGTGAAATAATAAAAAAACATATCAGTGCTCACTGTGTAGTTATGTGTCTGTTCTGTGTTTGTATTGAATTGCCAGTTTACCCATGACCTGACAACCCTTGCTATATATATTGCATGACTTTACTCTTGGGTCCATGTTGACAGGTAGCCAGTTAGCTAAGAGTAAACAAGTATGTGTCAAAGAAACAGGGAAGGCAGCATTAAAACTGAATGAGAAAGGCCCAACGTCAAATCTTTTTACAAATGTGTGGCATGACACAGGGGGGGAGGACACTGCTTGAAAGAGGTATGCTGATGAGATGATTGTAATCAATAGCAATCCATTTGACGGGTACAAATAAGGAAATAAGGTCCAAGATGAAAAGGTCAGAGGTGTCACATACTGAATCCTTTTAAGAAATGATCTATCACTCCACAGACACACTTATTGACAATCCTAAAGGTATAAGAAAGATTGCCTGCCTCATTAAACATAGCCTAGTCGCGTTGGAAAAAAATTTCCCTCAGTGGAAATATCAGATTAGTGAAATGTATAACTCTGTCCTGTTTAGAATGATGTATCAGCTCACACTCTAAGACATCTGACTGAACTATTAAGCTTCCTGTATAGAGACTGTGCGGAACGCGTCATAATCGGAGGCCACGCCCATCGTGGGGGAAAACAATACACAGCGCTCCATTCACTTTATATTGAATGACACCCGTATTCGGCAAACAAACTTAATAAAAACGTAATACGACATGCCTTTCACAAATACACGTTACTTTCTTTAAAGCCACGACTCTTGTCTGTATATACGAGCTGTTTTGGTGAAAAAGTATTGAGTAATTTTCAAAATCGAGACAAAACTCTTAACTAATGTATGCTGAATGCTAGGCTAATGTTAGCCTTCTGCTGTAGGCTAACCATAGGCTAACCCTCACGGACGGGAAAAAACACCTCAGTATTGAAAATTACTCAATAATTTTTCACAAAAACAGCTCGTATGGACAGACAAGAGTCGTGGCTTTAAAGAAAGTAAAGTTTTTTTGTTAAATGGATGTTCGATTACGTTTTAATTAAGTTTGTTTGCAGAAGACAGGTCTCCTTCAATACAAAGTGAATGGAACGGTTTTCAACGGTTTCCCCCACGATGGGTCCGACCCGGTCCGACCGGACAAAAACACCTCAATATTGAAAACTACTAAATAATTTTTCACAAAAACAGCTCATATAGACAAACAAGAGTCGTGGCTTTCAAGAAAGTAACGTTTTTTTCTTAAATGGATGTTTGATTACATTTTAATTAAGTTTGTTTGCAGAAGACAGGTCTCCTTCAATACAAAGTGGATGGAGCGCTGTTCAATGTTTTCCCCCACAATGGGCGTGGCCTATTTCATGCACTATTATTATTATTATTATTAGACCAACAGAAAGTGTGTTTATCACAATACAGACATCCAAGAGGAGTTCAACAGCTGTTAACAGCTAATTAAAGTGGGTTAAACCAACGTCTCAAATAACTCAACAAATCTAGTGTGGTCCAGTCTAGTCCAAGTCATACTCCCTCAGCTACAGTTGATTTACACTTAATTCAATGCCAAATTGCTTCAAACTGAGATTGGGGAAAAAGGTAACAACAAACAAAAAGAAGCCCTTTGCCACTAATGTGGTCTCCTGTAAGCAACCAAAATACAACAGTCATCTTTTATATTATTTATTTGTATTCAATGTAAAATACATGAAAAAGGAACTTTAAAAATGCTCGTACAAATCATATCAAGAAAAAAAAAATCACATTTCAATATAAATGGAAGACCCAAAGTTTGCTGATCCAGTCGTTTCCTGGGGTGAAACTTGGTGGAACCGTTTTATCCTCACTCAGCACCAGTTAGAAAAGGTGAGCGCACATTGATGTTTAAAAAAAAACACCTTCTTTGAAGAGGAGAAATAATTCTAAATCCTCCGTATGGTCTTAGCATTGCCTCTCTGTCCCTTGTACTTGCCAGCTTCAGTGATATGAGATGTTAAGTGTGTATTAACATGCAGAGAATTACTAATTTACTGAAACCAATTTGAGTGTGTCTGCATAATAAACACCCTTAAATGAAGAGATTTTGTGCAGAAAGAGGGCTACAGTTGTTTACAAGTTCAGTCATTATGACCAAAAATACCCTTTAATTACATTTGACAACTTGCCCTTTATCGTAATCTAATTATGTCATTTTGCATCCAAAGTAATAAAGGCATGCTGCCATAACGAAAATATGTATTATCATCTCATGTTCCCCCACTGTATGAAAGCCCCTGCTGTTTCCCTGGTTCCCTTCCAGGCTCTGAATTAGTTATTTAAACCTCTGCCATTTATGCCAAAAATGAATAGATGTTTAGAATAAGACATTTTTGAGCTTTGAGACATGCAACACTGACACCATGTTGACACATTGTCGACAGGCGTCTTTGAGAGGTGGTTGAAGCTCAGCGTTAGTGTTAGATTTATTCACATGCATATGGTCTTGGGTTCGGTCCCCGGCAAACTGCATACATTTTGCATTGTTGGTTTGTAAACAAGTCACTGGCTTTTCTAAATATGTAATGCAACCTAACCCCCGTTGCTGGCAGCTATTGGGCCCAGCTGTTGCTTATAAAGAAATAGCTCAATAAAGAAATGACATAATTAGTTATTTGTACATGTCCTATATAATTGCATATGCTGTAGATGCATTTCCTGATCCAACGGCCCTACCGGCAGGACATCACTTCACAGTGCCTTTGATAAGGATGTGGCACTGTGTGGCAATGCTGTGGTTTAGGTTTGGTTAGTGTAAGGCAAAAAAACGATTTGGTTATGTTTTGGGTAAGGCAATGGTTTGCGTCCGAAGGGTTATGGTTTGGTTAGGGTTATGGTGAGTGCTCCCATAGGGATGTTATGCCTGGCCAACAAACATGGACCAATGACTTGCAGCAGCTTCCGTTGTTTGATGGATCAAGCGCAGCTTCAATGGCCAGGAGACCCTCAAACCTCTGGCAGACCAGCAACTATACATAGGTTAGGTAAGAATAAGACAGAAAATCTGATGTGGTAAAGTTTTGGGAAATACCTTGGTTTACCTTGGAAGGGTGAGGGTTAGTACTTAGTTAAGGGGATATCTCATTAAAATAGGTTTGATGGTGTCCATCAGAAGAACACATGAAGAACAGGAAAATAGGGCACCCCCCCAGTAGCAGAACTGGTAGAATAAGGGCGCACTCACACTATAGGGCCTCTGTTCTGTGCCCGTGCTCATTTGCATATTAAAGTCTAGAACGTTTGGCTAGTGTGAACACGCCATCCGTATTCCAGCACGGAACAGTTCCTTGACCACGGAACACTTGGGAGAGGTGTGCCAGAGAGAACGGCACAGATGCTAATGAGAAGACACGCGCACACAAACGGATACGCGATGTGAGCTGGATGACGTAGTCCATGCACAATCCTTCTTCCCCACAATAATTGTAAACAATGGCGGCATGAGGTTCACGAGTGTGTTCCGGTACGATAGCGAAGTGGAGAGTTTTTGAAATTTGGGCCGGCGACGGTATTCAGTCGTAGCCATGGTCGCAGCTGGATAAGACCCACAAAAACCCGGAGGTGTTTCGGGCAATCCGCGACTACTGTTGTTCTCCATTGTTGCGCTAACTCTGGCAGCAAGTACGCTTGGTGATGACTTATGTATCGTATTATGACGTGATGACGTATGTATGAAGGAGCAATCTTGCCCAGGCCACGGCCTTTGGGAGCAGTGTGACCACGTGTCAGCGGGGGAGTGGGGAGGTGGAATCTTCCTGCAGCACGGAACAGGCAAACTTGCCTAGTGTGAGTGCGCCCTAAGTAGACCTATCATTAAGGCCATTTCCTTGATGCAGGAGCTGGGAGTTCGATTCCAGCCCAGAGCCCTTTGCTGCATGTCTTACCCCTCCCTTCTCCATTTCCACTTCATCTCTTTGTACTAGCTAATGAAGCATGTAAATGGCTAAACATCATCTAAAAAAGAGCAATAAACTGTAATATCCTAGGGTCCAAGATAGGGTAATTAATGAACACTATTGTCACAATACAGCAGGCATACAGTAAGGCATTAATGGCCAATTAAAACATTAATCAACATGTCACAATAAAGCTTTATATGTCTTAGTCACCGCTTTGCAAATAGCAAATGAGTCAGGTCTGTGGAGCCATTAACTCAAATATATACAGTAGATGAATAAATAAATACACATGTTGCTTCACTGAATAGTATAAAGATGGAAAGAAGTCCAACCACGTTGGTTTTGCCTGAAGTAAAATGATGATGAGATGTTCCTATATACCAACAGTTGTATCATTCTCGTTGACCATTGGCCAGCAGTTATTTTAAATGAGACTTCTTGTCAACCAGATTATTTCAGAAATAAGGTATTTTTCGCAGCCGCCCCTCCCTACACTTCACCCTCGTCTCCCCTGATTGGCTGCTGAAGAGATTCTAAATTTTCTCTGGCAGTAGTTGGACGCTGCTCTCAGCCAATGAGGAGAGAGCAACTGTTGCATTCATTTCCCCCCTCCTGCAGGGTTTCTCCTGCTGCAGCCTCTCAGTCTTGATTTGGATCAGACACGGTGTACTGTGTGTGTCCCAACTGTCGGGGGAAAATTCACCTAAACACTTCTGCATCTCAGTCAGGAAAATTGCATTCACAAACTTTTAGAAAAATAGACATAATTTCACAGTAGCCTATATATACAGTATATACGAGATATGGGGATGTTAAAAGTGGGGCCTCTAAGATATTATTGGAACGATTATTCAATTTGCCCTATGACTTTTAAAATAGCAGCAATACAACAAAAATGTTATGATAATATTACTATTGCCAGCTAGGATATAGAGAGGGAAGAGAAAGTGAGGAGTGAGAGGGTTACTCTAGTTTCCAACGCCCTCCATCGGCAGCGACATATCTCTCTCGCTCGCTTTTTTCTCTCTCTCCATCCCTCTCACACACACACACACACACACATAGTACCTCTCTCTCTCTTTCTCTCTCTCTCGTGTTGCTTCCGCGCGCTCGTTCAGCTTCTCTCACTCCGCTTCCGAGGCTCTTGGAGGGAGGAAGGATAAACGACACTGACTGTACTGGATTTGATGCCCGAAGGAGGGAGGGATGCTAAGGTGATTTACCTCTTTTCTCTCCTGACACACACCACCTGGCCACCACTTCAATGTCTCGGAACCTTATCAAAATGCACTACTGCTCTATCTAGCAGGTTTTTTTTTTACCCCCTCGTTTTCCCCAGTCATCTCTGAAGCCGCTTGGTTGTTGTTGTTTTTTTTCTTTGCCTCTGCGCTCAAGAGAATAAAAAAATAATAATAGGAGAGAGAACATTTTGGGTTTCAGCAGAACCGACTTGGCTCTGATTTCCTTATTTTTTGTTTTTGTTGTACCCTACTCTTTCTACAAGCGCACACAAACAGAAAAAAGAAAAGAAAAACGTGTTTCAATCAGTGGATGTGTTGGACATCTGATAAAAAGAAGTGATACTAGTTGAGAGAGTAGTGCTCGATTTCTGCTGGCTTGTATGCATTGGGTGAAATTTCCTTGGAGAGACGGGCTGCGACGGAGTCTCTCACTTCCAAGGTAAGGACTGCTTGAGTTAAAGGACTGGGGATTTGACCGTTGTTACCTCAACACGGTCCCATTCATCTCTTTTTTTCCTCCCTTTAGTCTGTTTCTCTCTCTCCCCCCCTCACTGTCCGCGCATCTCCTTCTGCGGAGGTTTTAATGAGCGTAAAAAGAGGCGAGAGAGAACGAAGGGAAATGTTTTCGATTCCCGGGATGCTGGGGGAGATTGTGATTCTACTCTGGATTAATAATCCAAACACAGCGTTGTCACACAGACACTGCATAGTGCTTACATGTTATAAACAGGGCCAGAATGCTGGATTTCGTTATGTTTGAGCAACCAGGGAATAATCTACGAGAAAAACCCCTCACACCATTTGCGATGGTAACAGAGTATGAGGACTTGGGTGTGTGTTGTGCTGCCGGCTGTAACAGGGCAGACTTTCTTTGCTCCTCGGGGCCACTGGATGACGGTTGGATGTTTGCGGCTTTCATATAACGCAGACAGTATTTTTTAAATCACATTTCCAGGGCAGTGTGTATTGGCGTGTGTTGGCATATGTGCTCATTTGGTTTGGTGTGTGGGTACGTGTGTGCGCGACTGCATGCGTGTGTGTGTGTGTGTGTGCGTGCGTGCGTGTGTGTGTCTGGCCACGTATAGTGGCTAATCTCGGCGAAGACTCGTTCGCTGCCTCCCGGCGCCCCCGCGTAACGGCAACGCAGAACTTTTCAAGGGAATTAAAAAAATCGTTACTTTTTGGAAATTTTTGATTTGGCCAATTCGCTTCAAGGAGACTCTTTACCCACTTCTCATCTCCCCTTTAACAGTTTCAATTATCACCCAAAACCTAATTTGTGCCCGTCTCTTTTCTTTCGATTAGTCTTCGTTTTAATTTGTTTTCTCACACACACACACACACACACACACACATACACACACACACACACACACACACGCGCGCATGCACTCTCGCAGTCGCGCACACACGTACCCACACACCAAACCAAACGAGCACACACACTGGGCTTTGTATACCGCTTTGTAGAATTAAGAGCTTTAAAGTCCCTGGAAACTCCATACGGTTTAATATTCAGTCCATTTGAATTCTGCGTCCTTGCCCTCTGCGTGTGCGTCAGCGAAACTGAATAAAAATTGCATACAAATCACTTGCCTGTGGAGTCATTGTGGCTCATTCTGCACTCAATTAGGTCCATGCGTTTGGCTTATCGTCCCTGTAGGGGTACATTAGATCTGTCTTTTTTCTCATTATTTTAATTTTATTGTTGCGCAGACATCCAGTCAATTCTATTAAAAACGTGTCCTTGTTATTCGAGTCTGTGAGTTTGCTGCTTTGATATGGATAATTTCGGATGGATGTAGTGCTAAGCCGCTGACTCGTTTGTGTCAGAGAGTGTGTAAGTGAGACATTGGTGTATAATTTGGGCAGCAGCTGCAATTCCGCTGCGTTTTCAATGGGGGACGAGAGAGAGAGAGAAAAAAAAAAGAGAGAGAGAGAGAGAGAGAGAGAGAGAGAGAGAGAGATGCGTTGACAGTCTTTGGTATTCATGACACAGTTCAAGAGTGCTGCTCTCAAGCAAGTAATAATCTCTCTCCCTCTCACTATCCCCCTTTCTATCAATTCCATCTCCGACACTGTTGCGCTATGAAATGCCCCCCCCCCCCTTCTCCCCCACCTTCATCCACCACCCCCTCTCTATTCCCCTCCTTCTGCCTCAGTCTATCCATCTCTCCCCACCCCACACTACCTGCTATATATCGCTGTACTCTTCTGTCTTGTGGGAGCCATTGAGGAAATCATTTGCTGTTGTATTTTATTCGACAGGGGCTTCTTACCAGCCAGCCTTGGTTGGTTTGCACTGCTGCTGTTTCTTGCAGGGCCCATTCTGCAGCCAACCATACAGAACCAAAAAAAAGGAGAAAGGGGTTCTTAACTTCTTGTGTTGCATTCCTAAAGGGCTAAAGCACCTTCGACTCCTCTCTAGTTTGCACGGTTGCAAAAGCGTTGTTGTGGTCTTTTCTCCATGTTTGCCTAGTTGCTGATAGTTTTTTGGAACAGGCACTTCACTGCTTATTTTTTGCCTTCCGCATTTTGCTAATTAGCCTATACAGACCAGTCAACATTGCAGAGAAGAAAAAGCTGCATTCCCCCTTTTATTTATTTCTTGGTTATTTGAGTTTACATAGTGGTCCACTTAAAAGACACATCACAAGAAAATAAAAAAAGTCCCTAATTGTTCTTGTGTTGAATTTGTTTATTTTGTATTATAAATAGCACCCCAGTATCGCTCAATGTGTGCTTTTGTACAGTAGCACAGTCACATAGTAAAACAGTTTGGATAGAGAAGGATTGAGGATCCTATAGGCAAGAAATAAGATGAACCAGAGAGGACGTGAGTGTAGAGAGGAGACATGAGGAAAAAACAACGGGGCAGAGCTGTGAGGGAAATAAAAGAGCGTGACTCCTATCAGAATGTGAGGAGGAGGGCAGGAGAAGAGGGCAGCGTGACTTCTATCAGTACTTTATTTCATCTCATTCTTTTTATGAGAGCCACCGCTGTCTGAGCTGAAAACCAGACCGGCAGCCTGAAACTGTCTCTTTTTTTTTCTTTACTTGGCTATCTCAGAAAGCAACATAATCATATAGCTGCTGCTTCCCCTCGTTTCAGTTCCCACAGCAGTCTGTATGTGTGTGTGTGTGTGTGTGTGTGTGTGTGTGTGTGTATTTCATGTAAGTGATTTTTACATCCGTGTTGGTTGCAGCTTGTATGTGATTCAACATTTGCTCCTTTAGTGTTGTTGTGAAAAGACACAACTAAGCCAGTTAATGCACACTCTAGTCAAGGTTTCAGAGTATGTGGTGTGTGTGGGGACCTTCTTGTATAAGAAAGTGCATGATAACATAGAGTCACCTGTGTTGAAAGGTCCAGTCCAGGTTAGCAGCTATACACAACTATTTTGGTTTCACTTGGTTTAGTTTAGGCTTTTACCAAAGTAAGTTAATATTTGATATATTTAGTGATTTACTAAGTGGAAAGAAAAACATGCCGATAAGCGTTATATGATTAATGTAAAAGGTTCATAACATGTCCATATCTCAGGTTTTCACTTAGAAATCTGACTTAGAAATCTTACTGTGAGCCACTTTTAAATGACTTTCAGGGCCACATGTGTCTTACTTTTGTCACCTTCAGGAAATGTGAAGGATTTAATTGAGAAGAAAACAGAAAAAAAAGAAAACAAAAAAGAAAACTCCCTTTCTGGAACGAGTTGAAAGGCAAAGCTGACTCCAAACACTGCTGACGTAGCTCACCAGGGAGGCGGGCGGGATAGAGGGATGAATGTATTACACTGTGAATAGTCATATTTATATTTAATTAGCCGGCAAGCTGCTCATTCTCATATATCGTTGCAATTTATACCAGTTTCTTCGAAAGTGTGGAGGGAGGGGACAGAGAGAGAGAATAAAAGGGGGGGTACGAACGAGAGAGGGTACCAGACCTTTTATAGGTGACGACAGAGGGAGCTGTTGGGCTTTGCTGCAGCAACGGACGATCTCTGCTTTTTTCATTTTTTTTTCTACTTTCTGTTCTTTCTTTCAAATTCTTTCCAAATCTCTCCCTGGGTGTTTTCTCCCTCTCCCTCTCTTTTTCTTGCTCATTCTCTTTCTCTCCCCTCTCTCTCTCTGAAAAAGCCAGTCAGAGAGATGGAGAGGTAGTTAGGCTCCCCAGGGATGCAAGATTCAATCTGTACGCCCCCAAACACTCACACACACACACACACACACACACACACACACACACACACACACACACACTGAGTCTGTCTGGATAAGCATTGGTCATCATGACTAGCTTCTGTTACTTTCAGATTCACATTACCTCCAGCAGGAGAGAGAGAAAAAGAGAGAGAGAGAAAAAACAGAGAGAGAGAGAAAGGGGGATGGAAGTAAAGAAGCGGGTGGCGTTGTGAGAGTATTAAATTGGTTAATTGCCTCGGCACTATTGTGTTTTGCTTTCCCTCCATTCAGTTGAAAGCAGTCAGTTTAACAGAAAAACTGGTCAAACCTCAGCCATATTCTTTTCTCTCTCTCTCCTCTTCTTTTTTGTATTCTACCCTGTCCCGTTCTCCTTGTCTGTTCAGAACAACGTAACAGGGAGTCAGGTAGATGTTACACTGATTTATCATTTCCTGTGGCAGTGTGCAATGTGGGATTATAACTATAATCTCTGGCCTCAAACGGATTAAATGACAGAGTCGGCAATTAGCGTGTATGACCTCTAATCTTGTTTACCTTGCCCTGGAGAGAGAGAGAGAGAGAGAGAGAGAGAGAGAGAGAGAGAGAGAGAGAGAGAGAGAGAGAGAGAGAGAGAGTGGCTGATTTGTGCATGTTAAAAAGGGGGTGAAGGTAGGTGGGGAAGGGAAGGTATTGGTGCTTGTGAGGAGAAACTGAGACGGCACAGGTGGTTCACTGTTTTGTTGACACAGTCCCCCTCTTTTCCAATAGTATTTTTTTTTAGGGTTGTTTCCCTGCTTTCAACCTAGTGCACACACTGGGATAATATCCAATCCCTGTACAGCAGAGAAGGACAAAGACAATGAATACGTTAAACTTCAAGCTACAATTCAGTCAGCCAGAAGATGCTTTTTCATTTTTTTTTTTTTTGGGAGGGGGGGGGGCACAGTAACCAACCGGCAACAACGTAATCCATGACTGTCCCGTTCTCACTCGTTCTATTTAATGAGGAAAGTGTGAATCATTAAAGTGTTGCGAGCGTAGGCTGAAGAGAGACACACAAGGACTCAGCGAAAGAGAGACAAAACCAAGCAAGACACCACTTACAGTAAGTGTATAAAGAAAAAGAAAAAAAAATGTGTGGAGGTACAGGAACACTCCGACAGAAATCAATTAAATGTTGACTGATTCGGCTTTTTTTTATCACCTCTCATCCTGGGAACATGATGCCAGGAGCTTGCAGCGCCGGAAATGTGTTGGCTTTCAATATTAAAGCTTTGTCAGTTGTTCTCCATGGAGTAGCAGGATACTGCTCCAGCGGTTAGTTTGACCCTTTCGTCCCTACACTTTAAAGAGAGAGAGAGGAGCTAGCTTGTGCACAACATGGGCCGTGTGTGTTCTCTGCCAGACGATCAGGCTGTGGTGGAATTGTGATAACCCGGATCCATGTGAATTCACGACTATAACGAGCAATTTCATCGATTTGACTATTGATGATCAGAATGCAGTGTTGACAGGTATGTTGATCGGATTAGAATGAGAATTGATTCTACAGATAGAGAGCCATATTGATCAGATACACCTTTGTGTGTGTGTGTGTGTGTGTTAACTGATGCGTGGGAGTGTGTGAAAGAGACAGGGCATATCTGTGTAATGCGGTGTAATTTGTTTTCTGTGACAGTTGTTAGGTGCAGTCAGGTGGTTTGTGGTCTCATGACACGCAGTCACATGAGGGAAAGGGAAGCAAGGTTGTTTTTTACGGGGCCAATTTTAACTGCATTTCTGCTTTGGTAGACAGTATTCAGCAGGAGGAACATAAAAAAAACTGTGGAAGATTAAGGAGAGAGAAATATAATGGAGACAAGATGAAGGTCAAGAAGTTAATGACACGCACTGATGTCAGTTTGGAAAGAAGAAAAAAACTGCTCCAAATTGGTGTCAGTCAATTTTGGGGGTATTTTGTTTTAATGCTGATTAATAAATCGCAGCTGAAAGGCTTCCGCTTTGACAGATTTAAGTACAGTAGAGTCAGTGAGGAAGAAAGGAAGAAGGAGGGAGAGGCTAGTTTCTGTGTGCGGGTCAAGGGGAGATTTAATGAGTCATTTGCTTCTCATTATTCAGGATAATAATTAACAGTGTCTGAGTGTGTGTGTGTATGTGTGTGTGTGTGTGTGTGTGTTCATTTTGTATTTAGAGCCAACTATGAAGCGGGCAATGCTAGCTGACTCTCTCTCTCTCTCTCTCTCTGTCTGTCTCTCTCTCCTCCTCAGCCTTCCCATTTTATGCAACTAAAGATTATTTAAATGTTTAATTAATCTCTTGGATGTGTATTTTTAAATCATTTAAGTGATCAAGTAAATAAAAGTGTTGTTCTCAGATTGCTCTCTGGTGTTTTAATTTCACAAATGACTTCAGTAACTAATTTACTATCAAATCCTTTGAATGCATTAATCCCCTAACCACTTTCATTTATCTTTTTTTCTTTCACCTTCATCATTCCACCTCTCGCTCCATCACTTCTCTCTGCAAAACTTGCCAGCATTTGAATCCCACTCCCACACACTCTCAAGCGCACAGGTTTGAACGAGTGTTTGCAGACGGTGTTTTTGTTGATTACCATAATTAACATGGTTATGTTAATTGTAGCAAGTTAATTTTGCTGATGGAACATATTGGTAAAGGTGAACTTTACGGACAGAAGGCTATTGCCTCAGAGTGTAGTTGTTGTGTGTGTGTGTGTGTGTGTGTGTGTGTGTGTGTGTGTGTGTGTGTGTGTGTGTGTGTTTGCAAAGTGTGTTTGTATGAATACATTCATACCGTCTGAGTATCACCTGGAAAAAGATTTAATTTTAATTCACTGGCTGACACAGACACACACACACACACACACACACATAGCGTTGTTGAAGCCAGAAATTGAACAACATGTCATAATGCCTGGAAAAAAAGGGAACACACACACACACGGCCTTAGTGGTCAGCCAAAACAGCAAATGCTGCATAGAGCTTATCTGATTATGAGCAGGGTTAGATAGAGGACTCTGCTTCACTGGGATGGATGACAAGAGAAGCTGATAAAAAGAGAGATAGATAAGTTAACAAAAAAAATAAAGAATAATAACTGCTGCCCTGGTGGCTGACTGTTCTAAAAGAAATGCATAGACTGTGACCTCCGTGTGGCCAACAACATTTGTCATTTATCCCTCCTCTCTCTCATGTTTCCTTTTGTTTTGCCACGGTTCAGACTAACAAGTAAGTGAGGAATTAAATTAAATGACAGTGCAGGGAGGACAGAAATAGCAGCAAAGTGAAAATCCCTAAGGCGGAATGCCCGACAAATTGTGATGATGTGTGACTATACGGCTAGAGAATGGGCTCCGGCGCCTATTTTTAAGAAACAGTCTCACTTGAAATATAAGTGGCTTAAACTCCATGTTTTTATTCCTTGAACTACATTATTTATGTCTGTGTCTTCAGCTTGCCATTAGTGTATCCCAGTTCCTAAAGAAAACTTTGCAGTGGTATTATTTTCTTTTTTACCGAGTTGACAGCAGAGTTATGGCTATAACGTTTGGACTGATGCACCAGTGCAATTGCTTTGGAAGCTGGATTTTTTTCAGAAATGTCACAAAACTAAGAGGCATGGCACCCATTTTTTTTTAAAGCAAGGGCATGATTAGTGTGTTCAGTCTGCGGGTGGATGGAGCTGCTTATTACTTTAAAAAATTACATAATGTTTACTATGAAGCCAACATATCCCAACCATTAAGGGTTAAAATAGAGAAAAGTGTATAGTTATGGAAATGCAGCCTAGTTTACTGCAGTATCACTTGCTTGAACATATGAAGAGGATTCTTAGTCACACATGTTTTAAGGTTTCAAAGTGAGTATGTGCATGTCTAGCATTAACCAGTCGGCACGCTGCCAGGGCCTGCTCTTGATGTCAGAGTAATGCTTTGATCACACTGGGACTTATCTGGTAGTTCTCATCCTCTCCTGTCTCCCCTCCTTACTCACTCCTCTCCTTCCTTCCTTCTCTCCTTCCTCCCCTTCCCTATCCTCTCCTCTCTTCTCCTTGCCTGTCCTCTTCAGTATGCCTCCAGTACGCTCTTCACCTTCTCTCTTCTCTTCCTAATGTATCCTGACTGTGATGTAGATGAGTAAATCACAGTTACTCACCTGAAAAAAGTCCAAAAATAAAGAGGACTAGGACGGATATCTTCTGTATCATGACTTCATTTATAATGCTTGCTAGATCAAGAATTAGACAGTATGGACATCTATTGTGTTTCATCACATAACACATATGTCTACTAAACTAGTGAGTCACAGGGGAAAAAAATGAATTATCAAAAAGATAATAGTGTTTCTGTCTCCTGTGTACCTTCATACACTCTACTGCCACAGAAGAGGCTTTGAGATTATATAACTACTGCCCTAGTCCTTGACTAAACACACACACACACACACACACACACACACACACACACACACACACACGTGCACACTACAAGCTCTGATGTGATGGCATAGTGGCAGATGATGGCTCAACCGAGTGCACATACACAGAGCGAACCAGAGATAACAGCGCACCCTGACACACACATAATTCACACACAAAAAGCCTGTTTTCTTTTCTACAAGACAGAGCATTACTGCAAGGTTGACCTCTTTACCATAATAACCCCTTTCCCCTGGCCTCCCTCTGTCTATGTATGTGTCTTTATTTTTATCGCAGTGCTGTCTCTCTCCATGTTATCACTCTCACTAACTCCCACACTCCCTTTTTTTCCGCATATTTCCTCCTTATTTCTCCCCCCCCTTCTCTCTCTAGCCACACTTGATTGACCGTGACACTTATAATCGTGTAATATGATTGAATATGAGTGCTGCTTCTTCGTTGGAGAGCATTCATTTCAGTTTATACCATGCCCACGGCTTGACTCCAGTATATTTCTTTGCCCGGTGCTCTATGCCCTAATCCCTAGCAATGACTCAAGAGACTTATAGGGCAACAATTCAAGCAATCTCTCTCTGTTGTTCTTTTTTATATAGCCTTCCGTTCTGCTGTATCTGCTTGTTATTATCTTAATAGTCTCCATTTCTCCCACTCCATCCATCTTGATCTCCCACTTCCACTGTCTCTTTGGGTTTGGGTTGCAGCTGTGACTGCAGTGACCTTTTTGAGTGAAATAAGAGGCAGTGTATGGAAACACAGTATAGCCTCCACTGGGGCTGGCTAATTGTTATTGCTGTGTAGATGGCCATGGCTATATAAAGTGGGAGGTGAAAGGAGTGATCGACTGTCATTATCCGACACCTTTCTGCACACCATCAGTCAGTTCCTCTTAACTTCAACCTCAAGATCTGGTGCCAATCACTTTGTATTTACCAACTAGGTGTTAATATGATTCAATATGTCACTTTACTCAACTGATCTGACAGGTTGCAATTTCTGTAAAGATATCCTCAGACATTGAATGCTTATCATACTGGTTTTAATTGACTATAGCATGGCAGCAGTTGTCATTGCAATTCATTTGGAATGCATGCAGATTATCCAGTTGGAGTTATTTTTAAAAATCCAGTGAAGAAGCAGTTGCCTCAAGGCATGTTCATACATCGTGTTTGTTTTCAAGGCTGAGGCGTCACGTTTAACACATCCATGTTTATTTTTATTGTGATGTTACGAAGGCGAGTGCAATCAACACTTGATATTCTACTGGCAAGGTTGAACAAACAAGGTCAAGCCTTGTGTGCGGGTACATGTGTGTGTGTCTGTGTGTTTGGATGTGTCCGAGTGCATATGTCACTCCAATGTGCACATGCATGTGGGCGTTTTCAGAAACAAGTGCTAAGGCTGACCATGCAAGGTCAAAGTGTAGTCTGTGTATATTTGTATGCACATGCCTGGCCGCATGAGCATCGCCAGAACAACACATGGACGTGCTCTAAGGCGCTCTGTCTGCATGTGTCCGCCTCAACTAAAGGTAAGCAATGCAAGGTCACCCTGGGCTCTATTGTCCCTGGGTTTTGACCCTGGGTTTTGACCCTGGGTTTAACCGTGGATCTTGCCTCATGCTATAATCTGAATGACAACAATTTGTCTCTACATCCATAGAAAGACCTGGAACTTCATCCAACGACCGGACCAGGTGCATTAGGTTGAGTTGAGCTTTGGTGGTGAGGGATAAAGTATGTATTATAAGTTTGTAAACTGGGTCCAGTTTGCTGAAAGTCTATACATGTGTACACAGGTGTGTGTGTGTGTGTGTGTGTGTGTGTGTGTGTGTGTGTGTGTGTTTCTGTATCCATTAATCGGTAAATAAATCACCATTTGTCTAGACAGCTGTTTTGACCTTTTTGTATGAGAAATCTGAGCTGATGTTTTATTCACAGAGCATGCTGATATTTTATTCAACAAGGCGATGCACCAATCTCCAGGTCTCATTCGCAAGATAAAAAGGAAAACGTATCAAATTCAGTATCTCACTCTGACACTTGGAGGCGAAAAAAAATCTCCTCTCATTTACGAGGTTTTCCATTTTATATTTATCCTTCAGATACAGAGGTAACAGCAATGCACTACAAGCTGACGTTTTAATGTCTTTTAATTTCGCCTTTAAAAAGACTTCCAAATGTCATGATGGAAAATACCAGAATATGGAAACTGGAATGACAAATCTTGGCTTGATATCAAAATAAATGTTATACTCATTGCACTCTTGGCCCTAATGCAAACATTTGAGCGGCGGGGGGCATCAGGGCTTACTTTTTCCAGATGGTTGTCCCTAGTCAAACGTGCACCAGTTTATGGGAACTACTTTTACAGCTTTGTTGAGATAAGTGATTCATACGGGGGATCTTTGGTTTTGGAGGGGAACTTTGAGAAACCAACAGTGGTATGTGATTGCAGCTCAGAAACACAACAAAGGGCTCTCTGTGGCAACCTGGAGAAAGAAGGGAGGGGCGTTTTTTTTCGGCCTCAACAGCCATGTGGCGCTGGAAGAGGAGGAGGAGGGGTTATTATCAAGTATCCAAGCGCGTCCGTGCATTGGTTTGGGGGCAGGATGGGGGCGTGGGGGGTCTGAAAAATGAGCGTGGAGCGAGAGAGCTGAGGGGAGCGTTTTGCATGGGGCGGATGTTTTGGCACAATGACCCCTTGTGTCCTCCAGTTTGTCATTGAGTCGAGTGTTTGTCTGCAGTTTGCGGGGTGAGGGGTGGGGGGGCGATTTAGAAGGGTAATTAGGGTCATTACACATGCATGGTAGGTGTAATGGTCCGCAAAATAGCTGATCAATTCCTCCCTCTTGCCACCATGCCTGCACCCTACGCGTTCATTTTCGTAATGTTTATTCAAAATTAATCATTATTAACCATTTAGGGAGAAGAGAAATTGCTACTTTACCTGACACTATTCTTTCAGCCACATTGCAAGAGGTGTTTCGAGACATTTGCTTAGAATGACATATTTTTTTCCAAGACAAACTTGAAGTACAAGTGTCACACACAGATCAATACCATGTTGAAATGAAGCCCTTCAAGCGTACATTTTGCGACGTGTTGTATTTGGTTTATTAGCAACAGGATTGAAAGGTCAAATCAATCGAGAATCCGAACACACTGCAAAACATATACTGGCTAAACAAAGCTATCTATTCATTCTTAGTTCCTATATATTGTGTACAGCTATCATGAGGAGAGCAAAGCATTTGACGATGCACATACTGCCTTGAAATCTAGCCCATCATTGCACTTTATCGTTATGAATAAAAACTGCTTCAGAGCTATTAAAGCACTTGTGAGTTCAAGGTGTGCAGATCACAACCTGCTTTTGAGCCTGGATGTTTGGCTAGTAAGGTCTCCATGGGTTAATGTAAGTGTAAAGGGTGTGTGTCAGTTACTGAATAAATGCGATGGAGGGTGGAGGGGGCTGCACATCCCAGGCTAGAGGGTGGTCTTCAAAGGCTTAGTGGCATCCACTAAGACCCTGTGTTCCGCCCCTTGCCTCCTCAATAGAGCAAAGCTAATCTGGCTCTGCTTAGAGCAGCTTCTTCTGTCTCTTGGGCGGCTGTCCCTCTCCCTCTTTCTCCCTATTCCTCTCTTCAGTGTACCGACTCACTGTCGCGCTCAAGGACATTTTGACTTGACACATGGCTGTTGATGCATAGATATTGCAGTGTGTGCAAGTGTTGACCTTTGAGCCAGAGACTCGTCTTTCAGACCACTTGATGAAAATATGCTACCAGTTCACAGAGGTCATCAAGCTCTGTCTGTATGTCTGTCTTTACACCCTTTATCACTTTAGCAGGTGCCTGCCAAGATTAAGTCAAAATACATAAAAAAAAAAAACATACTGATATAAGGCAGATTTGCAACAAAAAAAGCAATATTGTATCTAACTTGAGATTGTTAGTGTTGATGCAAAAATATTCAAAATAATTAGCTCCAGTGTCTGAAGTTGCATTGTGTACTGTGGATTGTGAACTAATGAACTGACTGAGAAGTTGTCACTTGCTCTTCCTTAAACTTAACTTGTAGAAACACTACTGTTCTGCGTACATGTGTCCATCATAATGGCCCAAGAACATGGTATCCTAATAAAAACAGAATTAATTTCTCGTAGACCTATGCCTCCTTCTCTCCTCTCTCCATCTCACTAGCTCTTCTTTCTCTCTCGCTCACGGGCTCCCTAAGGTCACGGTGTCAGCTGTTGGACAATAGGACAGCTGTATCCAGATCAGCCAAAGAGCTACAAGCCCCCGGGGGTGGGATTAAGCCAATTAGTAGCTGTCAATCACTGTGACATATCATGGACAGCTAGATCAATATGTGGATGAATGGAGGGAGGCTGGTAGAGAAGGTGGGACGGATGGAGTCCGGTAGGAAGTGTAGGAGTGGGGACTTGGGGAAGATTGAGGTGGAAGTATGGAGGGGGAAAAGGATGGAACGTCAACAGGAAGCAAAATAGACTTACAAAATAAATGTAACACAAGTGAAAAGAAGAGATCTGATGTGTTTTTGAATGAGTGGAGGAATGAAAAGAAAAATAATGTACGTAGGTGTCATACCAGTGCTAATTGTTGTTCCAGTTTGGAATGCAACATTGCAGTATGAATATAAAAACATGTTAAATAAATGACATATCCTGAGGGATAATGGGATAAATTGCTTCTGATGAAGTAACTGTGATGTAGTACTGACACTTATTACAGTAGTGTGTAAATGATAGAAACAAAATGAAAGGATACAATTGAGGGAAATGAACTTGAAAAAATGGGGCAAAAAGAGAGAATGAAAGAGGTAAATGAAGACTAGTGCCAGAATGAAGCGGAGCCTCAGCTTGCAACCCCAAGAGACGTTTTAAATGAATAGGTGTGCAAAACAGCCTCCCCCTCCCTCTCTCCTGATTATCTCCCTCCATCTCACAGCTGCTCCAATTTTAAGTATTGGTGGGTGTTGTCCAAAGAGTTTTGTGGGAGATTCAGAATTTTGTTTATCATGGTTTGGTACATCAGAAGATCCCATCTCCATCTGACAGCTGACAGAGGAAGAAAAAGGCCCCAGTAGAGAATCAATAGGCCTCAGAGAAAGAATGATAAGGAGGAAGGAGGAGGAGGAAGTGCGGGGCCTTTGGAGGGAAGGGAAGCAAAGAAATGGTGCAAAGAAAAACGGAGAGGAAATTTGAGAAAATGAAGTCGAATTGAGCTGCAGATGGTTAATAAAAAAGAAGCATGCTCTTAAATGCAATAAAAACAAAGACAGGATAGGGAATATGTGGAGGCTGCGTCAATACAGTGTAGAGTCAGTTCAATCAATAAAGACCCACAGAATTAGAAGAAATGATAGAACTATAACAGTCGGATACATGGAGTCGAGTTAAAGAGGAAGCATGGAGATCTTACATTTTTTTGGCACATCTGTCATATCCACACTATTAGGAAATAATTGAGAATGAATATGCTTTCAATGAGCAAAAAAGCTTCTGGTTCGAGCTGAATGAGCTAAAAGTGAATGGACTGTAGAACTGCAGAATAGAGAACCGCATTGACAGTAAAAGGGAGGAAGAGAAACACGAGGATAATGGAAAAGAAAGGAAAGGAAGAGAAGATGGTGTTCGAAAAGTGGAGGATGCAAGCACACAAAGAGTACAACAGCACAAAAGGGCTGGGGAAAAACAAGGAGAAAAAAAATAGTAATTTTAAAAGCAACAAGATTGAATAAATACATGGAATTAAGAAGTGAAATTAGGGAGATATGATTATATGGAAGAAAATGAGTAGGAGAGGATATACAACTATAAAGCTTGGAACATCTGGCATGACTCTCAAAAAGTTGTTGGGCCTTTTGAATTGTGTGTGTGTGTGTGTGTGTGGTGTGTGTGTGTATGTGTTAAATAGGGTATTGGGTGGGGGTTTGTTAGTCTTAAGCAATGATGCACAAAGACACACAAACCAGGGCCTGCCACACTCACTTATATACGCCTGGATGGATCCTGAAAGGGGGATCGAAGGTCTGACGAAGAGAGGGACAAGAGGACAAGCTAGATGTGGGGACAGAAAGAGGGAGACGGACAGGTGGGGCAAGGAGTCGGAGGAGATTTTTTTTTTGATTGATTTAACTTGCTCTCCAAGGCCACTAAGTCATGTAATCATCAGAGTATATATATATACATTTTTGTTTTATTTATGGGAAGGGATGTTTTCATTTCTTCAGCTGATTCGTTTGCTTGGATGCGACACATATCAAGTATATTTTCCTTCTCTGACATTTAAATAGGTCTCTTCTTAACTTCATTTTTAATCAAAATGTTCTACTGGTTTAACCTTTTAAGAAAAAACATTTTCTAAATGTCTATATTTTTTTAATGTTTTTTGAGTGTATTGTGTTGAGTTTTTGGTCCCTTGGTTTTAATTATTGTGTTATCATTATTTCAAAAACTCTTCGAAATCTTGTTTTCCTCCCGTTTTCACTAACAAAGAGGCTTTGAATAATGCATGGCGCTTTGTCAGTAATGTTTAGTTCCAACTTGTATTTTCTATACAATACATTCTACCCCAACCCTTGTGTCGCTTTCTCTTTGGACTATTACATGTGTACTTGTGTACTGCGGTATATTTTACAATTAATAATTTAACTTTGATTGAAACCTTTAATATTTAATACTGCTGAAACTTCTGACAAGCGTTCTCTCTCTCTCTCTCTCTCCTCTATTCTCTTCTCAGTTGTATTGTGTCTCTTTTCCTCTCTCTAAAAGTGTCTTCTGTCTGGTCTTTGAAATCTTTACAAGCATATTTTCCGCTTGTTTTAACCCTTAAGGAGGTGCTGAATAATTCATTGAGTTGTGCTCCCAGTAGTTTTGCTAATGGGTCAGTCACAAAGCCATACATTTGTAAATTATGGTAATCCACCTTTATGAGTCACTGTGCATGTGTGCAGAGGAGTGTGTGTATGTGTGTGTGTTCTTTGTGAGTATAGACGGGTCAAGATCTCAGGTTTTAAGACAAGGAGCGTTTTGTTTAACAAGAATTTTGTGCGTGTGTGTGTGTGTGTGTGTGTGTCTGTGAGAGAGAGAGAGTGTCAGTGTGAGTGTATGCACGCATGTGTATGTTTTAGCTGTCGAGAGCTGCCAGGATTTGTAGCTGTGCTACCACAATGACCCTTTCATCCGAAGAACCATCTGATTATCAGCAGGGTGTGTGTGGTGTGTGTGTGTGTGTGTGCGTGGTCTTTTATCCAGCAGGGTGTGGTGTGTGTGTGTGTGTGTGTGTGTGTGTGTGTGTGTGTGTGTGTGTGTGTGTGTGTGTGTGTGTGAGTGTGTGTGTGTGTGTGTGAGTGATTGTGTGCCGGCCTCTTGTCTGTGAGACCCAATCTCTTTATTTGTCCAGAACAATAAAAGATGCCTGGAGGCATAGACACAAAACGGACCGACGACAGACACAGGGACAGACAGCAGACACACAGAAACTGACCCGGACGGACACACAGAGCTGTATAATTCAGGTCACCGGCATTGGCCCTTCTTACACACACAATCTTATATCACTGTGTCTGTCAATACAGTCAAAGCCTCTATGGCTGTGTCCCTATCTGGCCATTAACACAGGTGTCTTGAACTGTAAACCCTCCAGTGAAAGGCGTATCAGCTCTGACAGCTTTCCTATCCACCTGATGGACGATTCGTCTCACTGAACTCCTTGATAACTGCCTCTTGTCCAAAGTGTGCTTTGCCTGTTATAGTGCAACAGACACTCTCTAAGCAATAGCAGCATATGGTAAAATTCCTAGATAACAAAACATCAGCAACATGCAGTTTTAAGAAACTGGTGCAGGAGAGTAATGAACGCAGAGAGCAGTGAAGTAGAAAAGCTTTTCAGCTGCAAGATAAGAGCATATTAGGGAGAGTACAGGTGCGAAAAGACGGGGGGCGGGGGACCTGAAATGCTTTATTAGTTCTTGATGAGACACGTTTTCAGCCTAAACGAATAAGTGAGGGCTGGAATGAATGACTGGGTTTTGTGATTGGAGAGATTGTTTCTCTGCTCTGGGAAGCTGAATGACGGATTAAACATAGACTGTTTCTGCTTAAAACAATGTAGAGTATAAAGATGAGAGTATAAGAGCATTAGTCAATGATTCGTCTCAAATGGGCTGTTGATAGTTTTTTTTTAAATAAACTGGAAATTCAGAAAAAGGGGAAGAGGAGGAGAATAAAGCAGAAGTGGGAACAAAAAGAGGACGGGAAGGTAATGCTGTACAGAAATGGAGATAGACCAAGAAGACCAAGAATAGTTGAAAGGAATGAGGCAAAAGGAGAACAAGGGATGGAAACTCTGCGGTGGTGAGGGGCCATGCTTGTTCACTGCAGTATATGGACCTGTGTGTGTGTGTGTGTGTGTGTGTGTGTGTGTGTGTGTGTGTGTGTGTGTGTGTGTGTGTGTGTGTGTGTGTGTGTGTGTGATGCCAGTCTTTCCCAGCTGTGATAGCTCTGTTGAAAACAAACCTAGTCTGACAGCAATCACACACTCACACTAAAAAAAACTACCTGCTTTGTGGGGGGAAGCGATTTGGACCTATTTCTCTCTTTCTCTGCAGATGTAGTTTTTGGCTTTCTCCTAATTTGATGTGTTTTCCATGGCTGTGGCCCCCTCATTTCCTTTAAGAGCTGGAGCTTGTGTGCGGTTTTGACAGAAAGGGGCCCAAGCTATTCCTGGCTTTCCTGATTGGTCGGGCATGCTAAGCAAAGTATGGGTTTTATCCCACACCGCTGTTTCTCAAATTTCAGTTACTCTTTTTTCTTCTCTGCCTCTTTTTCCATCCCTCAGTCATCATGCAACGCTTTTTAGTTTTTATATTTATCTGGCTTCCTTACTCACCACTTATAGACTGGGTATAGTATATGCATCATGTATCGGAGGTCCATACAGTCAGACATTATGGAGGAACTGAGGGACTTTGATTTTTCTTTTCAGTCTTCTAGAGTGGGAAATTGATATTATCTGTAAGTCTGTCTACAGAAGTCATTATATCATTGTTTTCTCTGCACAGTTATAGTGTTTGTATTGCATGCACTCGGTCATGTCTGTTTTCTGGGCTCTCTGGTAACATTTGCATTCACCTTGCCATCTGTGGTATCTAACCTGTTTATCAAATGCCAGGTCTGTATGCCAAGAAAACACTCCTCGTTCTCATTCTATTATCAGCGGCAAAGGTCACACTGATGAGCATCACAGTGCGAAAACAAAGTGTGGACTGACAGTCAGAGCAAACTCACAGGTTTAATGTGTTTCAGATTTTAGCAGAGGAGAGAGAGCCACTTCAAACGGATGCAGAAAAAAACTACGCCATTACAACAGCTTTCCAAAGGCTTTGACAACAAATGAAGACATTTTTTATTCTAATGAGGCCAACTCTGATTTCATCTAATGGGTTTCGGATTAGATTATGGCCTTTTTCTCCGGCCTTAAAGACAGAGAGGAGCTTCATAGGAGACGTGGGTGTGCTTCCTTCATAAAGTGTAAATGTATTAGTTTGATTAAGCATTATTTCAGAAATATCGTCAAGATGCTCTACAGGTTGTATGTTGGATAGACAGGTGGTTTGTTTGTAGAGTATATGTTCTTATCATGTAACAGTTATGAGGACCATCCACAGAAAAGGGCCAGAACCTAGAAGTGAAAGTGCATTCAGTGAGAAGTGTGAGTCTAGTCTGGGTGGTCCAAGAGGAGGCCGGCCTATCGTTATGGAAACAGTGGTTGGTAATAATGTCTAAGCATTACGTATTAGCCGAGGGAGGATGTCACAGACAATGCCTTGAAGTGTGAGAGAAACAGAGAAACAGGCCCTGTAACGTCACTCATTTACATAACACTATGGGCAACTGCAGTAAAAGGGACACTTATTTTAATTGTGTGTGTGTGTGTGTGTGTGTGTGTGTGTGTGTGTGTGTGTGTGTGTGTGTGTCCAACCCACAGGGAGACAGACACAGCAGGAGGTTAGGGTATACACCAGACACACAGAGACAGACAGTAAAACGGTGAACAAACGAGTTGAGTGTGATGTAAATGGTTGGTCTTTTCATGGTCTCTGCTGTTTGTTCCTGTTGAAAATGAGCGGTGGTGAACAAGGGCTCCCTCTGCCATTCAACCTTTTCACCCCAAACGTTAACCTCTAATGTCAGGGAAGAAGAAGAAGAAGAAGCCAGGGAGGCTGCTTTCTGATGAATTACAATGCACAAGAATGCGTATCTAAATATAAATAGTCTTTTCTGCCTATTTTAATCCTAGTACTTGTTTACCTGACAGGGCACGTCCTGGTGTGTCACAATACAGCACACCGCTGATTTGAATGTAGGTGGACTGTTTGTTCTGCTTGTATCGGTTTCTACCAAACAAATACAGAAAAAGGACAATTGCAGGGTAGATGTAGAGAGGCTGAATTCAACAATAAAGACCTTCATTAATATATATTCTACCAGCGGAAGAAGTAAAGACAGTCACAGACACTTTATTTTACCAACTCACACAGTACAGGTGTTACAGATCATTGCAAAGCTGCCTCCACCTACTGAAAATGTCAAACTCCCAATCGATTCACTGAATGATCGAGTAATGTTGTCAGTAATAAATCATTTAGATGCTTTATTACAGACCTCTTTGCTTCATATACATATACAAATTAGTAGTATACAGTATGTAGATATAAAGATCAGGCTGGAGACATAGATAGTGTTCTGAATGGCTAGATATTATGTGCTCACAGGTACTGAATGATGCTTCTCCTTAATCTGTGTGTGTGGGATAATCCTCGAGTGTCAGTAAAGTGTGGCACACAAAGAAGCCTTGTTCTACACACACAAACCATTTGAAAAAAAAAAATTGTGTGTGAACATATACAGCACAAAGGGATTTATGAAAGCAGACAAGGGCTGGGCGATAAGGTGTCACAATAATGATCTCAATATATTTTTCCTCAATGTAAATTGAACACAGCCATCATCCACAATAAGAAATGGTCACACAACTTCAGTAGTTTAAAAACATTTGGCCTTATTACGATTTGACAAAACACAGGCGCAACATGCACTGCAAACTGTGCTGAAGAATGTTTCCCTCCACGATAGACTCTTTCCAGAGCGGTGACATCGGCCTGACGTAAAATAAATGTAGGTCACCAGGTTTAATATAACAGAAGTGGCTGAAACAGGCATACTTTTAAGTTTATCTCACATAATATGTACGGCCAACACAAAAGTATGAACCCTGGGCATGACCTGTAGTTGTTAGCTATTATAAAGCCAACAAGCTGTCCACTCTTGGGATTCTATACAAATGGAAGAGAATGGCTTCCGGCTCTGGTTTTCAGACCGCAGAGTGTAAAAGCAAGATCAGTTTGTAGGATTTAAATGACTGCAATATGCTATGAGCACGGGAACAGCTAAAGAAAAAAAAATCGGTAAAAGATGACGGGCTCAATTCCTCAGTCTTCTAACACTATAAACTGAAAACTCTCCTCAAAAAATACAGCAAGTTCAGTTTCCACTTCTTGCTCTAACATATTTTGTAATTAGTGTAAAACTCCTATCCCATGGGACTAACATTTATTTTGTATAATTTCCCATTGCTTTTGTTTTGAGCATTTTCTGTCTTTGAGTATAATGATTTTTTGTTAATTTGCTGAAAGGTGGAAGGTTTTGGTCTATTTAATCAATTAACTTCTGATACTTTAAAAAAGATAATTTCAACCATAAATTAATTTTAATTTGACCTAAAGTTATTGGTCGCCTGATCTTTACAGTTAAAACTGTATAAACCAATGCTAATGTAATATTGTCCTTCTGTGAGGCCACACAACCCTTGTTTTCCTTGTAAGGGATTTATCTATTTAGCTTTCCTTATTTGAATCAAGGGACTATGTCAAGAGTGTCATATGCTGTACAGATTGTAAAGGTCCCTGAGGCAAACTGTCATCTGTGATATTGGGCGATATACATAAAATAGCCTGGACTAGACGGATCAGATCATCAAATAAAAGTGGAAAACATTGATTAAACACTTTGAATATTGAGATTATTGACACTTTGTGTAGCTTTGTAGCTCATAATATCGTTAGAAAAAATAACATGTCCCATTGAAGCCGATTACATTGCCAAGATGGACACAGATAAATCAAAGGCTTAAAAGGACTTTGCACTTTGAAAATGCCTGAACAAGTGGTACTGTAAATGTGCTTTGAAAAAGGGGTTAGATTGGTTTGACCTATAGTTGTGTCTTTAATCAGGCCCCCAACACTTTACCTCAATCGATTACTGGAAGGACTTCATTCCAAAAGGCCATAGATCCGTACAAGCCATCTGGGATCCTGCAGGCCACCGATAACACGCCAACCGCATCACAAGTGTCTCTTAAAATCTGCTGCCTTAACCAGTGATTCTGACTGTACCCTGGCAATGCCACGACTGGCTCACAAAAACAGTAAGGAACCTTTGGAAATTGTGTCTACTGGCACACTGAAAATAGGTGGCTTGCTTGAAAATCTGAGAGGAGGGGGAACAGGTAGGCTCCTAGAGTGTTTTGTCCTGCTTTTTGTTGCTAATCTAAAGCCTAGATATGTTGGGTCTGTCCAGCATCTCTGCTCTCTCCATCTATCTCTCTCTCTCTCTCCATCTTTCCCTGAATCCCCTGGGGCTGTTTAATGCGGATCTGTGACAGATACTGCAGTGTATGCGTGTAGCACTAGTATCTCTAGTAGTAATGACAGGCGGATGGGGTTATTCATCATCAGCCAAGACCCTGCAAGCAAAGCAACCACACTCACTCTCTCTCCATCTATTAATCTATCCAAATGATGCATCTGAATAGTGATGGATAAAAGAAAATCCTCCTTATGTCACTCCTGAGCTCTTTGTATTAATTTTTGTCTTCCTCCGTCCATCACAGGCGTATTGTCGTAGTGCAATATGGCTTCGACCACTTTCACCATTTGCTGCTGACACTGTTAATGACCAATTAATTAAAGATGGTTTTGCTGTTGCACTCATTAAAAGTAATTCTGGACTTTCACTTGGATGTAAAACTATGAATTAATTAGTGTATTATGTGAAATCCATATGGGAAGACAGTACAACCAATTACAGCCTTGTTTGGGAATTCCCATTTTGCACGTGTGAACCTGCACATCACAGCCGATTTCCCCTCTATGTTATAGTATTGCTCTCTCAAACACACACAGACACACACGCAAACACGCACACGTGCACACACACACACACACACACGTACATTCACAAAAGCAGACGTCTTTGCAAAATAGGTCAAATCCAAAATTGACCTAAACCATTCAGAGACACATTTACGCGTTGGGCTTTGAAGACGAGAGAAATGGACCATCGCTCACACTCAAACATATCCAAATGAAAGCACACTTAGAAACACACACCCACACATATACAAACAGGCGCATTTGTGCTGCAGGGCTGCCACAGCTCCAGTATTTTTCTGAAGTGGCTTTTCAATTCCACAGCTGATGCTTGAGGGAGTGTGCGTGCACGTGTGCATGTGTGTGTGTGTGTGTGCGTGTGTGTCTGCGTGTGTGTGTGTGTTTGTGTGAGATGTTGTGATGGTTGGGGGGTACTTTACAAAGATTGTGACATAAACCATTTATATAGTGCTGCTCCAGTGTTTGAGCGCAGGCTCGTGAGATTGCTGCGGACATTAAAAACTGGGCCCGGGCTAGTTTGGCGCACGGCACATACGATGATGAGACAAATAAAAGTAAAGAATGGAGGAGAAGGACAAGGGTAAAATTGGGATTTGTATCAGGAAGAAGGGTTTCGGATGGTAAACCATTTCAGATATATTTTGCTCTCATCATTTAAAAGCAATAAGTGTGTTGTTTGAATCACAATCACTTACGCTGCAGTCACTTCCAAAGCCCATATTTGGACACATAAGTTGTTTACAGAAAGGTGGCTTGACGCCTGCCGTTGTCACCTGAAGGGGATGGCATCAGGTTTCTATTGAGGTTATGGATTGTTATGAGGTAGGAGAGCATCCAGGCATGAGGAAAAACATAAAAACAAAAGGTTCGGAGACGAGGTATGCACAACGGGCTGCCAATTAAAAAGAGAAGTATTTGACACCTATGGGTTGTTAGGACCTGGCTTGTAGCCTTCAGATGGCAAATCAGGCAAATCAGAGGGAACATGGTAGCAGGGAAAGGAATAAAAGTGAAGGGCACGGAATAACGGAAAATTTATTCAACTCCGTATGCAAAAAGCCTCCATTTCTGCAACCACCTGCTGCCACAGGTGAACTGAAATGGGCCAATACAAATAAATGAAGGGATAACACAGTTTGGAAAATAAGAAAAAGGAAAAGGAAGTGGTCAGTGGCAGATAGTTTGAGAGCAAGAAAGAGGTGCATCTACTAGTCTTAGTTTTACCATTCCAGCAGCGGTTGAGAGTCTAATTGATTACGGCGACCCCTATTTTCTGACTGCAGTCTCTTCATTGATCCAGTTACTGCTGCCACAGCTCAGCTCTCTTCAAGTGATTCCCCTTGTCTTTACAGCCCAGAAGAGGCACGCTCCTCTCTGTGGCCTCAAAAATCGACTTTAACTCAAATCCTCAACTCCTCAGCGGTTGTGAGAACGAGTAAAAAAAGCTTGAACCAAAGAGTAAGATGTGTGGTTGCTCCCCTATTTAAGCCATGTGGCAATTTAACCTAAGCTTTAACGGACAGTTTATTTCACCCCGTGTTGGGTGTAAAAGTCAGATGGAATTCTTAATGACCATTAAGCTGTACAAAATAATTGATCGATGACGGGGAACTACGTTTTAGAGACGTTGCCATCAAGCTCCCAAAGTATAGGAAACTACTGCAGAACTTTTTTGCAGAATAGAATTCATATTGATAATGATTTCTGAGGTTGGTTTTGTCTGCAAAATTGGATAATTATGCTTGTCTTCAATATGCAAGCAAACAATGCAGCAGTCACACACCACCGGCAGCAGCACCTATGTTCTGATACTTCACTTTTAAATCAATGGCACGTTAGGTTACAGTGTGTGTGTGTGTGTGTGTGTGTGTGTGTGTGTGTGTGTGTGTGTGTGTGTGTGTTTGTGTGTGTGTGTCCTCTATCAGAGGTCACAACCTCTACCTGCTGACTGTCTCCTTTCCCAAATTAAAAGACTGCATCACATTACACACACACACACACACACACACACACACACACACACACACACACACACACACACACACACACACACACACACACACACACACACACACACACACACACACACAATGCCATATACAAACTACACACACACTATGTGCAGAAACACACACCAACACAAAGCACATCGTATTACCTGTATAAGGCAAAGCAATAGCTGCAGCTCATCCAAAGAAACTCAATAGGCTTTTAACATTCATTTAGCCTGGACATCAGAGCTGACTTAAGCTATACCAACTTGATCTGATATCACCCACAGAGAGAGAGAGAGAGAGAGAGAGAGATGGATGGAGGCGGACTTTGCATCAGTGCCGTCTGATAGCACAGTGCTGAGAGGGGATGAGAGATGTATAGGTGGGCAGAGATACAATGAGAGAGGACAGGGAAAGGATGGCTGAATATATAAGACAATGCTAAATATATAAAAAGAGAGACCTGGCGAGGATAGTTGTGTTGTGTGTGTGGATCAGTTCAATACACACTCACACAGCCAAAAGAAAATAACATCAACTGGTCCAATGAGTCAGATTTGTTGCCAGATTTACTGTATTGTTACACTATAAAGTTTTGTTTAGGCTTGGATGGCTGCAGTGTTGGCAAGCTGGATAGCTGATTTTTATCTCAGCCTTTTATCCTATGTCAGTGCGTCTTTGCATACAAGAGATCCACATTATAAATATTGCATATACTTACACAGTAATTGTCTGGTTTCTATTTCAGCATTGTGTTTCTGGCTTACATCCATTCAATTATACTGGTTCTAATAGATTTATATCTATCGTTGAGGAACTGGCGAATCATGTTCATCTCCCATTGCAACCTCCGTGATTCTTGGTGCGGCTCGATCATCATATGAAAATATCTGAAATCCCAATTAAACATTAGCATTGACTCACAGCACTGTAGCCTATTGGACAGCAGTTTGTGAGAAGATTTCAAATTCAATTTAGTTTGGAGTTTACCGCCTCCTTCATTTAGGGAGAGAGAGTAAGGCAGGAGGGAAGTTACGACAGGGAGCAAAAGAGGGAGAAAGGTAAATGTAAGGACGAGATTGAGAGTAATCTAGATAGATAAATGAACCTGTATAAACGCCACCCCTCAACTCAGCGGCGCTTCAGGGAGGGGCAGGACGATAAAACAAACAACCTCGTATTTAATGGACCGCTCTCATTTCTATTGGAACTCCAGATAAGGACTGAACATAACTCAGCAATATCTGTGTGTGTTTGTATCTGTATTTGTGTCTCAGTGCTTTGGATATCACTTCCAATATCAGCTTGTCTTCAAATAGAAACTATAAATGTAGACAAGGGGTAGTTAAAGGGTGGGATACCAAATACTTTAAACTGCAATGCAGATATCCTATGTCTGTGTGTGGTTGTGTGTGCACAAGTATGCGTCCAAGTATGCGTAATACAAGCTGTTAAGTTATATGTTTAGAGAGCTGTGCTATGTGATTGAAAAATACTTGAACGTAGAGGACAACTGAAGTGCAAAGGCTGTGTACTTTTGATTTAAAAACACAGAACTTAAACGCTTGGAGGCCATGGCACTTTTAAAACATTGAAGTTTGGTGTACACACCCACATCTATAACCTCTAGCTCTCCTTCTATGCTACAGAGTATTACTATTTATGGACGTTTTCTGACTGAAAATCTGGCAACATCATCTGTCCGAGACAGTTTTGTCCTTGGCATGATGTTGATGGTCAGCTCACGTCCGGAGGGACGACTGACAAGCATTTCAAAGTAGGAAAACTGCTCTGTAATCTTTCAAAAAAGCCACAAAAATACACTTGCAGTCATCTTCAGTGGCAAAATTAAACATTCTAACAGCCATTAAATAAGGCCATAAGATAAACATACATAAAAAACATTGCCAGCAGGTTAAAAACGAGGAATTATTATTTATGTTGCATCACAATGACAAAGGGTACAAAAGGGTACAAATTCTTTCTTGCATTGATAAGAGTTAATACTGTACTGTTGCTCGACTTAGCTTCGCATTACTCAGGCATGTGGTGGATATTTTTTTGCTGATTCCTCATTGCCACAGGCTTTCAGGAGATCTTAAAATAAACGGCTAAGACGCTGTGAGCCTAGAAAATCGCCAGATGTACAGTCACTTTCATATCAAGCTGCTTATTAAGTCTGCATGTTTGCCATGGTCCCAGCTTAGAATGGAAAGCCAAATAATGTGTTTTCTTTGGGGGGGGTGTTTTTTTAAGCCACAGCTCCACTCTCCCTTTCTCTCCTCTGCCCAGATGCCTTTTTAGAATTGTCATTGGAGAGTGACCTGTATTATCTATCTCTGACTCTCTCTCCCAAGCTCTGTCTCTTTCTCCGTCTGAATGGAGATTTAGATAAGAGACTCAGAGCTGCAAGAGAGCTGCCGCTGAATACCAAGAGACGGAAGAGAGGAGAGAGAGAGGGAGAGAGAGGGATAGGGGGGAGGACAGAGATGAGCAAAAGTCAGGGCCATTTTGACTGGTCCATTTGCCCCTTGTAGCAGACTCTTCCTGCAGCTAGAAAGAGGTTCTTGTTATTTATCAAACAGGTGTGTTGGGTTAAAAGTACAGTGTTGACTGTCATCTGCAGCTTATTGTGCTTGATATGAATGAGCTTCACACAATTAATGGGATGATTATATGAAAAATGTTTGTGCTTTCAACTTGATTCAAAAAGGTTGATGCAAATGATGGTGGTCAGTTTGTGTAAATGTCTCTGCATCCTAAGAGCAGCGTTTAAATAGCTAAAAAGGAAGAAGTGATGAGGAAAGTGCTTTAAGTAAACCTATATTGTATATACATTTCTGTGACAACAGATCAATAGTGAGTGTGACTACGACAAATATGCAAGGAGAGCTGCACTGTGTAAATGAGTTCAAAAGCAGAGTTAAAAACAGTGTATCAAATGTCACTATGTTCTTCTGCTTTTGTTAACGCCTGTGTGTGTGTGTGTGTGTGTGTGTGTGTGTGTGTGTGTGTGTGTGTGTTATTCTGCATATAACACACACACACACACACACACACACACGTACACACAGACTCTCTCTCTCTCTCCACCATTTCAAAATGTCCCCTGATCGATGAGGTGGTGATAGAAATGTCATCTGGTGCTAATGCATCTATCATCGCTCATCCGGCCTCATGAATTTTTTTCCCTTTGGTTTTCAATCATTCTTGCTCTTTCACCACGAGAACGTTTGAATGCTGTGATTCATAGGACTGCCAGCAGTTGTATCTGATGCGGGCAAGAGCAGGCGTGCAGGCATCCAGGACTCTGACTGGACTCAATAATTAGCGGGCAAGACAATGATAGGCCTGTGTTTACATGACAACCATGTGATGGCGTGGTAAATACAGAGCTGGAAGAGGCAGGGATCGCCAATCAGTAAACATCATGCAGTAAACAAATATCTTCCATAGCCACTTTCACACTTTCACATTATACATTATTTGGGATTTCTTTTTTCCGCTAATGGTCAAAGCCTTGATAGTCAAGTAATTCTTTAATTGAGATTCAACTAAATAGTTTTTGTTAGTGGCTGCAGTCTGGCTGTCCAAAATTGTGACCGTTGGGGTAATATACTGAAGCAGTAGTACATTACTGCTTCAATATATTACCAAGCAGTGACATTAAGTTATTGATCCCTGGAACTTCTTACTTTGTGTTCGCCTCTTCACCAAAGAGGTGAGAACACTGAATCAGCAAGAGAGCAGGCAATCATAAATAAATCCCCAGAAAGTGGGTCGCAACACCACAGCGTTGTTAGCCAACCTAATGAGGTCACAGGTGGACGTTTTAACCGATGTAAGTGATAATTATATATCATAAATAAACAGTAAGCAGATTGTGAGCTGAAAAAAAGGCACAAAAGAAGATGCTGGGTGCTACTTCCCAGGCTTTGAGTGTACCACATGTCCTCCAGCTGAAGGACTTTCTTGCTACTTATCAAACTGAGAGCACAAAAAAGGAATGGAAATCAAAATTTAAAAGCACATCTCTTGATTCATATTCCATTCACTTAATTTCATTTATTCACAGCTCTTGACCATAGTATCATGGTATGGAGCACAACACGTTCAAATAATAACAGAACAAAACGTACATGTACGGCAAAAACAAACAACATTTTTTTTCAAAAAGGCACATGTTTTACCAATAACTTTTGGCCTTTCCAACTTCAAAAGCAAAATTAATTTAAACATAGATGGAAAGTTAACATGATACTTTGGCAGATGCTTTTTTCTAAAGTGCATTACATTTATATAATTACACTCTAACAGGACATGATACTCATCGCCAAATCAATTGTCATCACAAAATCATGATTATTGTTCTTCCTTAATATGCTATTGTTGTTGTTAAAGACAAATATATTTTAATGATCAGTTGCATCTACATTCATGAAATATGTCGGATATTATTTCCCACTCACAGATAATGAGTTGGTTGATGGTTGTTGTTTTCAGTATGCTCCGAACACACTTTAAAGAGTACAATCACACTGCCAAGCTTATGTCAAGATAAAGATGGGAGAGATCATTATGTATTTATATGGATCTGAGAGTGTGTATGTGAGAACTGCTTGATGAGTAAGAGAGCATGTTATACATGAACAAACTATCTAAATGAAAATCATTAACGCGTGAGGCGAGTCATAACCAAGTGTGCACACACATACATTAGCGAGGCAGCCATGCAAAACTGAATATGTAAAAATAATTTTTATTTTCCCTCCTGCCTCCTCTCTCTCTATCTATCGCTCTCTCCCTTTATCGACCCTCTATCTCTTTGCTCACACATTCTGCCTCCTCCCCACCATGTCAGTTAAATGACTGTTGTTCTTTGCTATCTGTCTCTCTAAGTCAACATGTCAACAACAACACATCTCCTCCCCGAGTCACGTCGTCCGTGACACAAACCGTCAATATCTGTTTTTGGAAGCCCTAACCACACGCTTGTGCCGTCTCTGTTTCAGGGCATACAGTATGCTTATGTTGGTGTGTATGTCTGCATGAATGCCGTGCATACTGTTTTTAAATTGTATTTTTTGTGTGTGCTGGCATACTGTATGCATGAGTTTGTGTGTGTGTGTGTGTGTGTGTGTGTGTGTGTGTGTGTTTATGTGTATTTGCAGGGAGTTAGAGTTACTATACAATGTGTTTATGTCTGTGCAGTAAAGCTGCTGCCTCCCAGTTTCAAATGTCAAATGTTTTTCTTTCTCTCTGCCCCTCTCTGTCTCTTTCTCTGTGTTTTTCTCCGTCTTCCTTCACCTGTGGCTAAGAGAATGTCTACAACTGTCTGGGCTCCTCTAGTTGTAAAACACACAGTCACACATTGCTGTAGAATGGTGTTGCTCTGAGGTTGGCGTACAGCAGTGCAGCAGTGCAGGCTGGTTGCAGCAACAGCATTAAAGAAAGAAGCCTGAGGTCACTAAGAAAATAAATCTTAGCAAATGAAAATCCGATGTACTCCCCTATACATATATTTCATGTCAAGCTCTGCACCATATTCTCAAATGTAGTTTTCTTTGAAACCTCAAATGAGAAGGTTTAGTTTTTAGTTTTTTTCTTATTGAATTTGCTCAATGATGAACAGGGAACGGATAAATTACTGATACAATGGAATGTGAAGAAATGATCAACAAACAAGACGCAAATGACTGCTTGTGCGGATAAGAACCTTGAGGGTTTAATAAAGGCTTCTCAACTTAAAGCAGAAATGAAGTAGTGTGTGGCAGTGGGAATGCCGAGGGTGAAGTCTTCAGAGTTTAAAATGAGCTCACTCATTTTTAAACATGGCCTGCGTTTTGTAAATCAGCAACATTCGCCTTCTCCGGGGATAGAACCAAATTAGGATAAAAATCAAAGTGGAAATTGCAACGTGCAATCGTTTTACAACAGCATTGCCATAAGACAAAATACCGATGGCTCACATATCTCAGCCAGATTGCTCATCAAGAGTGTGCTTCTTGTGTCCCATGGATTTAAGATTTAATATGAAAGTCTAGAAAGTAAATTCAGATTGAACTAGCATCATGCTGGCCCTGTGGAACAATGGAATGTACTGTATGGCACTTGGGTCAAAAGTGGTCATGCATGTTATACGTTGGCCTGATGGTCTGTTCAATGTATGATGTATAAATTGAGGTCTAATGTGTTTGTTTGTTTTCATGGAAACGTAATGCAAGGCTAAGATTGTAGCAGTAGTAGCCTAGATAGTGATTTATTAGATTCCCGTCAATGGATGAAGGCAATCAATAGTTTTGATTAAATGTATCTAACAAACACGAGAACATTCACACATTCCACTTTGTCTTTGTCAAAGTAAATTGAATATACAGTATGTGGTTGTTGTTTCTCAACGGTAAACGTTTACGCTGAATGTCCTACACTGAGGTTTAGTTATTTTCAGGCTCAAATAAACATTTAAAGGTGTATTTCACACATATTTCTTTCCATGCTTTTAAGTCAATATAAAACAAACGCAGACAGAAAGTTATTGCTTGCCAGTGGAGATTGGGGGGGGGGGGGGGGGGGGGAGATCACACTGACTTCTATCTTTCAGCTTTATCTGCCCACATAGAGCTATTTCAGAGCATCTGTCAAAGACGGAGGCTTGTACTTTCAGAGGGGGAAGTGGAAAAATACACGGCTGTCTAGAGCAAGTGTTGTAGGAGTAGCACTAGGAGCTCAAAGGCAAAAAAACAAATAAAAAAAAAACATAGGGGTATAGTTGCTCGCCAATCCCCAAGAAAATAACTGCCTGCCACTTGCACCTGCATCTCCTCTGTGTAGCATTTTCTTTTAGACACAGCAATGCGTCAGAAAGCAGGTGAGAAGAAGAGGAGGATAGTTAAAGGACGAGCTAGCCTGACAATAAAATATATGAAAGGAATGTTGCAACTACATTATTAACTTGTCAAAGAGTCACATTATTTAAAACAAGTAATTAAGGTAATTGTTTGACAGACTGGTGCCAAATGTATCCAGAACTCTTAATTCCTGACCCAAGGCTTGGCCCATGAAGTTGGCACTTTTACACAATGTGATGTGAAATCAGACACAAAAAATGTGTGTGTGTGTGTGTGTGTGTGTGTGTTTGTTTGTGCAGGTGTGCATGTGCATTGGTCAGTCCATGGTGACATGGTGTAGTTTGTATACACTCCTACAATGAAATGTGCTTGTGCGTGGTCTATGTGCCCAATGCCCATGCACCTGTGAATGCATACTGGCGGCATGGATATTACTTACACAGCTGGGATCCACCAGTCCCTGCCACTGTGTGTGTGTGTGTGTGTGTGTGTGTGTGTGTGTGTGTGTGTGTGTGTGTGTGTGTGTGTGTGTGTGTGTGTGTGTGTGTGTGTGTGTGTGTGTGTGTGTGTGTGTGCGTGTGCGTGTGCGTGTGTGTAGCTACCAGCTGGGCCCACTGTGCTGATCCTCAAAGCCGCTATCACATTCTGCTTGCATCATTTCACCGCAGTTGTACTGAGAGCATCAAACTCATGAACACATGCTCACAGTTACAATCCCATATTCACTCACAAATCCATGCATATAATCACTTTCTCAAATAAACACCCAGCCAGAGACATGAGGTATTATGACTACAAATGGTGTGTTCCGCTTACGATCAAACATATGATTTATAAATGTAATGTTTGTGTACCACATGTTTAAATGGTCAATTTCAGCTGGTAAATTGGATCAGATAGCAACAATTCAACTGCTTTGGTCAGTCAGTTTGAGGGAGGACAGTCTTGAATAACAAGCACTTCCCAATAACCATCCATTTTGGTATGAAGGAGGCCAGCAGAGGCAAGTTATTCAACGTAAAGGTTATCTGTTATACTGTCCTATAAAGCCAGAGAGCAGAGTAATAGCTGTGTGAGGAGTAAGAAATATGGCTGCAAATGTTATCGCCAGTACGGCCAAGCTATTAAACGTTGGCGTTTGCCTACATAGGCCTGCATACACTGTTTGCTTTTCCCCAGTTTGAGTGGTGATGTTGAGAATCCAATTGGCTACTATCATGGGATAAATCCCGGCGTCATGATTTCAAAACTAGAGGAAACACATAGATTGTAATCCGAGGGAGTGTAATGCCTTTGGATCGAGCTCAGCTAGAGGACTATAATCAGAATAATTATTCTGGTCTCACTCCAGCTTCAGGCCTTTTAGCTAATGACGACACCGCACTATTGGATGGATTTCAAGCTGTCTTTGCATGTGTACATATAATGTGTGTGCAAATATTCAACGTTGGAAACAAATGTTTTTTTTTGGAAAAAATATATAAAAATCAATTTTCTGCAATGATGAGCTGAGGGATGCTGACTATTTGTATCCTCAAATGACCTTGTTCCTGATAGCTGCCGCCAATAACATACCGTACCTGCTTTTGTTCTTTTTTGAACATAAATCATACAACATGGTCCCAAGGTAACAGAAATATTAAATCATTTGCATTATGAAATGAAAGCTGAGCACTAGGTGCTGGTGTTTTGCCTCTGGATGCTTACACAGTGCAAGAGAGTAAATGATTGCAGGGATGTGCAATGCTTCTGATGGACGGATCCATATGATAACATAGTTTGACTTAATAAACAATCATATTGGGCAATCACACTGCACTATATATGCAGCAGTTTTGTCATACATCAAAACATCTTCCATATGTTTTTGTCTTGACTGCCTAAAAAGAACATTTGATTCTTGAAGTTTTCACCATGTTTGTTGCAAGGAATATCCCTCTTCAGATATGAATGCCATTCATCAAATTTAAAATCAATACAATATATTATCACTTTCTAGAAGCCTGTGTGCACGCAGTGCAACATGTACACTGTAGAATCGTTGGCATTTGGCGGCCAATCAATGTGGCTTTATTCATGCATTGCACATTTCACACAAGAACCAATTCCATATGCACTTTATACTATTGACAGTATTGTCTCAAGGCCCCTTTCAATACCACAACATAGTAAAATCCATTTCCCTCACATAACGTGCTGTCATTTTCTGGTTGGAATGAGCTCAATAGCGGGTGCAGGGTGCTCAATACAAAGCAGGCAGATTTAGCCGCAGAATGATAATAACGCTAGCACAATAGTGATCCTGGTATAGTTCCACAGTGACATATTGCTCATAATATCACACAATAACGATTAGTGCAGGGCTTTAAAACGCATGCCTCATTTTTATAAAACATCTGTGGTGTAGTTACGGACTGGGGATCAATGCACTGACATGTACTTTGTCAGCACGTGTTGCTACAGATAGTCCCCCATGTTTTATTCTTGAACAAGGTTGAAAGGAGCCGGTTTGTTCCATTGGTGCTATGCTGGGCTAATTAATAATGATGGTGAAGTTACAGTGATGCTGAAGACAGTGATCATGTTAATGGTTCCTCGTAATTGTGATTGCTCTGCAGCTGCCATTTCCTTGCAAAGCACATGAGTTAACCCATTCTTCTTATTCATTTGATATTTAAGGGGCAAAAGGAAACAAGACATTCCTTGTTCCCACCATTCTTCTTCATTTTCATGAGCAGTTATTGTTGCATTAGAGTGTCATAGCATGCTGTTTGACATTATGTTGACAATGTATTGGCATAGAACAGAATTAACTGCATGTGAAATATATTTAATTCCCTGTGTGTAACTAAGAGTAAAAGTGCACTGAGGATTTGTCTATATGGAAGTTACAAATCAATCTCAATCAAAAAAGATAAATAAATAAAATAAGGTTAATTATATCATGGTCTCCGTCCTCGGAGCTGATCGTTCACTGCACATTCACAAAATATGTGGATAAAAGAAATGGGGCACATAAGATAAAGACGGTTTATTGTCTCTTTAGATATTGAGCCATTACAACGTTATAGAATATCTCCCTTTGAGTATTTTTCCTCATTCCCGCCACTCATGTACCATCACACCCTTCCTATTACTGGATGGAAAGAAACACACTGGTTTTTTTTCTTATTATTCAACCTGGTGAAGGCGTGTACAAATCACAAATTGTCATATTCAGTAACACTTTGCTTCACACTCACGTAGGGGGAACTGCTCTGTACAAGCCCTGAGCCACTCCACAAGGGCCAGGCCAGGGTTAAGTAGCTTGCTCAAGGGCTTCTCACTTGTACAGTAGTTACTGATGGAGACCAGAGTGTGTCCTGTTCATTTCCCTGCCCAGATAACACCTCAGGTGATCTGGGTATGCGATGGAAACGCAAAGGCTGCTGCTTCTATGACAAAACCATTCCTTAGCAATTCTGATCTTCAGTCTCCCTGTTGTTGGGCTCAGACCAAGACTTTGAAAGAAACCCTGCAGTGTTTTACACCATTATGGAAGTGGTGAAGTGACCCATATGTAAGAGAAACGTATTATTGAAAGCAGAGATGTATCTATGTATGTTTAAAAGTGGCATGCTGGCAAAAAACAAGGGTGCCAAGTCCGTTACTTGCAACAAACCTGTGCCATGTTATGTGTCACATTTGAAGTCCCACTCTGTGCCACAAGAGCATGTGTGTAAGCAGTCCTGATATATGTCCTGATAAACTGCATGAAAACCATGTATGATGTGAAGGTCAGGGCACTTTGGATGAATATATTGTTGAGGGTCAGAATTGAAATTGTTGTCCTTTTTAAAAATGTGTGCTTATGGTCCATTAGTTTCACATTCCACCACATCAAGTGTGTTGCTAACATTATTCTTGGAAATAGGAAACTGATATGAAACGTGTTCACCACACTGTTCTTCTAGGAATATGTACGTCATCTGTGGTTGTAATATTTGCTGGACTATAATTCAGTACCGTTGCACAAGTGTTAAATCAGGCTGCGGCTAAATAGTCAATAATTGACTATACAGTAGTTGTGAACCAAGAGTGTTTTTGTTTTTTGGCGTCATGTTCGATGCAGTCTGCCCACTTTGTGCTCACATATCAACCAGTACGGTAAAAGTCTGAACAGGCATGAATCAGCTGAAGGCTATTGCACTGCACGTCCAGGAAGTGGTGACATTTGTGAATGTAGTAACAGTGCTCGCTATGTCAACGCATTAATTTAACATGTTTTATTAATGTTTCACTCATTCATTCATTTCTACAGTGCATTTGTTTTGATACGAGAGCCTAAAATGCAATCAATTGTGAATGACAGAATGTGCAATATGAACACAGCTAGAAATAAAAAAATATCTCTGCTAAAAAGGCTGTCAGCCTGCAGCTGTCTTTGTTTGATGTATTAATTGAATGGAGTTAAATAGAAAATCTCATTTAATATGCATTATCACATCAAAAAAAGGACCATTACAAAGTTTAACTCATACATAACACTTATTTATAGGTTACAATAGATTTTATCATGAAGTTGCATATTTTTTCATTTGCATTCAAGATGATTTTCAGGATTGTGAGTTATGCTCATTCTCAAAAAAGCTAGTGAAACCACTGGCTTCCTATTTGTTCATGTACTGTTTGATGTGTGCACACTTACATGTGCAACATAATAGGAAATACAGTACATTAATTTAACACAGATCTAATTACATCATAATCACATGCTAAAATGTCTTTGAATCCTTTCCTCTTCAATAAACATTAGTTATTACGTTATGTAATTAATCTAAATTCCCTCTCTCCCTCTCCTCTTTCTTTCAGGCAGTTCTGTGTCGCTGAGCAGAAGAGAAAACCCTCAACATATCCAACACCAGTAATGAGCTAAAGGTACGTTCTGCCATTTTTTTTTCCCTCCAAGCGTTTGTGTGGAATCAAAAGGCCTGTGAATTGGCACTGACACATCAGGCCCCAGCAGCCTGTTTAGCATTCTGTTAAATGGGCTCCTCTTTTTTTAAAGCCGCAGAGAGAAACCGAGAGTGATGGGTGAAAGCATAATGTTACTGAGAACTTTATCTCCAATGCTTTAATGTATTCCTTCTTTTCAACTTTTATAATTAACAGTTGTTTATTTGTGTAGCTTTTCCTTTCTTCCTCTATCTTTCTAAATATATTTTCCATTTAGTGCCTCTGTCCCTTTCAGCAAATATCTCCATCCTTCATGGTTAATATACAATTATTCAGAATTGTTTAGCTTGTATCAGCCTACAGCTGCTTGTTAAAGAGGACTTCTAAAAATGCATATTTAATAGGATCGCATGCTTTAAAATGTGGCTTACAATGATGTTACCCTCTGGACACGTGTTCCCAAAGTCACCGTATCGTGCCCACCTCACATCTCCCATACTAAGCGTTTTTCTTTTTACCCCATTCGCCTGGGAAAAAAAGTTGAATAGATTAAAGGCAGATCTAATCGATCCTGAGTGTGCTTATCAGTGGCTGGCAGGCTGACGAGCCGATTTCAGAGGAGCACGTTCCAATCCCTCAAAAAGACAAATCTTGCATACAGTGGGACAGACGGGAACAACAGGAAAAGGGAGAGGGGGGGGGGGGGGGCATTGAATATTTTTTTTTTTCAGTGTGAAGGAATGGTTGGGTGTGACACTATCTGAAAGAAAATGAAAAAGATTAATTATGATTAGGGTTGCAAAGGGGTGGAAAGTTTCCGGTAAATTACCGGAAACTTTCCGGAAACTTTCCACGGGAACCTTTGCTCGGGAATTTTGGGAATATTCAAAATTGGAAATTATAGGAATTAACTAAATGTCGGTAATTTAAATTTTTTTTTTTTCATATGCAAACATGAATCTAAACATCTAAACACTATGTTTGGTCATAGGCAGACATCCATGCAAAATAATACAATTAAAAATCATTACATTTGAACAGATTTATTTGTAAGAACTTTATCATGTTTTGATTATTTTATGAACAATCAATAATTTCACTGAACAACAAAAAGATGAATGTTGAGTTAAATATTACTCATCTGTCTGACCCAACCTATTCAATAAATAAAGTCAAATGCCCCCTATGTGATGGAGGAATGCACAGAGCATGTAGGGGACGTGGCCTCGGTACCCCTGGAGTAGGATGTGTGCTATGTGCAACTTGCCAAGGTTACTTGCATAAAATCTGGTTATTTTAGTCAAGATTTTGCTCAAATATATTTTCCCCAACTATATTTATAATCACTGTTTAAGCCTCTGTAAACCTGGTCTAGTAAAAATCAATATATGAAATCAAGTTGGGTGTCTCAATAAACTTTAAAAAAAATCTGATTTGAAATTAAATGTTCATAAATATATAAAAACTTAGTTGAAAAAACTGCTTTTTACAGTCTAGAACGTTTGCCTGGACTGAAATAACATAGTTAGAAGGATTTAGTGCATTTGGGTTGCTTTAAATTGAGTAAATTCCTGTTTATTCCCGTTAATTCCCAAAATTCCCGTTAATTCCCATAAATTCCCGTTAATTCCCATGGAAAGTTTCCAACTTTGAAAATTCCCGGAATTTTGCAACCCTAATTATGATACACACATAGTTAAAGCACTACAAAAAATGAAAAACGTGTAGTAACCATTAACTTGCATACTGGCAGCTTATATGTAGTCGTCTATCATAACGTCCTGTTTGTAAACCAGGGTTAGATCAATGTATTGGATTATACTTATTAGGCCACAATTCACAAACCAGACACCTGCCAATGAGTGTCATCCACATCTGATTTGAAGTGTATGATTAACTTTAAAGACCTACTTCACCGGTTGGAATATGAAGGTGTATCGAACTCTGAGATCCTATTTAGTATAAATGTGCAAAACAAATTGAAATTGGTTCATCCTAGCCTGAGAAAAGGCAGAAAGAGTGTTTTATGGTCCCACTGTCTAACCCTACATGTTTCTTACTGTGACATCACAGTAAGAAAAATGTAGGGTTAGGATTAACAGGACAGCTGGGCCAAGGGAAGACTGAGGGAAGACTCAGGGAAGAAAAACCTAATTCATAATATTATAATGGTGATTTTATAATGATAGAACGCCGGTTCCGTATGGGTGAAGTATTCCTTTAATGAATAACATGGTCATGATGAAATTAGTCAATATGCATTGGGAAACAATACATTTTGGTGAGATGATTGAAACATTTTAACATGTCAGTCTTTATTCATTTGTATCTATCTATCTATCTATCTATCTATCTATCTATCTATCTATCTATCTATCTATCTATCTATCTATCCGTCCATCCATCATGTACTGTACATATGTCATAAAGTAGTTTTCGGTTTCATCAAAATCAGCTGCATGTTGTGAAAACACTAACTGCAATGAGTACCGAGAATAGCCCGGTTTACAGATATTGTGTACGGGCAAGGTATTAGTTATTGGAGGCTTACATTTGGTCTTTAAAAATGTATATCAGTCAGACATTAATGAAGACTTAAGCCCCTTCTCTCCATCTGCTTTTTCCCCCTGGATTAAATATTGCGGCTGCCTGTGAAACACGTCCCCATCCACATCGATTGATTCGGCTTCCAAAATTCAAGCAAACTGACAAAGATATTCTGTGTATTGCTATGTGTCTAAGACCCTGTTTCCACCTGGCATTAATATGTGGTTCTGAGGAATCCGATCGTTATATGTAAATGTAATATGCTTGTTCACACCTGGCCTTAACAATGCGTCTTCTATGCGCGTTTGCGATCCGGATTCGAATTCCCCGCGCTGTATGGAAATCAGCTCGTACATCATTTCCGCTTATACTGTTGTTTTTAACCGGCGCCCTTGCCTAGTCTGCCGGAAATAATTGTTAATAAATAGATGCAATGTGTTGTGTGATTTTCGTCAGTAGCCTATAGTAGACCTAGAACGCCAAACTGTACACTATCGCGTCAGCTGCTTCAGCTTGTCGGTCTTTATTTCTAGCAAGTGACCCGTTCGCTATACTTTATCCCTTACGTATTTGTTTTCGTCATGCAGTTCGCTCTCTGTTCGATAGCACTGTATAACATCTTTATTTGCACTACTGATAGACTGTAAACGAGGGTTACTATAACTGCTAATAGGGATGCAAACGGGACACTAGAGCGGAGAGTTGTTTATCTCTTGCTCTGACTGCAGCTGGGAGGGGCTGCTGCGTGAGGACTCTGCCGCCTCAGTGCTCTGGGACCGGGGGGAGTTGCCGCGGAGTCCCGCTGCTCGTTTAGAAGTTAAGAGCGATACATGCTTTAGCGACAGCCAGGGTCTCCAAAAGTCACCATTAACACCAGAAGAAGCGGCTAGATTGGTTGCTTTTTTTGAAAAAAGAGTCGCCTAAGTTAGCAACACTGCCATCTCACCATGGAGAAATTATCAAGCAACGGTGCGCTTTTATGACGTGAATTGTCGCGTGAATGAGTACGCGTTTCCTACGAGTCACTCGCCGCAGTTGAGTGGGCGGGGCCTAATGTGTATGAGATACACATACGTGTTTCCACTGTTAATGGGTATGTGGATATGTGGTCTCAAACCACCTCCGAATGTGGATAATTTCAATGCGCATTCAATGCGCATTGAGCGTGTTTCCACCTGTAGTTAGCGCGATCGGATCCTAAAAACCACATATTAATGCCAGGTGGAAACAGTGCTTTGTACACACAGTGCTTATCTGAACCAGTCTCTCTCTCATGCCTTCTCCTTCTGGCATATTTTCTGCTGAAAGAAAGCAACACATTAAATGTTGGATAGACAGGTGGTTTGTTTGTAGAGTATATGTTCTTATCATGTAACAGTTATGAGGACCATCCACAGAAAAGGGCCAGAACCTAGAAGTGAAAGTGCATTCAGTGAGAAGTGTGAGTCTAGTCTGGGTGGTCCAAGAGGAGGCCGGCCTATCGTTATGGAAACAGTGGTTGGTAATAACTTCTAAGCATTACGTATTAGCCGAGGGAGGATGTCACAGACAATGCCTTGAAGTGTGAGAGAAACAGGCCCTGTAACGTCACTCATTTACATAACACTACGGGCAACTGCAGTAAAAGGGACACTTATTTAAGTGTGTGTGTGTGTGTGTGTGTGTGTGTGTGTGTGTGTGTGTGTGTGTGTGTGTGTGTGTGTGTGTGTGTGTGTGTGTGTGTGTGTGTGTGTGTGTCAGAACACGTAGCAACCCTGTGCTATGTTTCTCATATTGTTCAGTCTATACCAGTTTCATGCACAGCAGCAGGGGGGCCATTGGGTCAAGCATCCATTCTCTTTCTCCTCTTGTGTATAAAAAATTAAATATATATGTATATATGTATGGGTAGATTCTAAACTACGCTGTATTTCAGCTGACAGGCAGTTTGCCACAGCCAGAGGCTTTAGACTTGGTAGAATTAATATTGTCTGGAGGCAAAGCAGCAGACTTTAGCTGCACAATCCTCTGCACACCACTGTTGAGTACAACACACACACACTTGTCATCACAGTAGTTGTGGCAAAATGTCAAGAATAAGTTCACATGTCTTGGCAATAGGGGTTCATTTTACATGAGAAGCTCTACTGCTGCTACATTATTGCTTTGGCTTTGTTTGCATGCTGATCACGAGTACAGTACATTTATGTGAGTTGCATGCTGGTTCTGCATGGGTTTACTACAGCGAATGTAATGCTTACAGCAGTGGAAACATTCCAGATTAAGTGTAGCTTTGGTGTTACAATTTAAAAAATTAGATATTGAAGAGATAATTCCCCTGAACTGTAGTGTGCTTCTGCCCGAGCTTTATTCCAAACCACATCAATACGCCTAAACTCAGAAACTAATGTTCTGATCTCCTGTGCATAAGACACTTGTGCCTCCAAGAGTGTCACCAGTGCTCCTCTCAGCATTTGTGTTTTGCTTTTGTCGGTATTTGTTTCAAGTCGGGCGCACAAAAGAATCTGCCAGTGGATGTGATATATTAGTCCAGGAAGTTCATAACTAGGCACTGATTGTGTAGCCACATATGAAGGAGATGATTTCAACACAGGCATAGATTAGACATATCTGTGATGGCAGATGCATGTATCCATCACCAAAAAGGGGCAAGGAGCTATAGATGATGGCAGTTAGACATGATTTGCATATCCTAGGCAAAATGTCTGACATTAACACATAAAGTGAGAGGAGGGTACACTCAGCCCTTTTAAGCCCTTTTTAGGAAAAGTATTGGAAAATGTTGCTAAAACTTGTCGAGTATTGGGCTCTTATATATCTTTAAAAATGTGACACTGATGGGTGTCTGGAAGGACAGATAAGGAGCAAGAATTTGAGAGAATATTCGCCTTTTCCAGGGATTTACACAAACACACACACACACACACACACAGGGAGTTTTAATGCCCTCTACGAGTATTGATTACCCAGCAGCCGTCTGACTGATTGAGAGGGAGATATAGAAAAACACACATCAATAAAATACTGTGGAAAAACCCAAGGATAGTTTCAAACACACTACCCTTTTACCCACCAACTCTCATGCACAGAAACAGCTGACTCAATTGATCAAAAGGGCCATGGAGCTGCAAATGGTTTGGGATGCCCGAAAGTAGTTTGTCAGTTCAAATAAATGATCTAAGGTTGTTTCTCCATTTAGTTACCAGCAGCTTGGTAACTAAATAAAAACGTTCGGAGTTATGAAGCAGGCAGATAAGAGCAAAGTTATTAAAAAATATGACATCATACACTGAGCACTAATAATTATTATGTTATTCTTCCCATCAGGCACAGCCTTACAGGAATATCTGAAGTTATATTTATTGTGTGTGTGTGTGTGTGTGTGTGTGTGTGTGTGTGTGTGTGTGTGTGTGTGTCTGTGTGTCTGTTTTATTACTTGTGCAGTAAAAAAGTAGCAGTGGGTGTGATTAATCCACGCTGGAGGCTTATTATCACCTTTTGATTGTGTTGCCACTTATGAATGACAAAAAGTGTCCATTTGAAGCTGCTGACAGGCTTAGCTGTTGGCTGATGGGTGGGTGATTCATCAGAATATGTCAAGGAGCTCCATATCTGGAATCTTTGAAATGTCAATCCTTAAAATGGAACCTTCATGGGCGCACCTGAGCGCAAAGTGCGTGAGAAGTTTTGGAGACAGACTCTTCCAGCTTTAGACCATTTTCAAGCGCATGGAACATCTATGTTCTTTTGTTCCTGGATGGCGTTAGGTGAGCAAAAGAGGAAACAATCATGTGGATTGACAAAATGGCATCATTTCCGTCTCACTTCATACAAATATCCCACAATTTAAAATCCTCCATCACACAGAGCTAACACTGGCATTAAATTAAAAACTTACAATCGAATGCCACAGACACGTTTCTGCCTTTTCTTATGCCCTAAGTGCCTTGACAGATTGGCATATTCAAATGGCAGCTGAATTATTTGAACTTTCAACACCCAGGGATATTGAAATGCCAAGCCAGAGAACATTCTTCTACCCTGCAGGTTTGTAGTGTAAACTGTATCCCTTCCTGTTGGCATCTAAGTGAAGATACCTGACACTTGAGTTTCATTTGGCCTAGTAAAGTCTTATTAAGGGACTCTGCCATAGCCTGAGTTTGTGTCAAAACCTGTGGTAGGTTGTTGCTAAATCAACTCCACGGGTGATGATGTGATTATTAGAGCTTATAGGGAACACTCAGGATTTAGGTGACAATGTTTCATTTGAAAGCTTATATTACTGTCGCGGGGAGAAAATGGCATTCCAGAATGGAGGGAGTTATCCTCTGATACAAGGTCACGGGCCTACAGACACAAAGTCACCTGCACTGGATTTCGACCACGGGCACTAGAAATACAAAACTTTGTGACCCAATTGTGATGTTTTTGTATTCCTTCCTAAACACAGATAAACCATTACACATCTGGGTGGATAGATGGAGATGGATTTGCCAGACAATTTAAATATGTGATGAAAAAAAAAATACTGCTCTGTTATCCATTGGCCCTTTGGCTTTTTATCAGTAGTGCTGTGCTCTTAATATCTATCAACTGCCTCTTCTCCTCACTCAGTCCCATATAAACACATCACATGTATGTAAACATCCCATAAGCGCCATCATACAGTTTAGAGTTGTGCTGAGTAAGAAGGGGGGGGGGTAAAGAATGGGCGGATACATGTATTTGTGGTGAGATTAGCATGCATCGTAAACCCATAAACCCTTCAAGGAATCAAGAGGGATGGAGTGGACAGACAAGAAGAAGAGAGGAAAAGATGGGGAGGATTCAGGGACTTTAACAAGAGAAATACATACAGCGTAGACTGAAGAGTTATAAATATGGATGACAGTGATCAGCAAAAGAATTGCAGACAAAAGAGTGAGTGATTGAGTGAGTGAGAGAGAGGGTGGACAAAACATGAAGATGAGGACAGAGCAGAGAGAAGGTCAGAAGGCAGAGATACTGATATACAGTGAGATAGAGAGGGGGGGAGAAAAATAAAACAAATGTAAGCCCCAGAGGATTAACTCTCTCATTCCTCTATGGGGAAGAATGGAGGGAAAGAAAGAGGATTTCCACTTCCTATCCTCTGTCTCTCTATCTATCAGCCTCATATTCTAATATCTCTAGTCTCTATTCATTATGCTGGAACAGACTCGCTGAGCTCACTAAAGCATGAGCACACATGGCTATCCTAGCTTGACACAAATCCCTTCTCTGTTGCTCTCTTTCTTCCCTGTCTCTCTCCCTCCTACCGATTCAGCTGATCTCGCCATTTCTCCGTCAACACCGTCCGTTATTTGTTTTCTTCCTAATTTCACTTTGTTTGTCTTGTCCTGGCATAATAATTCCTTTTACCTGCCTCTTTTCGTCTCCATCTGTGGCAACTGTTGCACGGTGGGCCAATAACACACAACAGCGCTTCAATCATGCCCGCGGTCGGTTTAACGAGCTTTGCTAATAAGATGAACGGGCTTCCCGCTGATCAGTTAATGGCACATTCACTTGTCCTCGGCAGTGTAGTGATTTGCAGTTTTCACGGTGAAAAACGCCAGACCTAAGGTTGATTTAATTACCTGCCTAATGCAATGCCATTCAAAGAGTCTGCCAGAGAGTGGAGGTTTTTACAGCAGAGACGTTCAACAGATGATTACGTTTTTTTCCATTAGAAGCCCCTCGCGCACACATTTGTTTTTGATTATTTTTTTAAAGGATTTTTTCAGTGGACTATGCATTCTCTATATCTGACTGTTACTGTAGAAGTTCATCATAGTATTAACATTTTTGTTTTGTTTGTTGGTTTATGGGTTTTTGGTCACCTGGTTTACAACTATTTTGCATATTTTTTTTTCATTTATACATATATTTGTGTGTGTGTGTGTGTGTGTGTGTATACTTCTGTGCTCATCTGCTCTTATGCTAGTGTGAAAGCATATGAGCAGTAACAACATTAATGTAAATGTATGTTGGGTGTGGTTTCTACATAAGTAAAACTAACTAAACTAACCATTTGAAACAAACAAACTTTCTAATACTGAAAGGATGGACAAACGTTTCTCATCTATCCTCTGCCACTTCAGCTTTTAAAGTGGACTTGTTAGCACATACTGTCCTCACAATAGTAGTACCAGTATGACCATATGATTTCAAGGTGTGTTTGGGTTCTGTAAGCTTTTTACCATTATGCGGTGATCCTCTTGTCGAGAAACATGTTCCTACATATTTTGGGATCACTGTGCAAGACATACACACACACTGCTGCTTAAATGCGATCGAAAAATAAACTGTTTCACAGCTGTGGTGTGAAACGGGTTTGAAAGGGAATTTTGGAGGCACTGCCAGCCGCATCTCAAGTTTCTCTTTACAAAATCCCTCCTGTCTCCTCCCTTTTTCCCCAAAATGTTCCCCCTCACTCCGGTCTCATTTAGGAGTTGCTACTGTATACTTTCATCTTACCCATTTTTTCTCAATCTTCCCTTAGAAATGTATAGTACCTACTACCTTTCCTTCATTTCAACACTAAACCTGAACGATATCGTCTGCATTGTTATGTTACTGTAGCTTCTCTGCAAGGTAACTTGGACAAAGTGGCTCATTTATATTCCTGCATGTGGCTTCATTTATTGACTGGCACGGCTGCAAAATTGGGGCCAGCGCCGATACTGTGGACAACATCATGCCTTGATTATAAAGTCATCTGGCTGTTGATTGTTGTTTTCTCTGTCTGGACACAGAGACACAAATTGTCCCGAGCAGAAGAATCTCAAATTCCCCGCAATCCCGCATAGCCTAAAAACTCTTTGTGCATTTCTGAAGAAGTACACATAAGTGCACTGCTTGCGACCTCACCATCTGTATTGCAGACAATCTTTCTTTATCCCCCCCCTTCTTTCTTCCTGTGGTTGTATGGCCTCTCTGTTTGTCTCTCTCTGCTACCTTCCTTCATTTCTTTGTGGTCGTTCGTCCCAGTTCCCCGAGCCTTTAAGAATCTGAAGTATTTTATTTTTCCTTTAGCCTCAAATCAATTCCAGACGCCACCGTTTCCTGCCCCCCCACCTCTCTCTCTCTCTCTCCCCCTTAGGGGCTATAGACCAAAACCACACACACACACACACACACACACACACACACACACACACTCACACAGATAAATGGAGTTAGAAAGACAGAGCAAGCAAAAGTCATTGGAAGTCTCAGGTTTTGCCTGCTTTTTCCATAGCATGAATTCCTCAAACGTTCCTCCCCTGCCCCCATTTCTATTCCAGGAATAATGTGTGTTTGTGCTTCAGTGTTTTGATTGATCATCATCTTTTTTCTTTTCTTTTCTTTTTAAAATTGATTATTCCCTTCTTCTCTTGGTGTTTATCTTGGCACATCTCCTCTCTCGCTCATCTGTCTTTTTATCTCTCGCTCTCTGTCCCTCAGATTAAAAGGTGTGGTGACAGTGTCATGAATCTCTCGTGGTGGAGAGTGTGTATGAGACTGTGAACTGTGAGCCGCTGCAGATGTCCTCAATGAGGACTTAATTCATTAACCATGTGTGGATACTGACACACCGAGAAGAATAACGTGATGATTGATTCTGGAGGCTTTTGAAAGCTGTGCAAGAAAAAATGCCTGGTGGGTGTCTTAGGGGTTGTGGGAAATGTTCTCAAAGTAAAAGATAAAAGATGGGATAGGGGAGAATGGAAGAAAAAAAAATAGCGTGTGATGTTCTGGAGCACCATCTGATTATACGTATTGATTTTTCATTCCCAGTATGTTCTAAAAAGTCTGCAGTGCAAAGCTATAATTGCTACAATGGATTTCACTATGACAGAGAAAGAAAGGGTAAGAGGAAAAAAGAAGACACATATTAAATATGAAACAGAAAGAGAAGGATAGACCATATCGGGAATGGATAATTAAAGCAGAGGATAATTGAGGGTGTCCTCTAATACCACTCCCATATAATTTCCATTTAAGTCAATAGCAAGTCAATTAAAAAATGGTTGTTATTTTTCACTTTGAATTCTAGAGTTGGACATTTTTAAGAGATTACTCCTCATAAATGAAATGCTGACATCCTATAATGTGGAGTTCATCTTTCCAATTGTCAGGAGTGAAAGGTCTAATAGTCCCAACGTTTAAGGCAGTGAAGAGGGCATTCCCATGTAAGCCAATAGCCAATACACAGCGGTCAGCAGGCTAATTGGAGGCGGATTGTTTTGCCTCAACAGCTTAACAGGATCTCATCAGCTCGCCCCATTGTTTCACCGTCTATTTCGGCTGCTCATTTGGAAGTACACAGAGGGCTGATGGTTTTCGGTTGTGTTGAGGTCAAATCAGAAAAAGAGCACTGACGACCCATAAGCCGAAATGCCAATCCCAATACCGCAGTTGCCTATGTTTTCAAATTGTTTCCACCCAAAATGATTGAGATTGATGATCTGTAAGAGGAGGACTTTGTAACGGTTTATGATTCATATTAAAAGGTTTGTGGGGGCTCTCCGGTGGCGTAGTGGGTAGAGTGCGTATCATATTGGCTCCAGCCTCCGTTGCAGTGGTCGCTGGTTCAAATCCGACCCGTGGACCTTTACTGCAGGTCATCCCTCCTCTCTCTCTGTCTCCCCACTTCAACTCTGTACTGTCTAATAAAGCTTGAAAATGACAAAAATAAGTATCTTAAACAAAAGAAAAAGGTTTGTGAAAACTTGGATACATAGATGAATGGTATTTAAGTTTGAAATAGTTATGCAAAGACAATAATTACATTCTCCATGTGGAAATTACAGGTTAAGTGTTGCAACCAATCCGTGATTTGAATAAATGTGTAATATGAAATTGCGAGGCAGCTGTCTTTATGGAGGTCAACCATGGTCCCAGCGATAAAGAAAACATGAATAATACTGGTCCTAGAATCTATGTAAAGGGACAAAAATGTTGACGAATTATCTAACAAAAAAAAATCCCTGTCTCATTAGCAGAAACAATGGTTCTGATTGCATACAATTTTCCGCAAATTACGTATTATTTCCATACAAATGAGGGTGATTCTTAGTAATTAAAGACGCTAATCAGAATAAGCTATACAAAATACACATGTAGACGGAGTTTATTTTTATGAGGGAAAGACGTTTAAACACAAGGATTTAGCGCTAAGTGTAAATTAGACTTCCAAAACACAACAATGACAGTGTTAATTATGTGTTAGTTAGCCAAACACAACAAATGGCGAAAAGTGTGTGCTGTCAGAACATTGTTTGTCTCATATATCATCAGCCTTGTTTGTTTTTTTAATTAACATAACACACCACAACTTTTTTTGTTTGTTCTGCCAAGTTGCTCCTTACAAATGTATTTCTTTAATGCATTTCTGAAATCATTACTTTGATGAGACCAATTGCGCTAAAAATTACTTTTGAATTTCACACACAAGTCATTGTTTTATTTATTTTACCTTTAATTTACCAGGCAAAATTGCTTGAGGTCAAAGGACCTCTTTTCCGAGCAAGGCCTGGCCAAAATGGCAGCAGTTAAAATGAATGAAAAATAAGACAAACATAAGAAGAAAGCACAGACATGAGAAAAAGAGACAAATGCATTTCAGTGGGTGAAGAAGAAGAAGAACAGTTTTGAGACGATGATAAAATGCTATTTAGTAAAACATTGACACACTTCAGAACTTGCCATAAGAAAACATGTGAGTCGAGTTCTAAAATCATTCATAGTGATGAGTTCCTGCAATTTGAATGTTTTTTGAATAGTGATCCAGGCAGAGGGAGCAGAGTACATGAAAGCCCTTTTCCCAAACTCAGGACGAGTTCTCGGGACTGAGGTGGATAGAAAGTCCAGAGAGTGCAAACTATATGATGAATTTGATTTAAAAGTGAGGTATGTGCAGAGATAGACGTTATTTCCCAATTGTGTTTACTGCACCCCAGCTAAGTGAGTCCCTTTTTACCTCACAATTAATCCGTCCCTTCCCCACAGGGGTATCAGTTGATGCATGTGCGTCTCCCAGGAGGAAACAGATCTGCCTCACAAAGGAAAGTGATTCTCCTCATACTGTTCTCTCCACCATAAAACCTATCAAAGCCCCACGACACAAAGTGCATTACCTTTAGGGAGATGGATAACAGGTGACATGAATGCGACGAATACAACCCCCCACTTCCAGTAGCACCCTAGTGCCTACACACGAGGTGTTTCACTGTGCAACACATCTTTTGGACATGCTTTTATCAAAGTCAGTGATTTGTGCGACACATCTTTTGGCCATGTTTTTATCAAAGTCAGTGATAATGGTCTATGTGCCTTGACTGGGCTTAATTCTGTGTGTGCCAATATTCAACAAGATCGAATCCAAAGTTCAGATCTGTGATGTCACTGTTTTCATTTTCACCCAACTCAACTGTCTAATTAAAGGAATCATTTTGAGAAAGCATATTTAACCGCTTAGTCATGCACTCAAATTATTAAATTACACTAAATGTACTTATACCTATTTTTTCCATGTTTTGGACAGTGACCAGTGCTAGAAAATTGAGTACTTAGTTCCCTTTTATGCAAAAAGACACAAATGCTATTATAATGAGCCTGTGACTGTGTGTGCGCATGTGTGTGTCTGACCGAGAGAGGGAAACAGCATAAGTGGGGTCTTGTGGGTGGTATTTAGCACTTGAATTTCACTAATGGTTTAACAGGAATCAGCAACCCCCTACACACACACACACACACACACACACACACACACACACACACACACACACACACACACACACACACACACACACACACACACACACACACACACACACACACACACACACACACACACACACACACACACACACACACACACACACACACACACACACACACACACTAGCAATTCCTAACACACATAGCATGCAAGTGCACAAAAACACATGCACAGTGCAAATACTAACTTTGCAGTAACTGTGAGTCTGTGTTTCTGTGTCTGTGTGGTGTACGAGTTGCTAGCCACTCATTAATAACTATTTTCGCAATTGCTGAGAAAGCTTTGCAGCTGCTTCTTTGTAATCACTCCTACACACGCACGTGCACACACACACACACAAACACACAAATTCCCGCAGGGCTATTAGTTCCTCTAATTGAAAGGCAATTAAGCTTCAGGTTTCGTGGTGTGAGCTTAACGCTGGGTGTCTGTTTTCAGCATCACTCTGTTTTTAAGCTTTTAACAGACCACAAAGAACCGGCCACTGAAATGAAGCACCCAAAGTGATACACTGACTCACTCTCTGTCTGTTTGTCCTTCTGTGCCCATCTCTGTCTTCTGAGTCTACTCACTCACTTGTCCTTGCTGTTCACATAATACCTTTCCCAAAAGAAATACATTAAAGTGTGTTTTCCCCCGTCATCTAAAACATTTGCCTCAACTGAACTAATGGAAAAAAAATATTACAAGTTATGGTAAAATATTTGCAACATCTCATCAGTTGATTTGGTAGTTGTTGGACAGAAAGAGGACCAATATTTGTATTTTTTTGTCCACTGTTTTTCTTCCTCAGTTCTCCCTCTTTATTATTGGTTGGTACATTTCATCCATCCTTCATCTTGTTAAATCTCTCCTTGCACAATATGTCGCTTGAATGAACCAGAACGCAAAAAATAGAAACTAAAAAAAATGAATTACACAGCACAGCTTTGCATCTACAGCAGGGTATCTCTGGGATTTGTTCTGCAGAGTAATGGATTTTATACAGTACCAGAACATCTCATTTTAAACCTCATATGACCCCCTTTCCTCATCCCAGCAAAGAGAATATCACATCTGGTTCAAATAGTGTTCAGGGTTCAGAGTGGTCCCGCGGCTGAAGGAGCTCTCTGGTGAGTGAGTGGGTACCGGTATGGTCCTGTCAATAGCTGTGGTGCTGTGGTGTGCCTAAGTCAAATCAAATCAAATCAGTTTCCTCAGGCAGGTTTCAAACCACATAAGGGTCAATTAACTGTAGGTCAATTTAATAACTAACTTCAGTAAATGCTCCATTATCTTTGATTGAAAGATATATGTGTTTTTATCTCATTGCCTCAAACAACTTATAGTGTGTAGCGTGTTCACAGCGGCTGCCGGATTTTACAGCATGCATGCTGTACTGCTGTCTTGATTTCTGTGAAAACAGACTGGCCACCATGCCAAATGACAGCAATGTGGCAGGGACAAGCGATGACACAGTGGCTGCAAGAACACAGAGGGAACAAAAAGTTGTCTTCGGGCTAAGCTGTGGGGACAAACAACACATTCTACATCCATTTCCTGTTCATATCGGCCCCTTAGCTGATTTAGACCTAAGCCTTTTTAGTCTCATTGCTCTGGCGCAGTTGAAGTTCACTGCGGTCAATCCAGAACACAAACACTATGCTTTTATTTTCTATGCACATTGTAAATCATTTTGTGACCTTGCTGTGAAAAGCCATATATAAATACATTTGACTTACTTACTTACAAACAGAACGTTGTTGATAACAAACTTTCAACCATATCAGTTTAATGGATAACTTTCTAAACTAAAATAAACTGAAAAAGCTTTATATGAATACAGAATGATTTGGGATCATGCCTGTCTATAAGATCAGATAAAGTCCACAAGGACCTCTCCCAACAAATACACTTGTAACTCGTATCATTTTCATGTACCTAATATTCCTTATGAATGATGTGCCAACAAGGTAAAGTGGGACCATTGTTTGGCCTGACACAGGCAAGTTGTGGAGACATGGGAAAGAAAAAAAATTAAAAGACCCACACAGTCTGCTACATACACAATCACACACAATGTGCCAAGCCAGACCTGTATATATATATGAATCACCTTTATTACTACTGACCCCTAGAGAGAAGAGAGTGTAAGCTGGAGCTAAAGGGAAAGAGCAGGGTCAAGCAGGGTTTTTTTTTCCTTCTCGGTTATAGTTTCCAGGCATTTTCCAATGTTATTTTGATAATGCCATTGGAGGTTTGGCTCACTAAGGACGGAGAGAGGAAACTGCAGACCAAGACACCGACAGAGGGAGTGCAAAGAGATGGGAGGACGGATGGATAAAGACAGGCAAAGACAAAGTGGGAGTGATAGAAGGAGATAGAGCAGAACATTGTTATGAAATGGTCGAGAAGATTTTGGAAAATACCGCTTTCTTTTTTAATAAACTCACTCACAGTATTATTATTATTATTATTATTAAAAGTATTATTCTGACATTGAAATCTGTTAAAAACAACACACCACATTCAGGTATGTTTAGCACCACGTATAATAAACTTGTATATGTTGTTATTTTTAAAGTCATTTTTTAAAGCATTTAAAAAAAAAGTCCTTGCTTTTTGTTCCAGATAAAAATGTGTGGAAAGTTTTACATTTCAGATCAAACCCATCTGATTGTGAAGAGAACAATCCGGAGGAGTAGATATGAGCTAAATAAGGCTTTACACAAATTGAAAGAAAAATTGAGAACTAGAGAGAATAATTTGCTTTCACTCTCACAGTTGGTGGGACTAGATGCTTTGGTTCTGGAGGTAATCACTGTGATTGCAGCAGGATATTACAGCTACTCTGAGTGAAGAGGCTCAGCATGAGACACAGCCAGAAAGGAAGAAAGTAGGATGGACTACAAACCCACTCATTAAGCCACCCAAACAATATTTCACTGCAGACCCATATTCTGTCGTAAACACGATAAGAAGGACTTTGCTGAACATTGTGTCCCATATTGTCCCATAAATTGGTGCAAAGTAATGGAATGCAATAGGACATCACAGGACTGTTTCCAATCCAAAACTACCAGGCAATTTTAGAAAATGACCTATTCTCATGAAACAATCTACCCAAACTGAACTTTGAAAGAGGAAGAGAAGAAGTAGTGCATGCACGTACATTACTTGTCTTTAGTTAGAATACCCCACTTAAACACCAAATGCATTGATGCATCACGGGGTCATGCACACAAAGATCCACATTCCCAAACTATTTCACAGTCACATGTAAACCCATCACATATATGGACATAGCTAATCATAGCCAAATACACGCACGTGGTGTGATTGGTATGTCACCCTGCAATTATTTTAACCCTCCTCTTCTGACCTTTGTGACACAGACACAGCGTGGGTCTAGCTATCCTCTAATATTAGCCCATGAATCACAGTAGTCAAATCCAACACTTGACTCATGGATTCACAGCCTCGCAACGAGCCCAGGGGGAAAAGTACACACACACTAGTCTAATGTGGCTTTTGAGTCATGTATTCAGACAGAGGAAGTGGTCTCGCCAAAAGGCATGCGTGCCCTGGGGAATCATTATCACGGTCTGTTTCTGCATTGCATTCTCTCTCTCTCTCTCTCTCTCTCTCTCTCTATCTTTGCATTGAGCCATGAGGGAAGAACACAACAAAATAATCTAATAAAAACTATAGTGTGCATGATTATCCAGGGTGTCCAATCCATAATGCTCAGAAAAAAAGAGGCTGAACGTGCAGGATTTTTAAGCTGTATTGTTAATTCCCCATCTTGTGCGGGAGGAAATAACTTGTGATTTGAATTGTGCAGTGGTTTCAATTCATTGTCGCCAAACACGTCATGCGTTATCACATTCACAGTCGCATTGGGTATTTTTGAGCTATGACTCTGTGCGCCGATAATCAATCCATTTTATTATTGTTGCTTGCCTTGACAGGTTTTGAGACAAATAACAAATGACCGGTGGCTGGGTATCAGGATGTTGGTGAAAGCTATTTATTTTGGACTTGCTTTATTATTATTTTTCACTTGTTAAATAAAGCAGACAATTAATTTGACACATAAATGACAGTTTGAGAGCCTGTTAATAGATCCAACATAGCAGGTGTCAGCTCTTCACACAACCAGTGCACGCCAGGGGGTTCATACTTGTTTTGGTGTTGTTGTTTTTAAGACTTATTTTGCTGATTCCATGTTAAAATTCACAAATGATTTCACCTGCGAGTGACAACTTCCGAGAATAGATGAGTTTTTGCTTTAGTTTGTTTTGTTGTTATAGCCAAGTCTAAGTTTCACTAATCAAATTTGACGGAGTAGAAAAAAAGTTTAGACAATTTTAATTCATTGAGAAAATGAATTGACATTAAGATAAAGCAGCTTGTATGCAGATGAATTATACACTGGAATAAACACACCAACATATAAAGACACGCATTATGTAAATGCACATCAATCAAAATACTCAAGAATAATTAGCCAGATGATAAACCGGTGTGGGATTAAGTGTCAACACTCCCTGGTTGGCTGGTTATGTGGTCAACGCGAGCCAATGAGCCCCGAGGGAATTTTCTAATTTACTGAGCTATTGAATATTACACACACACACACACACATATTGCAAACAGACACTACAGGTCAATGTGGAATATAGCATGGAGGATCGGCTTTTGTGCTCCAAATATTATGTCAACCATGTATGTTGCCATAAGGGAGCTTCTGTGGAGATGCAGCTGTTTGCATATGATGCATCAATATTCTATACCTACTAGGTTGGGAAGATTTATATCCAGATAGGTGCAGGTCGATAAAATGACTGTACTGCCTTAAGTGAAGTGCAGTGAGGCACTTAAAGTGAAAAAAAAACTGTATCCATGTTCATTGCATAGCAGCAGAAAAGGAAATAGTTTGGGACCGTTACACTGCTGAATACAGTTTTAGAGAGAAATTTGTGTCTTCTATAGTTGCACAAACAACTTCTGACTTCTGGATGTACGTCTCATCTCTTAACATTGGATTATTATTACTATATACTATAATTATAATTATTATTTTATAAAGACCAAAACATTTGCTCAACTTAACCAAGCAGTTTGTCATCTTAACATCCAAACTGAACTTTACCATTACCATAAGGGTTTCCAGATATGGAAAGGCTCATGAAGGGTTGGTTTTGAAAATGACTGATTAAAATACTGGTGCTTGTTGATACTAGCAGCAACCAGCAAATAACTGTGCCTGCCCCTTCTGTTCTGCTGAAACAGTCAAATTGGATGTTTGGATATGCAGCGTGGTCGCTCAAGGCCAATCACCTTTATTCCTCTATTCCCCGTATCTTGGCATCATTTGATGCATTCCTTCCATCCAATTAAATTAACAGGCTCATATGCCAAAACATTTCATTAAAAATTCACATAAGGGCATTTCACTGGCACCCATTTACATATTGTTGTAATGAGCAAGCAGTGTTTGCTTGACAGGACAGGAGTGTTGATAGACACTGATCAAATTTCATTTTGGTGCTGCAGGTCCATTTACCGAAGAGGCAAATATGCCTTAATCCATGTGAGTGCTGTTAAACAGATGAAAGGGAGAGTCATGATATAATATCTGCCTTTATTGACTTCCGTACATCCCTATGCTTGCTTTACATTACTTTTATATTGTATTTGTATCTGGTGTCGTACATGAGCGGTACCTCCCAAACTGAATATGTCTGTGTCTAATTGAATTAAAGCTAATAAGTTCACAAATAGGATTGTCTTGTTAATTAGTACAATGTCCTAATCAACACAACAACTAGAAGTCAGATCTCCAATTGCTGTCGATCAACATTACCCTCTCTTGTAGACAGAAATGATTGATTACTGGACTGTTAAGGTTGTTTTTGCTGTAAATTCATCACTTAAAAAAAGATTAAGCTGACTGCATTGCAAAAGTTTCATTAAACTGAATGTGAATTTGCTCTATAGTATTTAAGTGCATTGTTGTAAGTAGTATGCGTTCATTTTCTGTCATTGACCAGACTGCTTCCTTCTCCGTTCGTTTCAGCTCTGTGATTGGAGGAGAGAAGAACTGGACAACCTGTGAAAGAGAAGACGACAACAAACAAGGAGAAGAAAGGCAGTGCCGGGAACGTCAGTGATGAATATCCATACCAGCAGACCCTATCTCAGCTACTGAACTAGGAAGTTCATCAACATTTCTTTAGCATAAACAGGATATCACCTCAGTGGGAGCGGAGCTCCACTGAGAGGAACCAGAAAGTAGGGGGTGGACTGAAGTGCTCGGTAGCTCAGGTCGGCCACGATGGCAATGATGAAGAAGCAGGGCCTTGGGCTGCTGAGGGCCCTCCTGGTGTTGGTGGGAGTTTCTGCGCTCTTTAGCGTTGCATTAGCAGCCCGCAAAGAAAAGGCTTCGTTGGATCATAGGGACCACAGACACAGACGACCAGGTAAGACAAAAGCAATAACTTTTCCCTATCATTAAGATTCCACATGTCTCACTTACTAGGAATTGTTCTACATGGATCATACTCTGAACCTTAAACTGTAACTGTGATGCTTCCTTAAATACACTTTCACTTACATTTGTAAACTTATCATGTTCCCGTCTCTCAATGTAACTTCATAGTTCTGAACGTCCTATTTTGAGAATTATTTTACAGATGCAACAATACATGCTGTGAACCAAGGTGTCCTTAAGTAAATTAAATGTCCGAAAAGCACAAATTCACATTTTCTTGTCCATGTGATCTCTTTCTGTAAACATCTCCCAAGGCTGTTTAGGCCTTTGTTGCATCTTGAGTTTATTTCCACCCTTGTTTCATGTGTTCGGGTTCTCCCTGGTTACAATTTAAATCTTCTTTTTATAGTTAACCTTTACCTGGCATATAGCTGGATTCTCTTAGCTATTACATTTTTCCACCGATGCACCCTTCAATTACAGATGTTCACACATGGCAGCTGCTCAATGCAGCCATAGCCCGCACTGCAACACACAGAGGTTAAGTGCCTTTCTAAGTGCCACCTAAAACGATGCTTGCAGAAGTGTGTGACGTTCATACCGCCCATGCACATTTTCACAGCTGGGATTTTAACTGGTGACCCATCATTCAAAATGTGGCCTCTTTGTTCACAAGGTTACCACCTTTGAATTCAGTCTATTGAAAAAATCTTCAGAATACGAACTGCAGTTTAAAAATCTGAATAATGGAAGCCTGAAATAAATGTGCTGCAGGATTGGATTGGGTAATAGAAAATGTAGTATTGGTCTTTAGAAATGTATTTATGTTTTTCTTTGTTGTGCTGTAGGTGTAGGTCACCAGTCTCTGCACAGACACAGACAGAGGTCAGGGAAGGAAGGGCAGGTACTCCACAGGTCCAAACGAGGATGGGTCTGGAATCAGTTCTTCGTCATTGAGGAGTACACTGGACCTGACCCGGTGCTGGTGGGCAGGGTGAGTGAAGAAAGCCTTATTCTCTCTTCTCTTGAGTTAAACAGAATTAGTATCTAAAAACTACATCTGAAATGTGACCTGCTGATAACTAAACTGCCCTCCAAGGCCTATCCTTGGAGGGCAGTTTGGTTATTTATCAGCAGGTCAAATTTCTATATTTATATATATATATATATATATATATATATATATATATATATATATATATATATTTATATATATATATATATATATATATATTTATATATATATATATATATATATATATATATATATATATATATATATATATATTTCTATATATATATATTATATATATATATATATATATATATTTCTATATATATTTCTCTATATATATATATATATATATATATATATATATATATATATATATATATATATATATATATATATATATATATATATATATATATATATAGGGTGAATGAAATGACTGACTGACTGGCTGGCTTCAATGGGATTTAAAATAACTTTACCATTTATCAAAGAGAGAGAGAGAGAGAGAGAGAGAGAGAGAGAGAAAGGGAAGAGGTCATGTTCATTTTCAAGGGTGAAGATGATTGGTGGTACTCTTCCACAACAACATCATCACTCAACCCGAGCAGCGGCTTTTCATAACAAACAACAAATGATGTTTACAATGCGTCATATTTCATAGTATATGGGCTATAAGGGAAGAATAAGAGTTTAATTGAATGTTGAACATTCTTCATTTTTTTTGACAACGTTTTAAATCACTTACTTATTAGTGTTTGCCTTGTCTCTCTACTATCCTGTCTACAGTCGTTTAGCTTCCTTAATTTGTAGGCCTGAGAAAAAGAAGCCTCACATCACATCTGCCAAAAAACAGCCAAACACATTATGTTTTCCTGTTTTGACTGTCTACCAGACTACACTCAACAAAAATATAAAACACTTTTGTTTTTGCTCCCATTTTTCATGAGATGGACTTAAAGATCTAAAATGTATTCCAGATACACAATTGTACCATTTCTCTCAAACAGTGTTCACAAATCTGTCTAAATGTGTGATAGTGAGCACTTCTGCTTTGCTGAGATAATCCATCCCACCTCACAGGTGTGCCACATCAAGATGCTGATCTGACATCATGATTAGTGCACAGGTGTGCCTTAGACTGTCCACAATAAAAGGCCACTCTGAAATGTGCATTTTTTTGCTTTATTGGGGATCTGGGGACTCAGAACCAGTCAGTATCTGGTGTAACCACCATTTGCCTCATGCAGTGCAACACATCTTCTTCGCATAGAGTTTATCAGATTGTCAATTGTGGCCTGTGGAATGTTGGTCCACTCCTCTTCAATGGCTGTGCGAAGTTGCTGGAGACGGCTTATGGTGGAGAAATGAACATTCAATGCACCAGCAACAGATCTGGTTGACATTCCTGCTGTCAGCATGCCAATTGCACGCTCCCTCAATGCTTGTGGCATCTGTGGCATTTTGCTGTGAGACAAAACTGCACATTTCAGGGTGGCCTTTTATTGTGGACAGTCTAAGGCACACCTGTGCACTAATCATGATGTCGGATCAGCATCTTGATGTGGCACACCTGTGAGGTGGGATGGATTATCTCAGCAAAGCAGAAGTGCTCACTATCACACATTTAGACAGATTTGTGAACAATGTTTGAGAGAAATGGTACAATTGTGTATCTAGAATGAATTTTAGATCTTTAAGTCCATCTCATGAAAAATGGGAGCAAAAACAAAAGTGTTGCGTTTATATTTTTGTTGAGTGTACATTGCTTACTCTGTAAATCGCTAGTCTCTCTCTTTCTCCTTAAGCTCCACACCATCTGAAATCCAGATATTGTCCACACCAATCAGTTACTGCCTTTGCATACATCTTTGTATTTTTTCTTCATTTTCAAATGATCTCACTCTCTTTTTGTCTCTCATCCTCCTCCTCACCACAATCCAGCTCCACTCAGACGTAGACTCAGGCGTTGGCAACATCAAGTACATCCTCTCTGGTGAAGGTGCGGGGACTATCTTTGTTATTGATGACAAGACAGGCAACATCCACGCCACAAAAACCTTGGACCGCGAAGAGCAGGCCCAGTACACGTTAACAGCCCAGGCTGTGGACAGAGACACTAATAAGCCTAAGGAGCCTCCATCAGAGTTCATAGTGAAAGTTCAGGACATCAACGATAATCCTCCTGAGTTTCTACATGGGCCATACTATGCCAGGGTGCCTGAGATGTCCAATGTTGGTAAGTAGTACAACAAAGGGAAAGGGAACAGGGGGCAGGCTTAGTTTGGCACTATGAAAAAGGTAAAGACTTCGGTTGAAGATTGCTGAAAATCTAAAAATGTTAAGGCTGGTGAGAAGAAATTGAAATGCCAAACAGGAGAGCTGCAAAACAATAATACATGCATATGTTTAGTTTGTGAATAAAGCTATGGGCTGATGACAATGAAGTAGGATACTGTAGGAAGATCATTGCATTTTAGCTGAGCATGTTGACTGTCCAAAATATGCATTATGTGCACTTATTTTATACATTTAGATAACAAGGATTAAAAGTAGTTAGACACATACCTTTTAACCATTTAACTTCAGATCACTTCAGAACTATGATTTGGAAGAAACATCTAATAACATATTTCTAGAACACTCTCGGTGCCATATTGAGTGACATGTGTTAATGAAGCCACTGATGGATTTCATGGTCAGTGTTGTTTGTCTGCTGAACAGCCTTTTTCATACATTTTTAATTATCACTGAAATCTGACCACAGGAAGTGTGATAGAGAAGTGGAAAACAGACAGCACTATTAGCTGACACAAACATATCTTGTATATGTACCTAAGAGGGGTGAATGGGTTTAAGCAAAAGCAAGGAAATATTTAGCACAAGGTTGGCACGGGCAAGAGCTCCATCCATCTCCGACGAGCCTCTTCACTTAGCGCTTCTGATCCAGATAGATTTTCTTACTGAATATTATGTGGTCTTGGAGAGTCTTCAAGATCCTGAGGCTAACCTGAAATGAACCACACTGGCAGTGGTGCAGCCTGCTACTGTGAAAGCCAGAGAAATCCCTTCCTTGAATGGACATGACTTCCAAAGAAATAACTGCTGAAAGGACTTTTGAATGAGTTGGATTCAGGCTTTTTCCAGCCATCCGCTTCTTAAGCTGAAAGCTGAATACAGACGTCTGGCAGGCAGGGAGGGGCTGGCTGGGTTGTCATCATCCACAACCAAAGAAGTGGAACAGAATGAAAAGCTGCAATTTGGCTAACTAGGTCCATGTTCCCTCATGGGTGTCAGAATTGGAACAGATAGAGACGGCAGCCTCTTTCAAATGAACACTCCTAGTTATTTACCCCGCACACACAACAGGTAGCTGCATGTTGCGACTAGGGTTGAATGAAAATTGATACAGCTACATCAGATTAAAAATACAAGGATAAATTAAATACACAATATTGAAAAGTTGACTTATTGGTGGTATTTTCTAGGCAAAAGCTGAAATGCATTTTGAAATAGAATAAACGTGAAGCTATAACTTGCTTTAAGCGTTGTTAGCTGCTGTGACTTTAGTTGCCTATAGGAGGCGACACCATGTCCATCTGCAGCTCTGATCTGCCGTGTATAAAACTTGACTGTCAAATATGGGACAGGTGTATAACTGATCTAAACAGAAACACATTGCAGAGTAACTAGTTTTGAGTGAGTTATTTTTTTATGAGTTGTGTCACATCTCGAAAAGGGAAATGTTCATAGAATATATTTCACACTTCTGCAACATTAATTAATTGGGCCTAAATTTGCTCAGCTAAACTGTGTTAAGTTCAGTTAAACTACACTTGAGGTTAATTGCTGATTTCATAAACCCAAGGGTTTATGAACCCAAGGGTTGTTGAATTATGTTGACACATGAAGGAAATATGTTTATTTTTTTAAACACTAGAATCATCAAAATTGTACAGTCAATGTTTTTACCCGATAGTGATGACATGTAGAAAAGTATTAGTGGAGACCAGCTGTACAGGTGCAGAGTCTGAGAGAAGGGAGAGTGTTTTTCACTGCATTTCATTGCATGAAGGTGAATCCGCCAACTGTCTTGAACTGAATCAGTGAGGTAGAGTCATCTCCTGACTTGTCTGCCATGTCTGTTTGTCTGTTCTGTAGGTACGTCGGTGATGCAGGTGACAGCTACAGACGCTGATGACCCCACCTATGGCAACAGTGCCAGGCTGGTGTACAGCATACTGCAAGGACAACCGTATTTCTCTGTGGAGCCTCAGACAGGTGAGGCTGAAAACACACCCCTGCCCTGGGTTTACAGACATCTACACCACACAAATCAGAAAATAAAGGCTTACTGCTACACACAAAATATATATATTTTCAGTTAGCCAGATATTGTATACAGAAATGCAAGGGTTGTGCTAAAAATCAATATAACATTATATCCTGATTTTTTTTTTAAATATTTGTCAGCTCCAAAAATCTATATTATGAAATAAAATAAATTCTAGTTTTAAACGGGTTGTGAACTACAACATTCACTCCTGTTGATGTAGCAGTACGGGAAGTCATTTAAGTTTTGGATTAAATAGTTTTGACTTTATTGGTCCGCTGAATTATCAATATAATGTGTTGTGATGTATTAAGACCACCCAGATCGTACACTTGTATTTCAGCTCTGTTTCAATTTTCCAGTGAACTATGTAGGTAATGCAATAAATTGCAATATACATTGTATTGCAAAGTATAGTGATACATCATATTGTGACCAATGTATCCTGATCGTATCGTGAAGTCCTTGCAAATACCCGCCCCAAATTAATACATCTCGTACATTCCTCAATTTTTAACATCTACTAATCATCACTACATGATCTAAAACACACATGTTCAGTGCAACCAAGCACAGGTTTCTCTGTAGTGGAACCTCTGTGTTTTCACTTGTCTAAGGCATGTCTCTGGATTCACCATCAGGTAGGAAATCAACCAGGTAATATGGACAACATCAATACAATTACCATAATGAATTCACACAGCTGATGCTCTCACATCTTGACATCAATACATGTGAATAATTGCTACCTGTTTTTCCAACTTAAAATTATCAAACCTACCTGGTAAACATACTGTTTCAAAGATTTAGAAGCAGTTAGGACATTTTAGTCCTCAAATCTTCAGTCATTATTATTAAAAACTGTAAATTAAAAAATAAATAAATTCATAATATTATTTACATAACATCATCTAGCAGGCACATTGTGGAAAGTGAAAAAAAAACTCAAGACCAAACTAAAAACAATTTTTTTTTTTTTTTTTTTTTTAGCATTGACCAACCTAATGTGAACAACTAAGACTTCAATGGTGCAGGGATCATGAAACAGCACGTCCGTTCCACTGAAATGTGTGTGGAAAGGAAGACGGTGCTGTAAAAACAGCATTTAGCCTGGACTCTGCAGAGCACTCCCTAATATTTGGGTTTGCATTGAAATAGGAGACTGGATGTAAAGGGAGAGGTTATGGCAGACAAAGAGTTATGAGTTAAGGAGAGAACCATTTGATTCAAAGGAGTGACTCTATGGAAAAATAGTGGTCAGGGCATGAAGAGAGAGCGAGAGAGCGAGAGAGAAAGATTTTGAGGGAGAGTAAATCTGGCTAATCAAACCAGTGTTGGGTATTTGACTGGCTCAAATCCATAGCTCACATTTCTAATTGGTTTGGAGATTATCAGCTTTTCGTGCTGTCACAGACACACACACTTGGCATAATGACAGAAGAAGCCTCAACTCCCAGGCACTGCAGCCAGTGATGAAGTAAACAGATATAAAAAGATTACTAGGCCTTGAAATGGAGAAAAATAAGACTTCACACATGTTCAACTAGAGTTCTTTTTAAAGCGACGGTTGACTGATGATGGGTTTTCTTGCAAAATAAAATATCTTGAAACAAATTAGGGCTGCTGACTGACTGTTTGCTTTTCAGCTGATTCCGTTGTTTTGGGCCAAGAGTTTCCAAAATATTTCCCATCAGTCCAAAATACCCCAAATAGCATTTTGGAATTAAAATGCTACGATGCCATCCTTGAGCTTTCAGTGAAGCAATTTTGGGTTTCGGACACAGAAACGTTCTCCCTGGATGCGACAAGGCACATTCAATGTGATGTTTAAATCTGTCCTTTCAGGTATAATTCGTACTGCCTTGCCAAACATGGACCGTGAGGCCCGCCAGGAGTATGATGTTGTCATCCAGGCCAAAGATATGGGCGGCCACATGGGTGGGCTGTCGGGCACCACCGAGGTGAAAATCACCCTCACAGACGTCAACGACAACCCTCCAAAGTTCCCACAGAGTGAGTACCATCCTTCTGTATATACTGATTCATAAAATCTACTGTATGTCATTTTCCTCGTGAGGGACATTTAATGTAGGAGGTGTGAAGGTGTCAGATAGTTTAACAAATGCCACACATCAGCCACATCACAGTCGGTGTGGACTTCCTTTCCCTACCTTCCTTCTCCCTTTCTGCAACACATCTGTGCACGTGGGTTCTGTTTACCCACAGACACTTGGCCTCAAGACACGTGTGTACCTCATTTTGCCTGTACTATATGCATCTGAGTGTGTCTGTGTGTGTGCATATAGTTCAGAAAACATGTCACTAGCTTCCAACATAGAAGCCAGGGAAGGCACTCCGGGCCGGGGGGCACAAAAGATAACTTAAGAAATCAATTATTAAAGGTAACTCACTGGCCCTCTCCAGTGTGTGTGTGTGTGTGTGTGTGTGTGTGTGTGTGTGTGTGTGTGTGTGTGTGTGTGTGTGTGTGTGTGTGTGTGTGTTGCGCCTGGTTAAGCCCTTCCTTGGGACATTTTGTTGAATTACTGATTTGCTGTGAAATATTCAGGCTGGATTTGTCAAAAGCTGCAGATTTAAAGTTTGAAGAGGACAACCAGACCATCTTACTTAATTTAATTTGAACAGAAGGTCTGGAATCGCTCAATTGACAAACGGTCCCTCACTTGAAGACTGGTGTCTGTTGATGTTTAAAACTATTGGATCTGCCCAGTGCCACGCTGGATCTGCCAATCAATCGCATAACGTTTGGTCGTGACGTATGTCATCCGCCGGCTTCTGAGCCACTCCTTCTGTTCGCTGATTGGACTGGCAGAAATCTGGCTGGATAGAACCCACTAATATACTACCGCACACCCAGACTGACTACTGAAGGGAAATAAAAATTGAGCGAAAGTATGTAGGCGGACGTTGCCAGGCTAGAAAAAAGAATGAAAGAGAAATAAAATGTACACATATTTTCAGTATTAACATAATTTTTAACGATTTACTGTAATTGTAATTGTGTACTGTACACTGTAAATAATTCTTACATTCATGTATGACAACAGAAAACAGGTATTGTTCTTGTGTTGACGTTTGTATTGCCAACATTGACAATGATGCATTCATGTAAAGACTGTCAGATTCAAAGGCTTTAAAATGAAGACCCATTTGTCACTTTTTTTCGAAAGAAACATGTATAATATTGCATCAATAAGTCTGCCGATGATAGGTTTGCCAAGATATGTAATGTTCAAACTAGGATTCAGTCTCTGTGGTTCATCTGATAGAAACAGGAACAATCGAAACGTCAGCAGTGATTTGCACCGCTGTATCGGTCTCCAGTCTGCCTCTATGTCCAACAACGGCTTTCTTCGTACCCCTGTCTATCTCCTCTTTCATCCTGTCTTAGAGTCAGCCTCTCTGTTCTTTTTCTTCTTAATTTTATTCCCTCGTCCTTCTCCCCTCCTGCAGCTCTGATCAGAGCCACTCCTGGCAGAGATTCAGCAGAGTAGCTGCAGGAATGGACGGACAGAAGAAGCCGACGAGGGCTTGGGATTTAGCCCGCGGAGAAGCTGAATAGGCGAGAAATTAGAGAGACACGAGCTGCAGCAGTGAGGGAGGGAGGGAGGGAATGTGAAATACAGAGACGCAAAGCTAAAATCTGAATGTGTAGGCCACTGACAACAGTTTGAGGGGAATTTAGAAGGAGAGCCTTATGAGCAGCAGTGCTCAAATGGGAAAAATATGGTATTTTTCCTCCAGCACATTGTCTTCAGTATGTTTTATACTTTGAGGGTTTTATACTGAGTGAGATGTCCACACTTTTGTATAGTGCCATGTGCTTTTACACAACACCGGATAGCATAAAGTTGAAACATACACTCAGTGTCAGCTTTATAAGGTAGACCTGTACCATCTTAATTCAATCCACTGCAACACCAGTTGAACCATAAATTCAACCTTTGTTAAAGCCTTTGCAGACTGTCAGCAGTGGAAACGCAAGCCAGAACTAGCGTAACTGCGCTGCGGGAACTGTACCGTGCTTACCCGAACCGCACCGCTTAGTGGATACGAAGCATACATGTTAAGGTCAAGTTAACCAGGAAAAAAAATTATAAGACAAAGAAAACAGAATTTCCATGTCCAAATCTAATAATTTTATTAGGTTAAAGGACCAGAATAATGTAGTTTGAAAAGTTTTTGAAAAGTGTTGTTTCCTCGTGGTGTTTACTTTTTTTTTTTAAAGATATTTTTTTTGCATTTTTATGCGTTATTGATAGTGTAGAGACAGAGTTTAAATGGGGCAGAGAGGGGAGTGACATGCAGAGAACGACCGCGGGCTGGAATCGAACCCGGGTCTACTGCTGGCCGAGGCCCATGGGGGGGGGACGCCCTACCAACTGAGCTAAGGGCGCCCCCCGTGGTGTTTACTTTTTGACGGTTATACAGACATGAGGCATGAGATATGTGATTGTCAGAAAGGATCTCTAATCTATAGTGAATATGAAATACTTAAAAAATAAGATAACAATAACACATTCAGGTGTATATGTTTACAGGCAAAAGTGTTTACAAAGTGCCTCCTTGCACGGCTACTAAATATCAGCTGTGCATCCCTGGCAGTTCACATCTGTGATACAAGGCAGAATACCGAAAAGCAATATGCTTTGGTAGTGGGTACCCTTGTTAGAAGAAAAAAAAGTAAGTGGAAGCAGCACAAACACCTGCAAGAAAATGTCTCCCAGATGGTGTGAATGAGGACAGTGATTACTTATTTAGTAGTTGGGCAGAGTGAGAGAGAGTGTAGGGAGAGAAAGAGAGAGAGAGAGGAGAAAATTAGATAAGCAAGTCAAGAAAGGAAAGTCAGGGTTAGAAGCCTTGACAAAGAGGGTTCTTCAACTATTTTATTCAACTTGACATGGATGGTTTTGTTAAACTACTCTTAATACAAGTCAGCCACACATGAACAAAACGGATCAAAAAATACATTTGAGGCTGAGTGATGGATGTGTTCATTGATAAATGGATTTACCTTCAGTGTATTTTTAGCATTGAAATTACAGAACGCAATGCTCATTACTCTAAAAGATCACCAATCCACAGGTATGACATCTTTATAAATTCAGTTGAAGTTCCTCCCATGGTTTAGGCAGAAATACAAGTAATGTTGTCTGGGGGGAAATTTTGCAGTAATCACAACACACATCTGCATACCTTTTTTTCTTTTTACATTCAATGGGAATTAATTGCTGTAGACCTTCCTCACCGAAATGAGTTTAGTGCTGTTCACCTCAACGCAAAACTCAGAGCTCATTGTTAAAGGTGGAGTCAGCAATTCTGGAGAATGCCTGTTGTCAAATTCACTTTTTATCAAAATCAGTGGATATGCCCTTGTGATCGGCTACCTGTGCATTCTGTGCGTGCGCTGAAAATAAATCTGTTGTTAATACACAGTACAAATAAAGTAATTTTGTCAACAAGCATTGCCCACAATTGCTGACATAGCTGTGTACGTGGATGAACAAATCCTCAGTCAACTATGTTCCACTCAAAATAACTGTAAATGAACACACAGACAACGCTTGCTAGGTTGGTTTTGAAAACAACAGCAACTGGTGCTGCTTAGGGACAGAGGGGATGTGTGTTCTCAGACAATACTAGACTAATCTATGTGCTGACAACGACACATAAAGCTTTGTTAACTAGACTGCCTGCCAAGTTAAAACCACTAATATATTCACCACATTTAATATGTGCGGTATCAATATACATGGCAACACATCAAAGTCAACAATACGAGTAGTAGTAAATTATAAAGTAATACGATGCATTATTGTTTAAATTTCAATTAACACATTAGAAAGACCCATCTACAAAATCCTGGTCATTACGGAGTTATATTTACGAGGGTCTTTATTGGTGTTTACGTCTAAACATTGATGGTTTAATGAGCTTCTCCTTCCAAGACCGGACATCTGTGTGAACACAAAACAGGAGCAGTCGTTTCTTTATGTGGGAGCAATGAAAGCAACCAATAACTCTCTCATCTCATCCCAATGCTGCACTATGTCCCACAGACTGAGTGGCAAAATAGAACATTTGTTTTAAAGTGGAACTAAAGACCTCACTAAAAACAAAACGAAAAAAAAAAATCACATTTGGTTTCCACCATTGTCCTTGAATGAGATTGTGTGTTTCCTGTTCGAGCTGTGCATCATATTTTTTAAGCCAGAAGCCAGGTACGCCAGAATGCCTGTGTGGTCTGTCATACAATGTTTAACTCATCTGCCAGAAGCGATTGAAGTTAAGCTACTTAAGAGAAGTAAGAATAGAACGACAGAGGGAGAGGGGCAGAGGGAGGGCACGGATGAAATCAGCATTTAGCCAAAATAGGCAGGCAGAGGAGAGAGGGAAAGAGGACGAGGAGGAGGAGAGATATGTGTGGGGAAAAAGCAGAGAGGAGGAGAGGTGGAAATGAATGGAGAGATTTGGAAGGATGGAAGGCAAATCAGAGTGAGCGGCAGATCTTACAGGAAAACACGTCAAACAGTATGGAGAGAAGTTTAAAGGAATTGTTCAAGAAAAATGATGTTTAGCTCGTTGCCTCAGACATTCCATTTAGCTGTGCCAGAAATGGGCAAAGGTCACAATTTGCTAGTTAGCTTATCACAAATACAGTAGTTACAGGTAAAATAGTCCTGGTATGTTTTTGACACATACAGTAGTCCTGTGAGCTTGCCTCAGCAAGCTCACAGGACCATTTATTGACGTTGCAAAGTATTATCTTCTGACAGTCGTCAGAGGCAGGCTATAATTCTATATACTGACGATCAGTATTTGAACTATGCTAACAAGCTATGAGCCACATTTGCCCATTTCTTAAATGCAAGCACAGTTGAAGGAATGGTTTCTGTCTCCTTGTCTTGAACTATTCCTTTAAGAAGGGGGGACTGAGATGAAGAGAAAAGAGGGAGAGGAAGGATTTTGTGAGGATCGAAAGGAAATGTGTGTGTGTGTGGGGGGGAAGAGGTATGGAGGGCTAGAGGAAGGCAGGAGGGATTTGGGCTGAATGGATCAAGTCCTGTGAACCACTCTACCCTCCACCCCCCTCCTTCTCAGAAGCCACGTGACTGAATTCATCTCATGACTGGCAGGATCGGTACACCTGGACAAGCAGGATAAACTAACAACGTTTGAGCCATAAAAATGAAGAGTCCACTCAGTGCTCCAAAGGTCTGAACCACAGAGGAGCTGGAGGAAAGGAGGGAATCGGGGGAGGGGCAGGGAGAAAGGTGGGAGGGAGTGTGACAGAAGAAATTGTGGGGAAATAGAGAAGAAGGATGATGGGGACGCAAAGGCGAGAAGAGGAGACGGATGAGATGGAGAGAGAGAAGGTTCAGGGAGGAGTGAGGTGATAGACGGGAAGAGGACGTGAGAGACGAGAGAGGGCCGGAAAAAAAGATAAAAAGCAGAAGGAGAGAAGACATATGGTCCTACTGCTCTCATTCTGCAAGCAGGTGTCTACTCCCCCAGACACACACACACACACACACACCTGACACTAGGGGATATTAATATCCTTTGGGCCATAGGAGACAGATGGAATAGTTCACGCTAATCCCTCGCTGCCCTCCAAAACTGACCCTGCCTCAGATAGTAAACATGTTGGCCACCAGCCAAGAATCCTCTAAAGACCCTAAGGATGCATACAAAAGCGAGCCGAGGCCAAAGGCCGACACCAGTATCGCCAACCAAACAGCCAAAGCCAAGTGAAGTAAATGTTCTGCTTTATTAATTGTTCTATTCTTTTCTCCCAGGTGTATACTCCATGTCTGTGTCGGAGGATAAAGTGCCAGGAGAGGAGGTGGGCCGTCTTAAAGCCAAAGACCCCGATCTCGGAGACAATGGTATGGTGTCCTATCGCTTAATAGATGGAGACGGGATGGGCGTGTTTGAACTGAGCACCGACTCTGAGACCAGAGAGGCTGTCATTAAACTGAAGAAGGTGAGCAATGGAAGAACGACACTTATAAACTTAAAAACCTCATAAACTCTGTTTGCCAATTGGGGTCGGAGAAACACGTTATTACGCTATTAATTTGAGATGACACTTGTTATCAAACTGTTGCTTATTTAACACATCCAGTAGTTACAGCAACACTTTTGTTAAATTGGAGTCACAAGTTGGTTTATCCTGCCTTCTCTTTTTGGTCTCCAACATTTCCAAAAGGAAATGCTGGCTCTTTATCTTCCAGATTCTACATTATGTTCACCAGATAGTTGCTTACGTTGCTGAGTGATAGTACAGTGGGTTCTTTGGGAGATTTTTCACAGAAAGGAGCAGACTAATATGGCCCTCTGGCCAGAAATGATGCCATGAGAGCCGTGAGAGTGGATTAAAACATTCAAGTTGTGGCTGGACATCTAGACAATGAGTTGAACCACAAAACAAAGCACCATAAAATAAGGGGGAAGGGGACACTGGGGAGCTGGCTGTTTCTAAAAGCTAGCTCTTGGAAATAAGTGCGTCATCAACCCATCTTTTTCAATTTAGAAGCACAGAAATGTAGTTGAGACTGCACTTTTCTGTCAGACAAAGCAGTTTAGTGTGAACCTCAGACAGCCCACATTTGAATTATAGTTTTTTAATGTGTGTTAAAAAAAGGGAGAAAAAGGAAGAAAAGGAAAAGGAGGACTGAAATTAGAAAGACAATGATGGAGTAGAGGAGGTGGAAGCAAACGGGGAGGTTTTGTTATGTTCAGTGATGACACTCAATTTATTTTTATGTTTGATATGAACACTGACTCCCATGGTTGTGTGTGTGTGTGTGTGTGTGTGTGTGTGTGTGTGTGTGTGTGTGTGTGTGTGTGTGTGTGTGTGTGTGTGTGTGTGTGTGTATTAACTTGCATGCATCCTTAGGACATACAGCTCATCTTCTGTACTGTGACTGTAACCCACATGCACGCACGCACGCACGCACCCATGAACACACACACACACACACACTATTACTTTAGCTGCAGTGATCCAGTTCAGAACACACAATTGCTTTTTCTCACCCCTTCTCTGTCTCAGTCTCTTTCTCGGTCTCTCTAACACACACCACGCATGCACAGTCAGTATTTTATTCTCTCAAATACACAGTGACTCCCTTCATCTCAAATAGACAGAAACTCGCAAATGTCTTCCCAAATGTGTGTGTGTGTGTAGCTGCAGGTCAAGATTTGGAGTTGAATGTTTCAGCTCCACCGAAAAAGGCTTCATAAAAGGCAATTTTTTCCTTTTCTTTGGAAATAATTTTAGGCTAGTCAGACATTCATCTCTGTGAATCACACAAAAGCGCTCCCTTACCACATCGTTATCTGGTGAAAAGCTTGGAATTCACACATGTAATTGCAGTATGTGCTTTGAAAGTATGATGGCAAGTTGCATGTCCTGTTCAGACAGCAGTGAATTTGCTCAAAAGAGCAGCCAGCCTTAACCCACAGCTCATTTTTACTGATGCTGTGGGAAAGTCTCCTGTCTGAATCAATCAATACGAGTCCGTTTCATGCTTTTTCTCACAACTGTCGGCAGGGGTGATTCCTTTGGAGCTCCGTGCTCGAGCGTGGCGTTAAGACTGAATGGGTTAGGGGCTCTCTTCCCACTTGTGTCAGTGGGACGGAGCAGGGCACTTGTATGATGTGAGTAATGCTCCCTCGCCTATTTAAACGTGTGTGCCCTGGGGCAAGGCAGTTAACCGGCAGTTCAGTGTTATGCTGAAAACTATATACAGTATATGCTTAAACTGGGCAGCACTCAGGTGGGAATATGTCAATCTTGACCAGATTTGAAGAATAATTGAAATACCCTTATAGATTGAATGTACGGTAAAATAAGAAGACGGGGAGAATCAAAATGTGTGGTTTTCAAAAGGACGGTCCCTCACAGAAGTCGTTACAAGCCGCTCACCAAAGCAACTGACGACATTCACACATTTCTGTATGTGTGTATGTGAGCGTGAGAAGTATTTAATTTGTTTGAACAAATCTTACTATTATCTCATTGTAAATAAAACAAGAAAGGCCAATTGAGCTCATCTTAAGAAAGTCACAATACACATTGACCCATATGCCTCATAGCTGAATGAAGCCACATGTGCATGTGGGCATTCAGCTCCACTTTAGTGTTCTGGAAAGCAGTGACCGAAAGATAACAGTTGAACTGTAAAATGTGAATCTACACTCAACAAAAATATAAACGCAACACTTTTGTTTTTGCTCCCATTTTTCACAAGATGGACTTAAAGATCTAAAATTCATTCCAGATACACAATTGTACCATTTCTCTCAAACATTGTTCACAAATCTGTCTAAATGTGTGATAGTGAGCACTTCTGCTTTGCTGAGACAATCAATCCCACCTCACAGGTGTGCCACATCAAGATGCTGATCTGACATCATGATTAGTGCACAGGTGTGCCTTAGACTGTCCACAATAAAAGGCCACCCTGAAATGTGCAGTTTTGTCTCACAGCAAAATGCCACAGATGCCACAAGCATTGAGGGAGCGTGCAATTGGCATGCTGACAGCAGGAATGTCAACCAGATCTGTTGCTGGTGCATTGAATGTTCATTTCTCCACCATAAGCCGTCTCCAGCAACTTCGCACAGCCATTGAAGAGGAGTGGACCAACATTCCACAGGCCACAATTGACAATCTGATAAACTCTATGCGAAGAAGATGTGTTGCACTGCATGAGGCAAATGGTGGTCACACCAGATACTGACTGGTTCTGAGTCCCCAGACCCCCAATAAAGCAAAAAATGCACATTTCAAAGTGGCCTTTTATTGTGAACAGTCTAAGGTACACCTGTGCACTAATCATGATATCAGATCAGCATCTTGATGTGGCACACCTGTGAGGTGGGATGGATTATCTCAGCAAAGCAGAAGTGCTCACTATCACACATTTAGACAGATTTGTGAACAATCTTTGAGAGAAATGGTACAATTGTGTATCTGGAATTAATGTTAGATCTTTAAGTCCATCTCATGAAAAATGGGAGCAAAAACAAAAGTGTTGCGTTTATATTTTTGTTGAGTGTATTTTATGACACCAATTGATGTTACCCTTAATAGCATTGTAATTGTTTAAGTCATGTCAACTCATAATATCACAGTCAGAATTATCTAAAAACTTGCCCTCAAGAGTTCATATCAATATGTATGTCTTTACTACAATTACACAACAATGATCAAACACAACCAACTACATAGTAGTTGTTCCATGTATTCGTAATTTAAAAGCAGTCTGGTCAGTCACATGTTTCACTTTTTAAAAAATATATTTTTTTTTTACAACCCCAGGTGTGAGACCATGGGAGGAAATTCTATTTTCATGGCGATTAGACGACTGGAAAGGAATGTGTGTGTAACTGACGCCAGGAGAAATCACACGACAAATCCTTTTCCATGAATCCCTGTGTGTCTAGGAATAATAGCCTAACAGCTTGATGTTGATTTAAAGTGCGTGTGTGAGCAGACAATGAGAGAGGCGATGCAACCTCTCAATCTGATTATGGCATCTTAAATCAGATGTGTGCCTGCATGTGTGTGTGATTATTGTGACTTCATGCCTCTCCGGGGAAATCAACACCTTTTGTCCCTTGAAGGCAGTGCAATAAAAATAAAAATAGAGGCCAAACATGTGCACTCTCACACAACAAACACATGTACAGACTCCAACCTAAACACACTTTCAATTCAGCTTCCAGGAGTAGCCTTCACTAATCTCTATTCTCTTACTCTCCTTCTCACAAACACAGGGATGAGCTTTAATCAGCTATTCTCTTTCAACTGTGTCCTGACGAAAGCAGTCCACAGAATATTAAGGAGCTGTGTGTGTATTGCATGTGAATTTGTGTGTGTGTGTGTGTGTGTGTGTGTGTGTGTGTGTGTGTGTGTGTGTGTGTGTGTGTGTGTGTGTGTGTGTGTGTGTGTGTGTGTGTGTGTGTGTGTGTGTGTGTGTGTGTGTGTGTGTGTGTGTGTGTGTGTGTGTGCACGCTTGAATGTGTGAGTGAGTTTGTGAGTGTGTGAGATATGGAGAAGAGGGGAAATGCCTTCTTGTGAATATCATTATCTCAAAATGATTACACAAAGCGGGATAGAACGAAGAGAGAGTGGTTCCACAGACCGGGGGAAAGAGGAACAGCAAGAGAATGAAACGAAAGAGCAAGGGAGACAGAGACAGAGGGGGTGTGACCAAAAAGGGAATATGAAAGAAATGGGTCACAACTATCCCATTAGCATTGTACTTGTCATTGACACGTTGAACACCTTCATCAACACCACATACATACGCTGCTGCGACCACATGAGTGTGAAACTATCCACTGAGAGTACACTTCCCTCTAGCCTGGAGCCCTTTTGACATTAAAACAGATGGGAATCTGGTGAATTTAAAGAACTACAGCGAGCTCTTTTGAGAGTTCTGGGATTTGCCACCATGTTTGCTTACTGACAACAAAATGAATCAACATTATGAAACAATTTCCCCTACCAGTGGCTTTTCGTTTTTCTCCGCTATATCTTGATTAGGTTCAGAACATATGTTCAATTACAACCAGAGTTTGCTTCCATAAACGGAGATGGATAGCGTATAACGCAAAAGCATGTCAATATGTATTTTAATATTTGTTATTGATACTTTTGGTGAGCATCCTAATCAATGGTGAATCCTGGTTAATCTGGTGTGTCTCAGAAATCTATAGGGGATTCAATACACTTTTGTACATCACTTCACACAGGGCTTATGAGCCATCTCCTCCCACTTGGATTTCATTAAGTGATGGTAGCATGGAGATGAAAAGATCAAGCGTGCTCTTGGGACTCTTGCCAGTTCAACATCTCAGAACCGGCTGGAAAAATAGGAGTGCTTATTATATGGCAATGATAGCCAGGAGTTCTTTTTTTCTTTTTTTCCTTACTGTGATTGCAGCTACGACGAAGCTGCGGATGAGTGTGAATCGCAGCCAAATGATGTTGGCACAAGTATTCGATATCATAGAAGAGCGCATCTCTTGGGTATTACAGCTTTTATACAATGAGTGCCAACACATTTGTAGACTTAGTAGTAGTCATACACTCAGTACATTAGAATATAAGTCAAGAGAAAGAGGAGTATTTGTTAGATGACACCCTACCCGACAGTTGCACAGGGCCACTGCTTTGTAACCACTGTGCCATTTTTTTAAGACTAAATGGAAATTTGATGTGAGAAAGATTTTGTAGTGTTACCATTGAACAGCATACCTGAAAGCACACACTCCAAGTCGATTCAGTACCAAGGCTATTACAAGTCCATGGGTTTTCTGCCAATATAGAGTAAGTGAATTGAAGCACAGCTCAATAGGAGTGAATTGAATCCAATCCAAAGGTTTTACACCGGCTTACCTGTGAAATTGAAAAACCATGCCAGGGATTTGTAATGACAATGTATTCTTAATACACCCGCCTCAAATTCAAAAATATAATAAATTACAACAAAAAAAAGCCAAATGTAACTGTCAGCAAACTGTAAATATGTATTCTACTCCCTTTTATCAAGTGGTATCCCAACCTCTAATGCCGACTCATTCCAAAAGAGACTAGTATTGTTTCCATATGATGATGAAAACAGCCCAAGGGGAACAACATAGTTCACTGTAGTCCCAAAATATCCAATACCATATCATGTTATATCGTGCAATATGAACTATGTTAAGATACAAGTCAGCATTCGGGTTATTCCTGGTTGTACTGGTCTGTACTAAATTGAGTAGTGGTAAACGTGTGGACTGCTCCTATCAGTACAAGTGATAATATCAGTGCGTCATTCATGTAGCAAGAGCTCCCCCTATCAGAAGGCAGGGGTACAGCACAGGGCACTTCTCAGAGCCGGAGTCTACAAAGGACGTATTGTCCTTTTTCTTCAAAACTAAATTATAATTACACCGCAAGAAGATATAATATCATTTTAACATGTGTTTAAAGTTCCTTTTAGATAAGGCAGTAATGCATTTTCATGTCAGATTCAATTATTAAACAGTCTCTCTTTTTTCCTCTTTCAGTCAGTAGACTTTGAGACTAAACGGTCGTACAGTTTGAAGGTGGAAGGATCCAACCCTAATCTTGACCCTCAGTTCATGGCTTGGGGTCCTTATAAGGATGAAGCTACAATAAAGGTATGTGTGTCGATATAGATAAGTGTATGTGTTTACAAGGAGCAGAGCTTTCATTTGTTTATGCCTGTGACTGTAAAAATATCACAAGGGAGCCCTTTTAACAAGTCTGTGTGTTTGTGCTTTGCCAGATCTCAGTGGAAGACGCAGATGAGCCACCCGTGTTTGTAGCTCCCAGTTACACTTTTGAGGTAGAGGAGAATGCGCGCGAAGGCACCCTGGTGGGACGAGTCCACGCCAAGGACACTGATGTTGCCAACAATCCTGTCAGGTAAAGCAAATGCACAGCACGCACACGCACGCACACACACACACACACACACACACACACACACACACACACACACACACACACACACACACACACACACACACACACACACACACACACACACACACACACACACACACACACACACACACACACACACACACACACACACACACACACACACACACACACACACACACACACACACACACACACACACACACACACACACACACACACACACACACACACACACACACACACACACACACACACACACACACACACACACACACACACACACACACACACACACACACACACACACTAGAGTCAGGCATATAGCAGTGGGATAATCTGAATGTTGACTTGACGTAAGTGTACATTCTTGTGGGACTTGGCCAAAGAAATAACTTCTAAATAGCCGCCTTCAGCTACACTGAACAAATGACTCAGAGAAGCTTGCCTTTATATCCTAGTTTGTATACAGAGAGAAGATATTGACATGAATAATGTTTCAATAGAATAGGGGTGCAACATAGGATTGAAGGAGCATATCCAGCCACATTTTATAAAGATCTAATGAAAAACCATCACTGAGGGGGCGCTCGTGGTGTAGTGGTTAGAGCGTCCCCCCTACAGAGGCTCAGTCCTCATCCCAGCATAGTTCACTGTTTTTTTTTACACAATGTAAGATAAAGTCTAGACTTATAAAGTATAAAACATAAAATACATGGCTTACTTGTTATTTCCTAACAATCAATGTTATTATACAAACTACTGCCAAGCTAGTAAAAGTTAAGTTTCTTTGTGTAACCAAATAATCTCCACAATACTCTCACTGTAAGCTCAACATGTCCAGAGCCCGACAACCAATCATTACACATGTGTAAGAATGAGATGATCACTTCAATTTGCATTCGTTATTTATTTTCAAGGACATCACTTACATTTCCCCTCCTCTGGATCCCTAATGTGACATGATAACATGTGAATGTATGTGTGTTGATTCTCTGTATAGGTACATGATCCCTAGGTACACAGATGTAGAGCAGTTCTTCAGTGTAAACGCAGAGGACGGCATGATCACTACAACAAGACCGCTGGACAGAGAAACACTGGCCTGGCATAACATATCTGTTTCAGCCACGGAGATAGGTGCGTACACTCAAACACATCCAACTCAAGACACATTTAAAGAAAATCTGAATCAGCTGAATCTGATCTTTAAGTAGAGCAAGTATTTTGACTGGGCAACACAACGGCTATGAAACTCTGAGTGCTTATTCGCTGATATTCAGCCACTTTAAGAGAACAGTTAGTGTGAAAGAGCTACATTATGGTTGTATTTGGTCTCCACTGTTGTGTAGAATGTGTCCTACTACAATTATGAAACGTATATGCTGAGGACGGAAAGACAAAGTCAAATATGTACAAACAGATGGAAAAGTTCCACCATTCAGCCACCGGGCTGTGCATTTGCTGGCATCCAGAGCTCAATCTGTCCTTCTGTGGTGTTGGATACACTCCACGACATCTTGTGTCCGACATTTAAGCAGATTCAAGCTGCTGACTTTATTTTTTTCCCCTCTGGGTGGGACTTGAGCATTTTTGCTGTGAATGTCAGTAAAGAACTTAGGTTTAGTAAACTAATTTAATATTCAACGTTAGCCAGGATGGACTGGCTTTATGCAGATTTGGTGGTACTATGTTTGCATAGTGTAACCACGTGTTACTGTGGTAAAACTGTTATCAAACCGCTCATGCAGTGAAAGAGAAGAATAAAAACTTAAAAACTGTTCAGTTGAGGCGCCACTAGAACTTTAAGCTATCCATCTCGACCACAAACACTCTTGCTTACTACACAGATATAGTGATGAGACAAAAGAGGGGAATGCGAGTCCATCCAAAAGCCTTGTGAAGCTTTCTTTCCCCGGGTTCAACCCTACAACCCCTCCAGCCAGGGCCCCACCCTGGTATTCTGTGGTCTGGACTCATACTAGCAGAGCGCCGCGTGGTTTCCTTGTGGTGTGCTAGACGCCAGACGGCCAGATGGAAACGGGCTTGCCGCCCACAAAGTTAGGACCATTGCAGGCTATGCTTACCGCTAACAGGCCCTGGGAAGCTAAATAAATGCCGGGTAATGACAGGGTAGTCCAAAGATCATACTCACTAGAATTGCAAATATGCGCGTCAGTACAGGGTAGAAATGGATGGTTGTTTTTTTATTAAATAGATTCATCTGCCTTTGTCTTTCTTAGGACATATTCTGGATGAATCAGGAGCTTAGGTTTGCCGTTATGCGGTTTCCTGGACCTCTCTGCATCACACTATTTCTTCATATTTATCTTCAGCAGGCAGAACTTGACATTTGCCACTTCTGCATATCAAAATTGTTTGGGTAAAAGGAGTGGGAGCAGGCTAAATGAGTGCATGCTGTCTGACTGCATATGTTGATGTCTCACAAACCAATGCCTGTAATCTTTGCAAATGAAAATAACAAATAACTGGCTGAGTGATTGACAGTAAATTTAGCTAGAAAATATTCATATTTAGTTTTGTGTTCAGCCAATGCTAATCAGGGATTAGAATGCAGAGACACAAACAATCACAGAA